>NC_052527.2:23938888-24255638 GCF_016746365.2 Drosophila yakuba | reverse complement strand
GTGCTGCTGCAAAAGCTGGATGCCGCGAGCCAAGCAAAGTGGGAGGAGCGCTTGGAGGATCCGGTCCTTGTCAACTTTATTCTGTCGTGGGAATCGATGGCTGCCATCTTGAAGCAGAGATGTAGGACTTTGGAGGCCGTGGATTGCGCCATGGCAACCTATGCGCCAGGCGTTCAGGTGGGCAGAAATCGTTCGACGCTAGTTGCTACCAGAAAAAATTCTCTTGGTTGCATGCTTTGCCATAGTGCAGAGCATGCCATATATAATATTATTACTCGCAATTTAGAGACAAAGCGCCAGTAGATCGTCTGTGCGAGGCAAAGAGACTAGCACTTTGCCTAAACTGGTCATCAGGTCATCAGCTACAGCAATGCAGCTCGTGCCGCTGCCGCACCTGTGGAATCAGGCATCATACGCTGCTCCATCTAGATGGTCCGCCTTCCTCGCAGCTACATGTTCCGGTGTCTTCAAGTTCCCACACTGAGCTTTCCGCCCGGCTTTCGACCTCTTCTACTCTAAATGCCCAGTATCTCGGTAGTGACCTAGTGCTGCTAGCCACTGCAACCGTTCTAATGAAGAATCGGTCGGTTCCCTGCAGGGCCTTGTTAGATTCTGGCTCTCAACTGCACTTGGGCACCTTTCGGTTTGCAAATCAACTGCAACTTAAGATGTCGAGGTCGTCTGGCTCTGTCACTGGAATCGGGGATTCCAATTTCGCGACTGATGGATTCTCGGTAGAAATTGCGATGCGGTCTGTCACTTCAAGCTCAAGCTCAGCGTGTTGACCTGTTAATAGGAGCCTGAAAGAGATTGGCCATCAGCTGTTTGTGCTGAGAAACCGGTGCTTCCACGTCGTCGAAGTGGGTTCATCGTAAAGTCGCCGTACGTGGATGTAGTTACTAGCTCCAAATTCTTACCTCTCACTGCAACAAGTTTTTGGATACACTTACAAATTTTGTAATCGAATTCGTGATCCTGGGCTCACCGTCGCACACATTCAAGAGGGTACTCAGATGATGCTGCGCTTGGTGCAGCGTGCGTAGTTATGGGAGGACATGCAGCAGCGAGCATCAAGGCTCCGTTCAGAATTTTTGCCTTTCGGAGACGATAGACTGGCGTTTTCCCATTTCAGAGAACCCTGCCGATCTGAACGTCCTCACTTCGGCGCATTTACTCAATGGTGGTCCGCCATCGTCGTTTGACGAGCCAGATATAACGGGCCTAAACTATAATCGGCTTGACTCTTGGCAGCGCATCTCCTTTCTTCAGCAAATTTTTTGGTCGCGATGGAAGGAAGAATACTTGACGTTGCTTCAGCAGCGCTCCAAGTGGCGCACCCCAAAGCCTGGCGTTGCCGTGGACAACGTCATTCTTGTTAAGGACGAGAATCTACCCCCAATGAGATGGCCTTTGGCGAGAGTCATACAGTTGAGTCCTGGCAGAGACGGCGTCGCTCGAGTTGCAGAATTGAGGACCGCGTCTGGCGTAGTACGGCGGGCAGTAAACAAGCTGTGTCTGCTTCTGTTGGACTCTGTTGGAAACAAAGCTTCCAACGGGGGGAGGATGTTGGGTCATGCAGTAGCCAAAACTGTGCAGTAGACTAATTTTATACTCTTGTAAGCCGAAGTAGTCAGTAGTAGCAGTTGCGATAGTGCCAACCGCTGCTCTCGCACGAATTTATCTGTACGGCGCTCATTCCTTCTTCTCGTTGTTATCTACCTACACTAAGCTTGGGCGCAGCACTTTCCCGCCAATTGTTACTTCTTCGTTTTTCGGCAAAGACTTAACTTGTGCATTCGATATAGCTCTTGGTCGGTCCTAGGTGGCAGTATAATTAACCAAATAAACAGTATCGGAAAATAGACAAAACTTTCTTCGGCTATTTATCATTCGCAACAGCTATTGAAAAATCTCAATAGCTAAAAACTTGCATTTCGGACAATTTTGCGCTAGGAAATGTTAAGTATTTATCCTAGACACTAGTTGTAGGGCTTTAAAATTTCTCTGCATTCATTCTACCTGTGTTTTCTCTACGGGGAAAGAAGCATTACTAATGTTCTAAAATAGCTTATCCTATCTGTATTAATCTTAAATGGCCTTATAAAAAAATATACATTTCCTAAAATTTAAATTCTTTCTTGAGTTTCATCGTCACCATTTGCCCTCTGTCGAGTGCTTCTACTACTTTTAGAAAACTCATAATTTGCTTACAGTAAAATTTGAGTAAAGTTGGGTTGCAGTTTTCTCTACCGTTATACTTCTTTGATAGAGACTAGAGTATAATTTAGCCGACACCTGCTCGGTCTCCTACGAACCTATAAAAAGTTCGATTTGACATTGCAAGACATTAAGATTAAGACATTCCACGTGGAAGTTTTTGCTCCAAATTTAAAGATTTAACTAAATTTTCTAAGTTTAAGGGGTAGCTTTTACCCGGATATTGCTATCACGATCAACATCTAACACATTGTGGTTCAAGTTTAAAACATTAATTTGAGAAGGAATTGCTAATGCCCTAAACTCCTCATTGAATTCGGCCTCCTCATATCCATTTTCATCCCTAGTATTTGCCTTCTTTTTCTAAGCCTGTCTTCTAAACTATCTATGGCATTATATTTTTTAAAGTTGGCTTTAATAGCCTCTTCATTCCCTTTGTAAAATTCTTCGTAAATATTTTGATATAACTCTATCTATTCGTTTCTCGTTTCGGAGAAAAGAACATTACTAATGATCTGAAATAGTTTGTCTTTCCTGTATTAATATTAAATTTTCTACAGTAAAATTTTACAGAAGTTGGGTCGCATTCTTCTCTACCGTTATACTCCTTGAATAGAGACTAGAGTCTACCTTTGCTGACACCTGCTCGGCCTCCTACGAACTCATAAAAGGTTCAATACGTCCTTGCATTATGCAAGACATCCGGATCAACATCTAAAGCATTGTTGTTAAAGTTTAATATATTAATTTGAGAAGGTATTTCAGGAATTGCTAATGCCCTTAACTCCTCAATAAGTTCGGCCTCCTCATATCCATTTTTTCCCTAGAGTCCGCCTCCATGGCCCTTCTAATCTTCTAAACTATATATGGTATATACTTCTTATACTTCAAAGTTGTCTTTAAAAGCCTCCTCATTCTCTTTGTAAAATTCTTCGCAATTACTTTCTTTGTACGTCTTTTACAAAACTCATTATTTGCAGCAAAATATGGTAAACGCAGGACTTCATGGAAATGTGATCTTTGTTCGTATTTATTCACCAATCCTTTAAGAAATATATCTATTTAGTTCTGAAGCATATTTGAAGGTCGCGTGGTCGTCTAAGCATACAAGCTCATTGTTCTGGAGGGAAGGTGTTTATATGAACGAACTTATTACGACGTACTTATTAATATAAGTCTTCCTAAGCAGATATCTAAGTAATAGACTTGTGACCAAGATAAAGTAGCTTTTAATGAATGCTTGAATTGCCTTTTCTAATGTCTTTAGCTGCTTCTTGCATTCATTTCGAAATACCACGTTGGAATTGTTATAATAATTGTCCAAAGATGTGTTTAGACATGATAAGTAGACAAACTATAAATATGTTCTATTTATGGGCTGCAATAAACATGGTACGGGACAACATAAGTGGCAACTACAGATAAGTACGATTGCAGTGGTCTATTGTCGAAGTGTCAAGAGATAAGATCACGCGGGAGGTGATTAGCGCGGTCATAGGCCACAAACATAGATTTAAGATAAATCTCATCTGCATTGACCAACGCAGACTGCATCGTCTTACAAGCGCTGCATTATATAATTAGATGATAAGAACCTATGTAAGAATGAAGAAAAGGCGATGTCCTCGCAGTAGCGAGTCAGTTAGATTCAAACACCCGAATTGAACTCATTAAGTGTACGCATTAGTTTATAGTGTGAACATTTTGGTCCTTCGAGAAATTCTGTTGTTTTCCCTACCAGTGGTAAGAAACACAGAAGAAAAAACCAGCGCCTTAAAGTAAAAAGAGCAAGGTTCTTCGAGAAATTCTGTTGTTTTCCCCCACCAGTGGTAAGAAACACAGAATAAAAGACCACGCCTTAAAGTACTAGGACTATAAGGTGAAACATTGTGTTCTTGCTTTTCTTTGGCTGATCAATCAGCTGTGCGTCGAGGCACAGCTAGGTCAACTGGGCGAATCAAAAAATCCTCCAACGGATCACGCCAAAGAATACAAGCAGAAAGTACAAGTCACAGTGATTGTTTTCCCAAGATGTTGTCGGAAAGATCTGTGAAATTGATGCAAGACCAAGGAGTGCTGCAGAACAAAATACTGCAAGCCATCAAGGACAAGGCATCTATACCAGCAATAGAAGCATTGGTGGACCAATTTACTACTAACAACAATGCGCTGGTAAAATTGGGAGTTGGCGATCATCAATATTTTAATGACAAAATATTCATTAAAACTATGGATGCTGTCAAGGCCTACAAGGTAGAAACACTTGAAGAGGTAAATATACCAAGTGGATCAAAATTATCTGATTCCGCATCAGCTCGGAGCTCCAGTCCAGTTGATAATCTGGTTCAACTGGTGGACAGAAGAGCGGACAGGGTGAGGCAACATATAAGCCTAATATACGAAACCCTGGATAGTTCAAGTGAGATTGAACTTGTCAAGCAGCTGGCAATGATGAAAAGTCATTGGTCCAACTTGACGGACACACTGAAACTGCTTGAAAACAAGTATGACAGAACTGCCTTTGATCAAGATGAGGCAGACATTCTGCAATCTGATGTTGCCGCACTAGAAATGGTACTTCAGAGGAAGTTGGAACAGTGCAAAAGCTCCAACTACGACGTGCCTGAACTCCCAACTCCAACGTTCAATGGAAATGCGAAGGAATGGCCAACATTTTACGAGCTGTTCTCTGAACTAATAGACAGCAGGAAGGATCTCAGCAACACAAGGAAGCTGGGATGTTTAAGAGCCTGCTTAAAAGGAGAAGCTCAAATGGTGGTTAGCCACTTGATAACGGGATCAGCGGCTACCTATGCAGCAGCGTGGGAGCTTATCTGCAAACGCTATGAAAATAGCAGAAAAATATTCTCCCAACACTTCAACAAATTAATGGAACTGGAGTGCTTGCTGCCCCACGATGAGAAAAATTTAGGGAAGTTTTTGGATACTGCGACCGAGAGCATATTCATCATAAAGCAAAAAGGAAAAATAGGAAGCTCTGCTGACGTAATTTTAGCTGAAATTCTGCTGCGGAAATTTTCGCCAGAAGCCTTGCAGCTGTATGAACAGCATGTAAAAAAGGCAAGAGCTATACAGTCCTTACAAGATGTACTAGAGTTTATTAAGCAACAATACAACTCAGTAAATGCCATTACCAAAAATACCGCTCAGCTTGCTACAAAAAAAGTGCAAGTTAGATCGTGTGCCTTTTGCTCTAAGGATGGCCACGATATGATAAAGTGTCTCAAATTCAGAGCACAATCAATCGAAAAAAGAAAAGAATTCGTTCAAAAGAACAGCATGTGCTTTAGATGCTTTGGAAAGCATAATGCTATCGACTGCAGAAAGGAAATTACTTGCAATCGATGCTCCAAAGTGCCTTTCCTTTTAGTGAAAAACAAAGCTGGAGGTTACAACGAGATGAGGGCGCTTATTGACGGTGGATCCCAGAAGACGCTGATTTCAGAGGAAGCAGCACAAATATTAAGGATTCCCAGAGTAAGAAGTACTATAGAGGTCGAAGGTATCTCCCAGACTACTCAATTATCAAAAAATAGTGTCCACCTGACGATCAAACCAAAAATTCCAAGCAACTTCAAAACATCAACGGAAGCATTGGTTTACCAACACTCCATAGAGCCCTTCCCAGCAAAACGTTTAATATTGATAACAACAAAGAGTGGAAGTGCTACAGGCTAGCAGATCCACGATTCAACGAGCCAAGCAGAATTGACATGGTGATAGGTGTGGATCTATTTCCCCTGATTATGATGGAGAAAATAAAAACCGTGAATGGAATCTTGGGACAAAAAACCAAATTTGGATGGATTGTGTCCGGAAATATAACTCGAGCAGCAAAGCACAAAATTATAAGTGCCACTACAACAATAAATTTAAAGGACCTGGATCGCTTTTGGGAATTGGAAGATGAAGCCGATGAGACGATTACAGACAATGCAGAATGCGAAAGAAAATTCCAAGAAACAACTGTCATCAACGAGAAAGGCAGATTTGTGGTTTCAATTCCATTCCACCAAGAGGCAAAGCTGGGGGATTCTCGCAAACAGGCAATGGCAAGGCTTAAGCAAATGGAAGCTTCAAAGAAACCCAAAGAACTGGGCTGCATACAACGAATTCATGAAAGAATACCTTAAGATGGGACACATGGAATCTGTAAAGACAACGGGTCAAGGTAAATACTATTTACCCCATCAAGCAATCAACAGGCCTGGAAGCTTAACTACAAAGCTACGAGTAGTTTTTGACGCATCCGCAAAGACGACAAATGGACTAAGCCTAAATGACGTTATTATAGCTGGTCCTAAGATTCAAAAGGATATATTCGATATTCTAATTAAATGGCGCAAGTGGCCATATGTTATGGTAGCTGACATTGAAAAAATGTATCGCCAAATAAAGGTTGCTGAGAAAGACCAAGAATACCAATATATCCTATGGAGAGATGATCCAAAATTGCCGATCAGTGAGTTTAAGTTAACAACAGTAACTTATGGCACCTCGGCAGCGCCTTTCTTAGCAGTCCGATGTCTACGAGAGCTGGCAGATCGGTTTTGCCAAGAGGATAGCGTCTTAGCAGAAACAATAAGAGACGACTTTTATATGGATGACCTCATAACTGGTAGAGACACAGTCAACGAGTGCTATGAACTTCAAAGGAAATTGAGACAAGTGATGGGGAAGGCCGGCATGCATCTGCGAAAATGGGGTGCAAATGACGAACGTATTTTAGCCGACATTCAAGACGACGGTGCTACGGAGAAAATCTGCATTAAGGAGAATGAATCGATCAAAACCTTAGGACTTCAATGGGATCCGAAGAAGGATACATTTACGTTTTCGGCAGAAAACCCAATGCTAACACGCATAACAAAGCGGTTAGTGTTATCACAGTTGTCCAGAATTTTCGATCCACTAGGATGGTTGGCACCGGTAACGATTTAAGGCAAATGTTTCATTCAGGAACTGTGGAAGTTACCGATGACTTGGGAAGTTGAATTGGAATCCAACTTAGCAAACTGGTGTATGGAATATGCTAAAGGTCTATCAGATTTAGAAGAAATTAGCATTTCACGCTGGACTGGATGCTCCAAAGGTATTATGGAGCTACATGGATTCTGCGATGCATCAGAGAAAGCATATGCAGCGGCTGTGTATACAAAAGTAGGCGGCAGAGTTACCTTGCTACCAGCAAAAAGCAAAGTAAATCCTATAAAAAACAATTCCAAAGTTGGAATTATGTGCTGCGCATTTACTAGCAAAGTTATTAGCGAAAGTGCAGGCTATATGGAGCAACAAAATTACAACGCATGCATGGAGTGATTCGCAAATTACTATTGCTTGGATACAGAACAAGCGCAGCAAAGATAAGTTCGTCAGAACTAGAGTGGAAAATATCAATAAACTAATTCCCAATGTCAAATGGAATTACGTTAAATCGGAAGAAAATCCAGCAGACGTGGCTTCAAGAGGGATATCACCGCAAGCTCTTAAAATCTGTGAAATTTGGTGGAGAGGGCCGAATTGGCTATCTATAGATGCACAACACTGGCCCACTCAAAAGGAATCGGAAATGGTTGTGGTATCCACATTGATAAAATCCGAATATCTGCAAAACCATCTTTTATCAAAGTATTCATCGATCGACAAACTTCTTAGAGTAATGGCGTATGTATTACGCTTCATAACAAAGCTGAGAGGAAAATCGCAACAGCCGTCACATCTTACGGTGGAGGAATTAAAGCTAGCGAAGATTGCTGTGGTAAAGATACAACAAGAGCTAGATTTTGGACACGAAGTCAGACTACTCAAAAACAAAAGACCTTTAGACCCAAAGAGTAAGCTGCAGGCGCTAAATCCGTTTTTGGATAGTGATGGCGTACTTCGAGTTGGTGGACGACTACAAAACGCAATGATACCGTATAGTGTAAAACATCCAATTATACTGGATAAGTCACATTTAACTTGGTTAATTGTAAAGGATTCTCATAAAGAAACTCTGCATGGCGGAATTAACATTATGAGAACTTATATTCAAAGGGAGTTCTGGATATTTGGCATACAAAATTTCTTAAAGAAATATTTAAGGGAATGTATTGTATGCATACGATACAAGCAAGAGATGTCTAGTCAACTGATGGGAAATTTACCAGTTTATCGAGTAACGGCTGATTACTCGTTTCAAAATATTGGAATAGACTACGCCGGACCGTTCCAGATTCGCTGCTCAAAGGGAAGAGGTCAAAAAACGTATAAAGGATACATTTGTGTATTTGTTTGTATGGCAACAAAAGCAATACATTTGGAAGCTGTTAGCGACCTTTCGTCAGACAAATTCCTGGAGGCTCTTCGACGGTTCTTTGCAAGACGAGGCAAGAGTGAGAACATATACTCAGATAATGGAACAAACTTCGTAGGAGCTTCAAGAGAATTGGACAAAGAATTTGTAGCTGTCATTAAAAACAATAATGAGTTAGCACCTACACTAGAAAAAGAAGGCATCAAGTGGCACTTTATCCCCCCGGGAAGCCCCCACATGGGAGGTTTATAGGAAGCCGGTGCAAAATCAGTGAAGTATCACCTTAAACGAGTTATTGGTGAAAACAGCTTTACTTATGAAGAATTTGCATCGCTGCTATGTCAATTCGAAGCAGTACTAAACTCGCGCCCATTAGTCACTGTAAGGAGCGAAAACGATGGTGAGGAAATATTAACGCCGGGTCATTTTCTGGTGGGAAGACCTCTAATTGGAGCTCCTGAACATTTTGACGAAAGTAAGACAATCAGCTCTTTGGATAGAAGCTTATTCAACGCATCAGAGGTGATTTTTGAAGAAATGGAAAGAGGAGTATCTGGTGTCATTCCAACAGCGAACCAAATGGCGCCAGGTAAAGCCAAATCTGAAGGAGGGACAGTTGGTTCTTATAAAACATGAGAACACTCACCCTGCAAGATGGCCAATGGGAAGAATCATTAGTACGACTAAAGGACAAGATGATAAAGTCCGGGTAGTCACGGTTAAAACAAGCGATGGGGAAGTAAAAAGATCGCTAAACAAGATCTGTCAACTTCCTGTTAGCGAAGCAAAACCAGCTGGAGCTGCAACGCCATCTAGAACGGGTTCAATGCAGCTACGCAAGGACAAGAAGCTTAGGCAGAGAGTTTTAAAAGGGAAAAGGAATGGCACTGGAAGCATAGCTACTGTGCTATGCTGTTTATTGATGTTGCAAGCTACAACTGCGACAAAAAATTCGGAAGAAATTCCCAAAGAACTTGGGAAAATTTACGACATCGACGCAAAAGCTGCAGTTATGGTAAACAAAATTGGTAAAATTGAAGTCGCTACATCCAGTTGGCAATTATTGTTTTATTATGGCATGCAAGCCTATTTTGATGTCATAAAAGCAATCAGAGGACTTCCTGGAAAAATCCCGCCTGGTTTGCGAAAAAATGGGAGACTTCAAGGACTACTGCGATTTCTTCGGCACGACAATAAGGACAAAAATTGACAACATAAAAGAAAAAGACAAAATACTATGGCACCGTACCAACCGAAAGAAAAGGTTTATACTGTTCTTTGATATCGGAAATGCAAATAGAATACAGGAAAATATGCAAACGATCATAAAAAACGAAAAACATCTAATGGAATATGTTGACAATCAGACCTCGGTCATCAATGCCACGGAAGAATTATTAAGAGCAACTACGATAGAAGCAAACCGGAATTTGGGAAAACTGACCCAACAAGTCAATATTATTGCAGAAACCATGAAGGAGCACTTTATGGTATATAAGGAGTCAATTAAATTCCTTATGTTATCAAATCAAATGCGAAACTGGATTGAAGAGGTAGAAAGCCTACAAGCAACGGCGATCTCAATGGTAACGGACATTAGTGAAGGAAGAATTCATCCTACACTAATTGCGCCTAACAAAATGCTAGAGGAGCTCGAAAAAGTTAAGCAAAAATTAAGACGAAAACAAATGCTACCGGGTGGAAACTCAGTTATACAATTACCACTGATCTATAAACTGATGAAGGCACAAGCTATGTTGAAGGATAATGTCCTATTCATTGAAGCAAAATTGCTGATATACAACAATCAGGAAACGGATCTCTTTGAAGTAATCCCAATACCACTGTGGACAAACGGAACAAAGATTTTTCCGAAATTGAATTCTAAATATTTTGCGTTCAATACAGACATAAACGCATATCACCTAATGTCTGAAATTGAAATTAACCAATGCAGACAAGAGGATTCGACAACATGGCTTTGCGAAAATAATTGGGCATGGAAGAACGCGGATGATAACTCTTGCGAATTATCTCCATTGAAACCAAGCAAGGCACACTCATGCGAAATGATGGAATTTCAAGGCAATTCGTTCATCAAAGAGATAAGTGGATCCAACCGTTGGTTATTTAGACTGTTTCGGAATACAACAGCTAATATAAGATGCAACGAACAGAATCAAGTTATAAGGCTGCCCAATCAAGGCATTATACAACTACCTGCAGGATGCACAGCAATATTAGGGGATACAACAATAATTACTCCTCAAAAAGTAATTTCGACAGCGTCTGAAATGTCTATCTTTCCCAGTTTACGAATTATAGATGACAAGGAGACATGGAACGTGGTCCCGCTGAAGCACTTGATTGTCAAAAACACTAATGAACTTCAAAATCTTTAAATGCGCATCAAGACTCTGAAAAATAACAAAGTACACAGTAAATTATATAATTAGATGATAAGAACCTATGTAAGAATGAATAAAAGGCGATGCCCTCGCAGTAGCGAGTCAGTTAGATTCAAACACCCGAATTGAACTCATCGAAACACCCGTACAAGATCCAGCTGACCCAGGTGCTTAAGGTTAATGACCAACAACCCCAATAGTACATAGCGCGGGAAACGGAGTCCGCTTAGCAGATATGAGCAGTATAGCGATCAAAACAATCCGTCATTTAAAATATCTAAAGATAGATGACTTTTACTTAGAATATTTTTTTTCTGTTTGCTTGTGTATATTTTCTTATTGTTCGGTTTCAAATTATTGGTGCACAAATGTATATGCATGTATAACTCCATCAGTATATATAGCAACACCCAGGATCCAACGCGTCGAGATCTCATCGCTCCGGATGGGTAAGTTTGACGGAACAGTCGAGTTTTCTCTATATTTTTATATATGCATATATTCTTATTATTTTATTTTCACACAATTAGTAAATAAGAAATTAAATATTTAAAGTTCGATATTGTTTAAATAAAAAAAACTTTTCAGCGGCAAGTATCCGCCTTGTTTTTGTTATGCAAAGAGAAGAGCCCATAGAGCGCCGTTTGTAGTCGTGAAAGCCTGGTGATGAATTCGATACTCCTCGCTAAAAAAAATTATAGTTAAGTTATCATAATCTTTGTATGCTCTTTTGTATTATACATGGCACTAACCAACAATTTATTAATCGATAAAATTATGCTATTATTTTAACTGAAAAAAATGAGTAGGAAAACATTTCCAAAAGGGGCGCTGATGGGAGAAGCGGAATAGATCAAAATCTATGACAACGTTTGACGGACAACCTTGACAAATAGGGATCGTATTGCGCGGCCCGCGATGATCCATTAGGCATGCGGACGCATGAAGGGGAGGGAATGTGGCCGAAACTTTGCCCGATCGTTTTACGATCAAGCTACAGCTTAGCTTGTGGGGCAGTGAGGACTGCCATCGAATGCCCCTCCCTCGGCCTTAGTCCTTACCCAGGACACGTCCCAACGTAAGGATTTGTCATATTTATTTAGAAATAGTGTCATTAGGTTCAACGAAGTAAAATTCTGTATTGGGAGATTGGGGCTCCTAAATAGGCATAAATTTCATCTTATAATGTCATATTTGATTTCACTATTTATAGAATATTGGACTTAACTACAAACAGTGCACGCTTATTAAATCATTTACTATTTATCATAAAATAAAGCCCCCTACTTCTGCAACTGACAACTCGAGTAAATGGTTCAGAATAGATGTATGACTTTAAAATAACCTTTGTATATCAGCCGTTTAAAATCGTAGGTCCTTGGTTTAGTCATTAAAATTAATTTTAAAAAAAAATTTATAATATGGGAGATTTTGTTTTAATATCAAGTGCCGATTGACGTTTTTTGCAATTAACGTAAATATAATTTGTGGGTGGCTCACGCTTCAACGCTAGGTTATTCGAGAGGGTTTAGTCCAAAGAAGATAGGAGCGCAGATATATTGGTAACGCGTTTGGCGGTGCGTTGCGGGTATATCGTTTATTTGACGATCCAGTACAGAGGGGGTGTGGGAACTGAACGAAAATTGTAAAATCGGAACCTAATAAAAGTTCCCCATGCAGTGGAAGATAGAGGCATGTGGGCCGGATGTAACCATGTCAGGGCAACGACAAACAGCTCCGGGTAATACGTTTTTTTTAGGCTTAGATACCGGACGAGTTTTTGACTGAGGATAGACTTATTAATGGCGTAACAGCACCCCAACTTACCTATCTTATTATAACAAGTTGTAGTTAGCAACGTTCACTGTAGATCGTGTCGTATATCTAGAGAAACCCAAATACATACATGAAGGGGGCTAAAAAAAAAAGTTGTGTCAACCCTCCACCGGGAGAGTAACCCGACCGAGAACGCAAGAAGAGAGTCGTGCACAGCGAAGTGTAAGTGCGGGAGACACCCCCTGACTATATGAGGCACTAAATCAAGAGAGACTTGAAACTTTGAAAACCAGCCGGAGAAGGTAAGACATTTGACCGATCAGATTGGCAAAACAATGGATTAAGCAGTTGAAGGAATGGATTTACCTCCTAGGGGTCGCTCCAGCATGCTTCCGCGGTACAACGCAAGCTCAGAAGACTGTTGGATTTAGTGAGATAAAGTAAATATACGGCACTAGAAATGATCTTTCAAATAAACGCTCTGAAAAATAAAGTGGCTGAGTTACAAGCCGCACAAACCTTTACGAAACAGCCAAAAATGGCACCATCACTCGGACTACCCAGAAACTCCACGGATAGCTATCAAGACACCCCGACACCAGAACAAGTGTCGCAGTAGTGTTTTAACAGCCAGATGCATCGATTGAGGAAGCGCAGACAAACGGTCACTCCGCAGCAAATACCAGAGCAATGCGTAGCAGCAGCGACCAGTCACCAATTTCACCCCGAGTTAGATCGTCGTCTAACGTTTCAAACGCCAGTACCCAAGAGTGTTCGGCTAGATAAATGGAACCTAAAATTTTGGAACCGGTCGCGGTATGATCGTTGAAAGCTTTTTATTCCGTGTGGAACGGTTACAAGAATTATATGGAATAAGTCGACAGCAAGTGCTCAGAGAATAGTCTGCTGATCGGCGCAGCAAGCAAGTGGTATTGGCAACTAATGGAGGATCGAGCCGAATATTAAGATTTAGTATGCGCACACCAGGGAAATGAAACGGGCTTTTTCCACAACTGGAAGTGACTTAATGGAGGTCAAAGAATTGATGGAGAGGAAACAAGTTCTTCAGCGATTATGTGTTCGACATGCACAACTTGATGGTTCAGAAACAATGGAAAACCGATGCGAAGTAGACTACTATATAAGATCCAACGCTCAGACGGGCAAGGACGTATTCCCGATGGTGTCCTTTTTTTTTTTTTTTTTTTAAATGCTTTGCTTTTATTTATTGAATCTTCTCATTTACGAGACTAACAATAAGTGTATCAAATCTTATACTACAACCTAACTAGGAGTCATGTAGACTGAGACAGTGGCCCTGACAAGTTATGGCTGGGTTGGAAGGTCTGTACGTTGCAAGCGGGTTCGGCTGGAGAGCCGAGTCAAGACCCTTGCTAGAGGATTTGGGTGGACAGATAGTTTTTCATTGTACGACGCTTTTTGCTTGTCTATTTCATCTTTTACTGCGAGAATGCCGAGGTCCCTGTGGATGTTTTGGTTACGAATATACCATGGTGCCCCAGTGATAGTTCGCAGGATCTTTGATTGGGCTCGCTGAATGATGTCTATGTTGGTTCTGCTCGCGTTCCCCCACAGCTGGGAGCCATACGTCCAGATTGGCTTAAGAGTGGAGTTGTAGAGCAGGACCTTGTAGTCCACGCACAAGGGCGATCGTGAGTTTATAATCCAGTGGAGGCTGCTGGCTTTCAGTTTTAGGTGCAGTTTCTTGCATTTGATATGTCTATGCCATGTTAGACGTCTGTCGAGGTGGATGCCGAGATACGTTACTTCATTAACTTGGGGGATCTGCGTGCTATTCATACAGAGCGGAGGGCAAGTTTGTCTGTTAAGGGTAAACATTATGTGTTTACACTTTTGTTCGTTTATTTTAATACGCCAGTCAGATAGCCACTTCTCGACTACCACGAGATGGTTGGCGAGTTGGGTTGTTGCACGGACTGGGCATCTGGAGCGGCTAAGGATCGCAGTGTCGTCGGCGAAGGTGGATGTTGTTAGTCGGTCACTCGTGGGAATATCTGCTGTGTAAAGGACGAATAGAGTTGGCCCAAGTGCGCTACCTTGAGGGACCCCAGCTTCGATAGTGTAGCTATCGGAAATTGTTGTATTACATCTTACTGCGAAGGCTCTATTGTAGAGGTAGGATTCAAGGAGTTTATGGGTGTACCCGGGCAAGTGTGTTTTGATTTTATGCATGAGACCTTTGAGCCAGACACGGTCGAATGCTTGAGATACGTCGAGAAATATCGCGCTGCAATATTCCCTATGTTCGAAGGCTGTGCGAATTTCTGATGTTATTCTGTTTACTTGCTCTATAGTTCCGTGTTTTTCTCTGAAGCCAAATTGATGGGCTGGAATAATGTTGTGGGCCCCCATATATGGTATTATGCGCGTTAGAAGGCATTTTTCGAATAATTTGGACAGGCATGATAGTAAACTTATTGGTCTGTAAGATGACGGAATCGTGTGATCTTTTCCGGGCTTCGGTATCATTATAATAATTGATTTTTTCCATTTCCTTGGATAGTAGCCGAGACTTATGATTCCATTGAAGAGTTTACAGATTACCTTAATAGCACAGTACGGAAGTTCCATTATCATTTTTGTAGTTATTAGGTCACCGCCTGGAGCCTTTTTTGGTTTTAGCTCCCTGATGACTTTTTTGATCTCGTTCGGCTGAAATGTAGTTGGCGTGGATTCAGTTTCGAGGTGGATTTGCGGAGGAACATAATCATTTGCTGCAGGGTTCGGCTGGGATACGCTTCTGAGATGTAAGGCAAATGATTCGGCTCTATCTTTGTCGCTGCGGGCCCAGCACCCTGAAGAATTCCTTATAGGGGTGACGGTTTGAATTGGAGAGCTTAGATTTGGGTGAGCCCTCCACAAGGGATGCTTTGTGCTAGTTGGCGAGAGTTTTCCAATATATTTAAGTTGTTCATTTTCAGCTTCTTGCTTCAGGGCCCGGTTTAGATTGCGGGTGGCTTCAGTAAGACGTTGTTTTGAACATGGCGATCTGCTGGTTTGCCACGCTCGTCGCAGACGCCTCTTTTCCAGAACCAGCTGTTCAATTTGCCGGTTGGTTTTGAACTTCTTAAATTCCCCATCCTTCCGTTTTGGGGTTGAGATCCTAGCTGCTGTGACGAGTACCTCTTCCAGTGCGGCGGTGGAGCAGTCGATGTCCGCTTCGATATTTAGTTGGGGAGTTAGCTCAATGTGGGAACTCACATACTTTCTGTATTTCATCCAGTTAGTGTTGTGCGACGTCAGCATGTGGGGGTGGTCCGCAATTTCTGGGCTTTGAAGAAGGCTTATCAACAAAGGCGAGTGGTCAGATGAGAGATCCGGTAGTGCTATGGCGCTTATTAAATTGCGTGGGATGTTTTTTGTCACCGCGAAATCAATTAGATCTGGGATCTTTTTTGGGTCTGCAGGCCAATATGTGGGGCTACCAGGGGAAACGTAGTCCAGTTTATTGCTCACCTTTATAAGTGCATTATACAGTTGCCTTTCCTTGGGAGTCACGAGGCGTGATCCCCAGTGCGTGTGTTTGGCGTTGTAGTCTCCTGCGGCTATGAAGCGATCCCCCAGAGTGTTGTAGAAGTCCATGAATTGACCTTCAGAGATATTAAATCGAGGTGGGCAGTAGACAACGGCAATGCAAAGGTTGCCGTTTCCTGAGATCACTTTTATGGACGTGGCTTGCAGGTAATTTGTTGCAAACCTTTGATGAAAGTGGTGTTTGATGCGTTCTCTGATTAAGATGCCCGTTCCGCCGTGGGCCTTGCCATCCGGATGATCTGTGCGGTAAAAGGTATAGCCTTTTATATAGAAGTTATATCTCCCTGTGAGGTGCGTTTCAACCAGCAGCATGGCGTCGATGTGATTTACCTTTAGGAATTGAGTTATTTCAAGTTTATGCCGTGAAATACCGTTGGCATTCCACATGGATATACGTAGGTTAGTCATTTATTATTTGGACTGTTGTGCTACAAGCAACTGAATTACCATGTTCTGGTTCTGAACAAGGGTTTGCATGGTTGTTTTCATGAATGACATAAGTTCCATCACACTTTGTTGCATGGTGAACATCATAGATTCCAATTTGCTTTGCGGCTGCACTGGAACCTGCTGAGCATTTTCTGAGTGAGGCTGGGGCAGATTTTCCATGCCTGTTCTTAGTGCTTCGGCGTAGGAGATTCCCTTGGTTGTATCTAGCTGCCCAAAAGATGATCTGGCTGCCTTGGCGAAATGTTGTTGGTGCGTAGCTGTCGCTCGTCGCATGCGACTCTTTAGCTCCTTGTAGACCGCACAGCCTCTGTAGTTTGCCGTATGGTTTCCTCCACAGTTGCCACATTTTTTCATTTGGGGGTCTTCTTTGTTTGCGGGGCAGTTTACGGAGTTGTGGAAGTCTCCGCAGACTACGCAGACCGTCCGAAGTGTGCAGTATGTCTTGGTGTGTCCATACTCTTGGCAGTTTGTGCATTGAACAGGGCCGTTGCGTTTGTGGGGTTCTTCCACGGTGATTCTTCGATGCAGTAAGATCTGCAGCTTGTAGATCGGGTGCACTTCGTTTTTCTTTAAGGCTTTGCTATCTGGTTCGAGCTCTACCTTGAAAAGTAGTTGCGGTTTTTTGTTTCTGTTAACAATATTGCTAACATTTTTGGCACAGAAGCCCCTGGCCTTAAGGGCTTCCTGAATTTCGGAGGGGGTGACGTCAGGTTCTATACCTTTTAGCACAACTTGCAGTCCCTTGCTGCTTTTTAGTTGATAGGTGTAAAAGTTCTTTTTTGTGTCTTCCAGGTACTTAGACACAGCTCGGAAGTGTTCTTCGGACTTCGTTTGAACCTTTGTTTCGTGTATGTTCCCTTTAATAAGCGGATGGTGTCCTTGTAGAAGAATTCCAGCGCAAGCCGGGATACAGCCGCGAGTCCAACAGAAGAGCCCCTGGGTGCAGAAACCCTTTGCACGATATAATTTGAGATGTGTGTGGATACGGAGTGGATTTCTACCGCCAACACCCCGCAAACAATGCATCTCTCGATTCCACTATTCGTTTTTGCCAGAAGTCATGTAATGACGATAAACACACGGGTTTTCCACGGAGTCTGTCAAGACCGGGAATTCGTCATATCCGTAAAATACCTTAAGCTCAATATAAGAACTTAGAACAACGAGAGCAGGAATATGCATTGGCACGAAAGCGCATTTTCAAAAGCGCCTAGGAGGAGGACAACATAGATCACGATAACATCGATCACGGAACGATCGCAGAGCACAAAAACTTAACAAAAATATGACCGAACACCGACGCTTTAGAAAGAAGCGGGTACAAGAAGACATCACTAAGGGTGATGGATTAAAAATACTGGAACTACTAGATACCGGTGCTAGTACGAGTTGTATAAGAAAAGTGGCAGAAGCGTTCTTGAAAAAAAAAAAAAAACAGATCACAACCGATAACATCTGTCTATCTAGCCTGCTAGCGCAAGCAGTAGAGTATGGTGGGTCAAAGCCCCACGATTATGGGCGCCTGATGAGGACGGGGAAGAAAGTCAAAAAATGGCGTACGATTTTCTTTGGCGAAGTCATTCCATGCGTAAACGCATTGCTCACTTTAAACCTGTTACGTACTTTGAAGATTCACCACCAGAATCTAAGGCATTGGAAGAGGTACTATCATCGGAGGTATTGACTCCCAAAATAAGGGAAATTTGGAAATACGACTCCTAGGTGGGAACACTTGGCATAGAAGACCGATACCCGGAATGGCTCAGAAAATCTCTTAGCCGGCATAAAAATACTGGGGCCCACCAATAAAGTAGTCAATACCCGGAAAGACTCGAAGTCAATACCCGGGAAGACTCCAGGTCAATAGCCGGGAAGAGTCGAAGTCAAGTTGTACGGAAGTACAAAAGCTCAGTGCAGCGGCGACGGGATCACCACCACACCCTAGAACGAATTGTATTAAGTATTCCGCAACACCAATAGTGCATAGCGCGGGAAACGAAGTTCTCTCAACATTTATGAACAGTGTATCGGGCAAAAACAATCCGTAAATGAAAACTTACTCGCCTACTACCAAGCATAACATGAAAGCCGGCCAAACAATTAAACAATGAATAAGTGAACCGGTGCATTTTTTTTGTGAAGATCAACAAAGACAAAATAACATCAGTGACTTTCCCAAACAAGTGCACAATTCCAGTAATCTGAGAATCGGGTAGCGTCCGAAGCCGGTCACCAAAAACATTTTTTAAAATGTATGTACATATATATATATATACAGTGGGGAGCAAAAATGATTCCACGATCAACTTTTTCATTTTTGAGCTCACATAAAATTTAACCGAATTATGTAAATGACAAAAACTTTTTTTTATTGAACACCTTTTTTATTTCTTACAATTAGGCGTAAATAGCAAAATATAAAAAGAAGAAATGAAATCCCGTCAATTTTGTGCAAGTACAGAAATAAATAAAGGCGTGAGTTGATGGACAGCTAGAAGAGCGCTTGGTAGGATTGGGTACGTCGCAGCAGTGAAAAAAAACAAAACAGCTTTATCCGAGAAAAATGTTAGGGCTCGGCTAAAATTTGAAACACAAGAACTGGACAATTGAAGACTGGAAACGCGTCATTTGGTCGGACGAATCTAAGTTTCAATCGGATGGAAAGCAATACTGTTGGCGGAGACCTGGTGACACGCTTTAAAGGCATCATGTTAAGCAAACTGTGAAACTGTGGAGGCGGCAATATAATGGCATGGGGGTGTTTCACGTACTCGCACGTTGGACCGTTGCACAAAATTGACGGGATTTTGCAAACCCATTTTCCCAACTTTATTGACAAGTGTTCCTTCCCAGAGCAGAAAATCACTTTTGAGCAAAATGGGGATCCCAAGCACACTGCGAAAATTGTTCAAGAATGGCTCTGGAACCAAAATTTTAAGATGATGATATTCATCGGGATTATTATTTATTATTTATTATTTAGTTTTTGGGGAGCTTTTTCTTGTATTTGTAGAAAAACTTTTTCTTTTGGTCGACAAAGGAATTTTGCTGTAGAAATAATGATGATTATGATGCAAGTAAGGGTGAGAATGGCTATATGATTAGCCGTAGAGTGCGTCGCCAATTCGTTTAGATGCTTTGTATTTATTCCCGTTACTCGTAGAGTAAAAGGGTATACTAGATTCGTTGAAAAGTATGTAACAGGCAAAAGGAAGCTTTCCCGACCATATAAAGTATATATATTCTTGATCAGGATCAATAGCCGAGTCGATCTGGCCATGTCCGTCTGTCTGTCCGTCTGTCTGTCCGTCTGTATGTACGTCCGAATGAACGCTGAGCTTAAGCACACAGACTCCAGAGGCGCAGCGCAAGCTTGTCGATTCATGTTGCCACGCCCACTCTAACGCCCACAAACCGCCCAAAACTGCCAAGCCCACACTTTTGAAAAATGTTTTGATATTTTTTCATTATTTTATTGGTATTGTAAATTTCTATCGATTTGGAAAAAAACTTTTTGTCACGCCCACTCTAACGGCCACAAACCGCCCAAAGCTGCCACGACGAAACTTTTGAAAAATTTTTTGATATTTTTTAATTTTTGTATTAGTCCCGTAAATTTCTATCGATTTGCTAAAAAACTTTTTGCCACGACCTTGCTAAAATATTTAACGGTGATTCTTTTGAAAAATATACATTTTTTATCAATTTTTCTTGTAAAAAATTTTGCCGTTTTATTACTGTATTTGTGTTAGATTCCATGAGAAGATTGTTAGTAGGTGTTGAACGAAATGCTTTCAGACCTGTTCTAATAGCGTCATTTAAAATAGTGTGGAGTTTTGAGTAGTGAAAAATGTGCATTGCTCGGAGCGGACATCTGCCCATTTTTGGACCTACACCTACAAATTGCTCAAAACTGCCACACTTTTAAAAATGTTTTTTTATTTTTTGACATATTTGTTAGTCTTGTAAATTATTCTCGATTTGCCAAAAAACTTTTTGCCACGGCCGCTCTAACGCCCACAAGCCGTTAAAAACTGTCAGCGTTGAAGACTTTCTTTCGCACTTCCACTAGCTGAGTAGCTTCTCATCGGGCAGAAAAAGTTCCGCTCAATGTTACAATATTTTGTGTAAAACTAGTATGCAGCGCAGTGCATCGAGGGCTGTGTGCAACGCTACAAAAAAAAATGTATCAGGCTGCAGCTCCTCCTTGCGTCAGCTGGACGTCGTCGGGCTGGCACGCTGACGCTCCCTCGAAGGCTGCTGCTGTCCTGGGCCTATGTGCTCAGGCGGCGCCGGTGCTGGTCCTCGCACAGACTATTTATCTTCTGCTGCACATACGGATGTTCTCGGACAGTAATGCCGTGATGAGAATGTATTAAGTGGGCTACTGCTGGACATTTTTTTTTTTATTTTTCTTAACGTGAGTGAGTGCTGAATGGTCGCGGTGGTGACAGCGGCGATGATCAGAAATTAACCAATGATGTGGCGAACGAGGACTGATGACTGCTTGCAAATCGTCGTGCACTGTAAATTTTTGTGTTTGCGCAGAGGGAGGCGCGTTAAAATTTTCGCTTTACAGGTGGGGTACAACGGTCGGGTTGACGGTCCAATGCAGCGAACCTTTGTATTCATGATTGTTATTTTCCGCATCAGTTTTCCAGTTTTGATTTTGTATCCCCTGGCAGGATCAGGAGCCATGTAGTAAGTTAAAAAGTCTCTTTAGATTTATTATTTGATTTTATTATCTTATTAGTGGAGCAGGGAAGGTCCCGCTCCATTCAAAGTAAATTCGTCAATATTGTTGTGTTCTTCATAGCCTGCAGCGCCGCGACGATTATATGCAATTCTTATATGTATGTATATATGAATTGTGCTGGAGGAGGCAGTGCTGTAGACACAAATAGTAGGCGATTAGCGTTTGTCCAGCGTGAGAATGCTGACTATGCAATTATGTATGTTGGCCTTCAAATGGACGCTTGAATTAATCGTGCACTTGGGCCGGACTTTTTATGTACACTTTGCAACAGATTACAGTGGTACATCGCTATATGTGGATACTACACTATTGTCGGGAGCCCCTCCACAAAGGCCTCCATATCAGGATTTTTAGTGATCTAACTACAAAGGCTTTCATCGCAGCTTTTTAACGATTCATCGCCCGCCGAGCGAAGCCTACTTACCTTTATTTGGACACACGTTTTATGGAGTCAAGCAAACCTTGGATGACACGGGACGCCTGGCAAATCAACAAGCCATAGATGAGGAATTGGTAGGATTCTTAGCTAATGAAAGGATTTCTTGGCACTTTATACCTCCATCTGCTCCCCATTTTGTAGGGATGTGGAAAGCTGATGTTCGCACAATTAAACTTCATATGAAACAAATACTTGGATCCAGGGCTATAACATTTGAGGAGCTCTCTACTGTTCTGACCCAAATTGAAGCTATTCTGAATTTCCGCCCTCTGTTCCCAAATGGATTCTTTGGATCCACTGACGACGCTCATTTTTTGACTGGATCTCCGTACACTGCATTGCCTTAACCCTGTCGTCTGGATATGCAAACGAATCGATGGAATTAGTTGCAAGCCATGGTTCAATGTTTCTGGGAACGGTGGCATATGGAATAACTGCCATCTATTCAGGAACCCACAAAATGACATTTGCAAACCGACAATCTAAAAGTGGATACATTGTTAGTACTCAAGGAGCCTAGTCTCCCACCCGCTAAATGGATCCTTGGACTGTGTAACGAACTGATTTTGTTGGTTCCTACCGACGCTCCGCGCAATCGCCCAGTTCCACCGTACCTTTTCTCTCTAGCTGGTGCGGACGGACCTTGGTGGTCGGCTTAGCGGCTTCGTTCTGCTGTCT
This sequence comes from Drosophila yakuba, assembly GCF_016746365.2. NCBI lineage: Eukaryota > Metazoa > Arthropoda > Insecta > Diptera > Drosophilidae > Drosophila > Drosophila yakuba. Next base: position 24,233,022 of record NC_052527.2, on the reverse strand, counting down.
CTCCGCTTTCGTCGGCCCGAGTGGTGCGGACCATGTCGCTGTGTGCCCGACGCTTGGGCTGAGGATTGTCGTCGTATACGGACTCACGGTAGCTAACGGCTGCGATCCCCAAGGCAAACGCCTGGTTGAAAAAAAACAAGCCAACTCCGCGTCGGCTCTGACTGGTGGCGCCGGTAACACGCCTGCTCGGTTCGCACGGACACACCAGGCAATAGACCGGGTCTTCACCACAACTCCTGCCGCCTCTTCGGGTCCTTCTTCAGTTTGGCCCCACCTGCCAAATGCTTCCGGACTAACCGTGCTTCGTCTTATTGGACCTCAGCTACCTGTGTCTTAATTCGGAGACTTTCCTTGTCCCGAACGTCTCGACGAAGCGCTCTTGTTCCTTACTGACTATCACGGCTGTAGCTCCCTTGCTGACTTCGTTGCTTTACGTTATTGACTCGTATCCTCGTTCTCCTTGACTGTCCAGCTTCCAGCGCTCGGTCTGCTTATATGACCTCCTTTAAAGTTGTATCCCTCTTGTCTCCAGTATCCGAATCTAAATTCTAGCTTGGTCTGGTCCAAATTCCAGCTGCTTCCGTTATTCTCCTTACCCTGGCAAGCCTATTGACGTGCAGTCCTGCTCAAGATCGTGCCGTCTCCCTCTCACTCTCCATGTTCTCTCCTTCAAACCGGCTGTTCTCCAAACTCGCTTTCTACCGCTTCTGTTTCTCAAAACTTTCTTTCTACAACTCCTCCTTCGCACTGACGTTACAACGCGTTGACTTGTTGCGTATCTGGCAACGGCAGGCCCTCCTCAGCAAGCTTTGTTTGCATTTGTGCGGAGTTTTAACTCCTCACAACTGATTACCGAAGTGCACGCAGGATTAGACGACAAGGTGAGGACTGCCCACGGCTCATATAAACGCCTTATTGCCAAAATTGCTGCGTTGCCTCTGTGCTGAACCACTGTTCAGGGGGCCGGTATGTTTGGCCTGTATGCGCGCGAACAACGCAACCTTTATCTTTGCTTACCTTTGTTCGCTTATCAGCGAAATCAATGCAACCATCACACCACTGCGCGAGCTTGCTCAGTACTTTTCCATAAGTCGCGTGGGTTGGGTTAACACGACACTTTACACATTGATGTTTAAAGTTTAGTACTTTATCACGGCAGCATATTTAAAAGCACTCTAGATGCAAATTACAAGAAATGTCTTTATACTGTGGGTATAAGGGGGGTGTACTTAAGTACACGCGAATGTAATTTATCTAAAGGAACGTCGTTGATAAATAATTTAAAAAGGAGCGGATTAAGGTTGCTCCCTTGTAGAACACTGGATGTGAATCGGAGAATACAAGAAACGAGTTTTTAAATAGAACCTGTTGCGCCTTCCATTCAGATAACTTAAAATCCAATTTAGAAGATCAACAGGGAAAGTCAATAAATCAAGTTTCTAGAAGAGTCAAATACTTTAAAGTCAGTGTAGATGTATTACCAGGGAAGTTAGCTCCATAAAGTTAGTGGTTGTTGATCTGCGTTTAATAAAACCAAGCTGACATGTTTATTTAATTGAACTACAAAGGTGCTGCAAATAAGAAGTGATAACAATTATAAAAAGCTTAGGAATAGCCGATAATTTAGAGATTTCAATGTAATTGCATGCATCCAATTTGTTACATTTGTTATGGGGAGGGATCACAAAGGACTTCTTCCATATATGGGGGATCTGCAAAGATTCCAGACATAAGGTAGACAATTTCAGTAGAGGCTTGTACAAGGCTTTCGCACAGAATCTAAGCTCACAGCCAGGAACTCCGTTAGAACCTGGCGAACAAACAGGCTTAACACGCTCAAGATCGGAAAGCAGTGAGCTTTCATTTAGAGTGGGAAAAATAATAAAATTCGATTTTAATACCACGTAAGAGTTAGGCTGTTCGGAATGATGTGTCGTAGAATATGTTGTATGAAAAAACTGGGCAAGTAGATCGACTATTGCCTGATGTTCCTGATGTTATTGTACATTGTTCCGTAGTATTTTCCAAAAAAGCGAGGAAGGATACGAAACACAAGCACTAACTTTGAAACTCTTTCGGATGCTGCGCGAACTGGACAAACGGTTTAAATAGTTCTTGTAACACTGAGCATTAAGCACGGTACAATTTTACCGAGAACTTGAACATTTAAAAAAGACAGACTGAGAACCGGTATTTTGAAATACCAGACTGAACTTAAGGAGTGTCATCTCTTTGTTAAGTCAAGGACGTTTGTTAGAGATTGACGGATACTACATCGGAACACAAGAGCTAAAAAATGATTTTATTGCGGTATAAAATATATTTATGGCTTCTGCCATTATGTTGCAAATATAGAGATCGGACCGATGAGAGCCATATATAAAATTATTAAGCCTCAGAAAGTTTGCCTTGCAAAAACAATGAATTCGTTTGGTTGGCTTTTCCGATTTCTCTTTTATTCCGGTATCAATGTCGATTGTCACCTTGAAATAATTAATATTAATATTAATATTAATTAATATAATTAGCTTGCGACAACAATAAGTGGAGCAAGCCATCAAGCAACCGCCTTGTTTATGTACCAGGGTCGTCACCACAATCCTTTCTAGGATTGGGCTCGCCTGTCCAAACGCTGTTGGACTTGCCGGGCCAACGACAGGGTCTGGTCTCGATAGCAAGGCGTCCCAACCTAGCCGTGGTGCGTTTTAATGGACCTAGCCACCTGTGTCTCAATTCGGTGACTTCGTCTCGACGTACTGATCTTGTTCCTTGCTGACTTTCACTGTTGTAGTTCCATTGCTGATTACGTTGCTTCGCAGTGTTCACTCTGTTACTCGTTCTCCTTGACTGCTCCCAGCGCTTGGCCTGCTTCTATAGACCTCTTTAACTCGTTATTCCTTAATGTGTATAGTATCCACGTCAAAAGTCCACGGTTTTACCGTTTCTTTCTTAAACCCGGCACGCCAACGTTTTCTGTTGTTCTGCTCTAATTCATGCTCGCTCTCCATATTGTCTATCTCCACAGGCTTTCCCTTCGGACTCTCGTTCTCCAATTTATCTCCAGAACCTGTTTCTACTGACTCCGACACTCCAAACTCTCCGTTTCTAATTCCGATTTGTTGCGTAACAGGCCGTCCTTCCGCAGTTAATATCTGCATTTGTGCGGAGTCTTAATTCTCCACAAGACTGTCTTAACTATATCAACGTACTCATACTCGTACTTTGAAAACGTGTCTATTACGGTTAGTAAATATTTGTATCCTTTATTTTCTGTACTAAATCGTTTCATTTCAATTAAATTAATTTGTTATTTATACCTTTCTGAACGAATTTTCGGTGCAGGCTTTTAAATATCATTAAAAACTTGTTTTCTCATATGTATTCCAGCGGTGATTTTTGTGCGTTATTTTTTATTAAATGACGATAATTGCTTAGTCAGTAGTGTTTGTTTATATGTATATAAGTACATCTCGTTATATTTGAGTAAGCATCCTTTGGGAAATTTCAAAACTTAATCGGTTTAATTATATTTAGACATCTCTATCATAGGAACATTCAGATGGTTCTATGATAAAGACGGAAGTAGACCAGAACAAGCTCGGGCTTAGTAAAAAAGACTCCAGCACACTATGAGTCGAGAAGATAGAGATTTCGTGTTCTAAACAAGTAGATGATTTTGAATCCGCTCTTTTGAGCGAAATTCTGGGACTGAAGAATCCTGGACTGTAATAATACGATGAATGCAAAAGATCACCTCGTGAAGAAAGATTCGCTTTTTGAATTATTTTTGAAGGAAGACCTGGTTTTTGACCCAATATACAGAAAGTTGTAAGATGGGCAGCAATGAGTTCAAAGACTTCAACAACATAGCCAATGTGATCAAAACCGTTAAAGCAATAGACCACAAATTCGGGATCCTAGGCGTGCACCACACTCCTAATTTCATCTTTATAGTGTTGGTGAAGACCTCCAAGCGATCCAGGATCCAAGCGCCCAGGATTAGGGTTGACTGAAACAGTTACCAAATTTTCTTTATAATTTATATATATGTGTCGGAGATTAAGTTCTCTGAAGTAGTATTGAAAATAACCGAAATTGCTATTATTAAGACATGTTAAGAATAAAGAACTGGGTACATCTATCAAAGAGAGCGTTCCGTTATTGAGAGACCATCATTTGAAGGTATACTCAAATGAGCATGGCGGCTGTGGTTGTAGCTTTGTAGAGTTGTGGTTACGTAAAAAGGATGATGAAATACTTGAGAAGTGGCGGTATCGAAAATGCTTTAAGAGACCGACGCTCACGGATAGTCTGGTGAGAACGCTCGAAAGGAGAACATGCAGGCGACTTGCTGTGCTAATCAAAATGGACGCAGAAGAAGTGGAAGAAAACCGTACCCAAGATCCGTCATATGCATATATCCTCGTGCCAACTTCATTTTTTTTTTGTGATCAGCATTTTAGTAATAATGTTAACCAAAGTGTATTAGGCATAAACGGCATGTGGCAACTCTCAGCAGCTTACAATAGTGTGATCGAACTCGATAGCTTACACGAGTATCGAGATCGCGAGAGGACTTTTCTAGGCGAATCTAGGTGATCACTATTCTCGACGACCACGGTATCCATCGCTGCTTTTTTGCCTATTACATGTGCCACTTTGTTATAATTAATAAAATCAATCTAAGTAAATTTGTGAGTAAATACTTCTACTTACTTCTGCCTACGATACACATTAAATTGGTGACCGCGACGTGATTCAGTATATCATACACTCGAAAATCGGCATCAATTTTGGCAACCAACGACGCCATGGAAGACGACGCTGAAGTTTTTCACGATCAGGTTGCTCGTGTTCCCGACGCTGCAATCAACCGCGTGGCTGTTAAAATACTACCGTTTTCGAGCACCCCGAATTATGGTTGTCTCAAATCGAAGCCCAATTTACTTTAGCGGGAATAACTTCTAACGACACAAAGTTCAACACAGTTCTGGCATCAATCGAAGCACCAGTTTTGGCTCGACGCAGTCATCAACCAGCCAAGCGAAGGCAAATACGAAAATTTAAAATCTTGTATTCTGGAACGCTTTTGTGAAAGCGAACAGAAGAAAATCTAGAAGTTAATATCGGAGATCTACCTTGGTGATAGGCGTCCTTCACAATTGCTTAATGAGTTAAGTTCGGTCGCTGCAAATAAAGTTAACGAAATCTTCTTAAAAGCACTTTAGATGCAGCGCTTATCAGCACAAGTAAAAACTATCTTGCAGGTATCGGACGCCAACGTATCAGACCTGGCTAAGTTGGCAAATAAAGTAGTAGATGTTGGCGACTTTTACAATGTACACACGGTTGACTACAGTTCTAAGTCTTTGCCACCCCGCATGTTGATGGCCGTTTAGAACGCATCGAGCAACAGATAAACGCCGTACTCAAAAACAGTTCTCGCAAGAACAATCGGTTCACATCAACCCAAGACGCAGGTCAAACCTCAAGCATGTTTTGGTACCACAGCAAATTCTTCTTTTTCGTTATAAACAAAAAACTAACGCACTCTTCGGATTCGGGAGGCAAAGCTTCTTTTCGCAGCCAATGACTCAAAAATACAAGCCTATGGAGCAAAACGCATAACATTATCACTCGGACTAAGGCGAAATTTTGTTTGGACTTTCGTAGTAGCTAACGTCAATTGCGCTATCAATGGATCCGATTTTCTTCAATACTTCGACTTGCTCGTTGACTTTAAGCGACGTAAACTTATCGATCGAGCAACGCTATCCGAATCGGCCTGTGGCACGCCTCCGCATGAAATAGTTCGAATTCAATCCTATGATGCGTGCAACCAATACGCCAAGGTACTTCACGAGTATCGAGATCTCGCAGCGATCAATTCAAACAGGCTGTTAATAACATCAAACGGCCCGCCCACTCACGCTCGTGCACGACGACTGGCAGCAAACAAACTCAAAGCAGCGCAGAGCGAGTTTTCCTATCTTTTGGATAAATGAATATGTCGTCCCTCAAAAAGCAACTGGTCAAGCCCTTTACACATGGTAAAGAAAGCGAACGGAGAATGGCGTCCATGCGAAGACTACCGAGCTCTAAACCACGTAACAGTGCCTGATCGATATCCGATTCCGTACATACTGGATGTAACGAGCATTCTATACGGTAAGAATATATTTTCTAAAATCGACCTGCAAATTCTTTTCCCACTATTTTTTTACTACGGTAACATCGGATTAGGCAATAGCCGATCTATTTACCAGGTTTTTTCTAACCACAAATTCTACGTTACCTCATTCTGAACGGCCTTACTTTTACGCGGTATCAAATTCGAATTTAATATTCTGTCCCACTCTAAACGAAAGCTCACCGCTTTATGATCTTCAGCAAGTTAAGCCTGTCTATTCGCCAGGTCCCGACGGAATTCCTGGCTGTGTGCTTTGATTCTTTGCGGAAGCCTTGTGCAAACCTCTACTGAAAATGTACAACTTATCTCTGAAATCTTTACAGTTTCCCCATATATGGATGGAGTCCTTTGTGATCCCTCTCCATAAAAAGTGTAGAAAATCAGATGCAAGCAATTTCAGAGGAATCTCCAAATTGTCAGCTACCCCTAAGCTTTTTGAAAACGTTATCACTCCTCATTTGCAGCACCTCTGTAGGTCTATTATATCACCATGTCAGCATGGGTTCATGAAACGCAGATCTACAACTACTAACCTTCTGGAGCTAACCTAACATATGTCGTCTATACGGATTTTAGTAAAGCATTCAACTCTGTTAAGCATTCACTTTTATTTACTTGATTTATTAGGTTTCCTTGTTGATCTCCTAAATTGGATTCTAAGTTATCTGAATGGCAGGACGCAACGGGTCCTCTTTTCTCTTTCTTGTATTCTCCGAGGCACATCCGGTGTCTCATAAGGGAGTCACCTAGGTCCGCTCCTTTTTACCTTATTTATTAACGACCTTCCCTTAATAATAAAGCAATCGCGTGTACTTATGTGCGCTGATGATGTAAAATTATGTCCTAGGCGTGCACCACACTCCTAATTTCATCTTTATAGTGTTGGTGAAGACCTCCAAGCGATCCAGGATCCAAGCGCCCAGGATTAGGGTTGACTGAAACAGTTACCAAATTTTCTTTATAATTTATATATATGTGTCGGAGATTAAGTTCTCTGAAGTAGTATTGAAAATAACCGAAATTGCTATTATTAAGACATGTTAAGAATAAAGAACTGGGTACATCTATCAAAGAGAGCGTTCCGTTATTGAGAGACCATCATTTGAAGGTATACTCAAATGAGCATGGCGGCTGTGGTTGTAGCTTTGTAGAGTTGTGGTTACGTAAAAAGGATGATGAAATACTTGAGAAGTGGCGGTATCGAAAATGCTTTAAGAGACCGACGCTCACGGATAGTCTGGTGAGAACGCTCGAAAGGAGAACACGCAGGCGACTTGCTGTGCTAATCAAAATGGACGCAGAAGAAGTGGAAGAAAACCGTACCCAAGATCCGTCATATGCATATATCCTCGTGCCAACTTCATTTTTTTTTTGTGATCAGCATTTTAGTAATAATGTTAACCAAAGTGTATTAGGCATAAACGGCATGTGGCAACTCTCAGCAGCTTACAATAGTGTGATCGAACTCGATAGCTTACACGAGTATCGAGATCGCGAGAGGACTTTTCTAGGCGAATCTAGGTGATCACTATTCTCGACGACCACGGTATCCATCGCTGCTTTTTTGCCTATTACATGTGCCACTTTGTTATAATTAATAAAATCAATCTAAGTAAATTTGTGAGTAAATACTTCTACTTACTTCTGCCTACGATACACATTAAATTGGTGACCGCGACGTGATTCAGTATATCATACACTCGAAAATCGGCATCAATTTTGGCAACCAACGACGCCATGGAAGACGACGCTGAAGTTTTTCACGATCAGGTTGCTCGTGTTCCCGACGCTGCAATCAACCGCGTGGCTGTTAAAATACTACCGTTTTCGAGCACCCCGAATTATGGTTGTCTCAAATCGAAGCCCAATTTACTTTAGCGGGAATAACTTCTAACGACACAAAGTTCAACACAGTTCTGGCATCAATCGAAGCACCAGTTTTGGCTCGACGCAGTCATCAACCAGCCAAGCGAAGGCAAATACGAAAATTTAAAATCTTGTATTCTGGAACGCTTTTGTGAAAGCGAACAGAAGAAAATCTAGAAGTTAATATCGGAGATCTACCTTGGTGATAGGCGTCCTTCACAATTGCTTAATGAGTTAAGTTCGGTCGCTGCAAATAAAGTTAACGAAATCTTCTTAAAAGCACTTTAGATGCAGCGCTTATCAGCACAAGTAAAAACTATCTTGCAGGTATCGGACGCCAACGTATCAGACCTGGCTAAGTTGGCAAATAAAGTAGTAGATGTTGGCGACTTTTACAATGTACACACGGTTGACTACAGTTCTAAGTCTTTGCCACCCCGCATGTTGATGGCCGTTTAGAACGCATCGAGCAACAGATAAACGCCGTACTCAAAAACAGTTCTCGCAAGAACAATCGGTTCACATCAACCCAAGACGCAGGTCAAACCTCAAGCATGTTTTGGTACCACAGCAAATTCCTCTTTTTCGTTATAAACAAAAAACTAACGCACTCTTCGGATTCGGGAGGCAAAGCTTCTTTTCGCAGCCAATGACTCAAAAATACAAGCCTATGGAGCAAAACGCATAACATTATCACTCGGACTAAGGCGAAATTTTGTTTGGACTTTCGTAGTAGCTAACGTCAATTGCGCTATCAATGGATCCGATTTTCTTCAATACTTCGACTTGCTCGCGACGTAAACTTATCGATCGAGCAACGCTATCCGAATCGGCCTGTGGCACGCCTCCGCATGAAATAGTTCGAATTCAATCCTATGATGCGTGCAACCAATACGCCAAGGTACTTCACGAGTATCGAGATCTCGCAGCGATCCATTCAAACAGGCTGTTAATAACATCAAACGGCCCGCCCACTCACGCTCGTGCACGACGACTGGCAGCAAACAAACTCAAAGCAGCGCAGAGCGAGTTTTCCTATCTTTTGGATAAATGAATATGTCGTCCCTCAAAAAGCAACTGGTCAAGCCCTTTACACATGGTAAAGAAAGCGAACGGAGAATGGCGTCCATGCGAAGACTACCGAGCTCTAAACAACGTAACAGTGCCTGATCGATATCCGATTCCGTACATACTGGATGTAACGAGCATTCTATACGGTAAGAATATATTTTCTAAAATCGACCTGCAAATTCTTTTCCCACTATTTTTTTACTACGGTAACATCGGATTAGGCAATAGCCGATCTATTTACCAGGTTTTTTCTAACCACAAATTCTACGTTACCTCATTCTGAACGGCCTTACTTTTACGCGGTATCAAATTCGAATTTAATATTCTGTCCCACTCTAAACGAAAGCTCACTGCTTTATGATCTTCAGCAAGTTAAGCCTGTCTATTCGCCAGGTCCCGACGGAATTCCTGGCTGTGTGCTTTGATTCTTTGCGGAAGCCTTGTGCAAACCTCTACTGAAAATGTACAACTTATCTCTGAAATCTTTACAGTTTCCCCATATATGGATGGAGTCCTTTGTGATCCCTCTCCATAAAAAGTGTAGAAAATCAGATGCAAGCAATTTCAGAGGAATCTCCAAATTGTCAGCTACCCCTAAGCTTTTTGAAAACGTTATCACTCCTCATTTGCAGCACCTTTGTAGGTCTATTATATCACCATGTCAGCATGGGTTCATGAAACGCAGATCTACAACTACTAACCTTCTGGAGCTAACCTAACATATGTCGTCTATACGGATTTTAGTAAAGCATTCAACTCTGTTAAGCATTCACTTTTATTTACTTGATTTATTAGGTTTCCTTGTTGATCTCCTAAATTGGATTCTAAGTTATCTGAATGGCAGGACGCAACGGGTCCTCTTTTCTCTTTCTTGTATTCTCCGAGGCACATCCGGTGTCTCACAAGGGAGTCACCTAGGTCCGCTCCTTTTTACCTTATTTATTAACGACCTTCCCTTAATAATAAAGCAATCGCGTGTACTTATGTGCGCTGATGATGTAAAATTATGTCTTCAGTATAAGGACATTTCTCGCCATTTGGACTTACAATCCGATCTAGATAGCTTTCAAACCTGGTGCCGTGATAAGGTATTAAACTTAAATGGCTCTAAGCGTAGTGTTATGACCTTTTGTCGTGCAAACTTAATGCACGCGACTTACACTCTAAGTGGGTGCTCTTTGGACAGAATAACACATGTTGATGATCTTGGTGTTCTTCTGGACCCTAAACTTAAATTTTCAGACCATATTTCGTCTATTATCAATAAGGCCAGGGGTGTCCATGGTTTTATAAAACGGTGGTCAAAGGAATTTGATGATCCTTACAAGACCAAAACCTTAATTTCATCTCTAGACCGTCCGATCCTAGAGTATGGATCACCTGTTTGGAGTCCACAATATGAAGTTAACTCGGACCGAATTGAATCGGTTCAAAAGAACTTCTTACTTAATTGGGATGCAAACCTTAGATTACCTCCTTATTCAAGTAGACAAATGTTAATTAACTTACCCTTCCAAGCTAACCGTAGAACGATGCTTCGAACAGTCTTCATTTTTAACCTTATTCGTGGTGAAGTTGATAGTCCCGACTTGGTTAGTCGGCTAAAATTCAAATCCAAGCAGATTTACTAGAAATTACGTACCGTTAATTTTAAAACAATGTAGATGTGGGCGTTAGAGTGGGCGTGGCAAAAAGTTTTTTGGTAAATCGATAGAAAATTACAAGACTAATACAAAAATGAAAAAATATCAAAACATTTTTCAAAAGTGTGGGCGTGGCAGTTTTGGTCGGTTTGTGGGCGTTAGAGTGGGCGTGGCAACATGAATCGACAAACTTGCGCTGCGTCTATGTCTCTGGAGTCTGTATGCTTAATCTCAATTTTCTAGCTTTTGGTGTTCCTGAGATCACAGCGTTCATACGTACGAACAGACAGACGGACAGACGGACATGGTTATATCGACTCGGCTTTTGGTCCTAATCAAGAATATATATACTTTATATGGACGGAAACGCTTCCTTCAGCCTGTTACATACTTTTCAACGAATCTAGTATACCCTTTTACTCTACGAGTACAGGTATAAAAAGCATATCACCAGATCCCTGTTGCACCGCAAGATATTCCCAAAACAGCCATTATCACGCCTTTTCGAATTCGAATTCTTGTACATGACGTTCGGTCTCGATTTTGCTTTCGCATACATCGATGACATTTTGATCGCTTCAGCGTCCGCAGCGCAACACGAGACGCACCTCCGCATAGTCCTCGACCGCCTCCGAGAGGCACAACTCACCGTGAACTTCAAGAAGTGTCACTTTGGAAAGTCGTAACTCACGTTGCTGGGTCATGACATTAGCCAGCAGGGTTTAAAACCATCTTAATCTAAAGTGAAAGCCATTCGTCACTTTATAAAACCGCTTATCGCTAAGAATCTGAAAATGATTCTGGGTATGATCAGCTTCTATCGGCGCTTATCCCACGTGCTGCTGATAATCAACACATACTCCAGACACTGATTCAAGGTAATAAAAAACAAGAGAGAACGCTATAGTCGAGTTCCCCGACTATCTGATACCCGTTACTCAGCTAGTGGAAGGGAGGAGAGTCTTAAACACAGTTTTTGCCGGTTTGTAGGCGTTATAGTGGGCGTGGCAGAAAGTTTTTTGGCAAATCGATAGAAGTTTACAAGACCAATACAAAAATGAAAAAATATCAAAACATTTTTCAAAAGTGTGGGCGTAGCAGCTTTGGGCGGCTTGTGGGCGTTAGAGTGGGCGTGGCAAAAAGTTTTTTAGCAAATCAATAGAAATTTACAAGACCAATACAAAAATGAAAAAATATCAAAACATTTTTCAAAAGTGTGGGCGTGGCAGTTTTAGGCGGTTTGTGGGCGTTAGAGTGGGCGTGGCAACATGAATCGACAAACTTGCGTTGCGTCTATGTCCCTGGAGTCTGTATACTGAATCTCAACTTTCTAGCTTTTGTTGTTCCTGAGATCTCGACGTTCATACGGACAGACGGACAGACAGACGGACGGACAGACGGACATGGCCAGATCGACTCGGCTACTGATCCTGATCAAGAATATATATACTTTATATGGTCGGAAACGCTTCCTTCTGCCTGTTACATACTTTTCAACGAATCTAGTATACCCTTTTACTCTACGAGTAACGGGTATAAAAAAACGACAAAACTGCGATACTCTGGTCTAGAGAAGTCCATCACGCGTTCGACTACTGTAAAAACGAGCTCGCAAATGCTACGTTGCTGAATTACATGGCACCAAATTCTCAAGTAACGTAGACCACCGATGCATCGGACGACGCTATGGGTGCTACGCTACGTACAAACACAGCCACTGGGTTTCTTCTCCAAGAAATTTTTATCGGCGCAAAAGAAGTAGAGGCCACACGATAGAGAGCTCACCGCTTTTTATCAGGCCGTTCTGCATTTCAAGTACGCACTGAAGGGAAATTCTGTAATCATCACCGACCATAAGCCACTGATATTCGCTTTCATTCAAAATAGTGAGAAAGCATCACCAAGTCCAGCCCGGCAGCTGGATTTTATTAGCCAATTCAGCACCAACATTCAGCACATCTCGGGAGAGGAAAAGAACGTCGCTGACCTTCTCTCACCCATCGACGCAATCAAACACATAGATTTTGACGAGATGGCACTAGAAAAGGAAAGCGATGACGAACTACAATCTCTGCTTAAGTCTGATCCAGGAAATACCATATCACTAACGAAATTGTTTATTCCAGGCTCAAACAAACAATTGTACTGCCACGTTAACAATAAACAGGTACGCCCGTTCGCCAAAATCGTACGTTCTTGTATCCCGTGCCAAGAAGACAAAGTCCAGCGCCACACCAAATCGCCACTTGGAGAGTATGCCGCCTGCCACGCTCGCTTCGATGACATCAATATAGATATCGTTGGCCCGAACGGATATCGATACTGTCTTACGTGCATTGATCGTTTCTCACGATGGCCTGCTGCGATTCCCTTAATTGATATCACAGCACAGTCAGTTGCCAGTGCACTGATTTCTGGCTGGTTCGCGCTCTATGGAATTTCGCTCCACATTACAACGGATTTAGGACGGCAGTTCGAGTCCACACTGTTCCAAGAGCTTTCTAAAATCTGTGGTTTTAAAGATCTACGCACGAGACGGTATACCACCCACAAGCTAACGGCATGGTCAAACGATGGTACGGAACATTAAAAGCTGCCATAAAATGTTCTGATCCAATCAAGGAGCACTGCATTTCACCTCATCCTACTAGGACTACGCACCACGATCAAAGACGTCATCGGGTTAAGTCCAGCCGAAATGATGTACGGCACAACACTGCGAGCTCCCGGCGGATTTTATTTATCAAGCACTGAAAATCGCACCGAGTCTGAGTTCACCGAGGCTCTTCGGAAAACTATATCCCAGCTGCCAACTACTAAGCCAGTGCACCATCACACGCCTCAAGAGTTTATCCACCCCGATCTAAATCCATGCAAGCACGAGAGAGAGGAGGGAAAACTGCTTAGGTCAGGCTTTAAGATTTGTTTACAGTAATGGGTATGTGCCGTTGCCAATGAATTGTTTATAAAAGCGCAGTGAAGTATGGAAATCAATTAAGTGCTTTATTGTTTATTGTTTTGTAAAATTATAGAATTGGCCATATTAATTTGAATGCAGCATCATAAATGGGTTGAGTGATACGTAGAAATTTGAATACATTATCATAAATGGGTTAAATGATACGTAATAATTTGAATACATCATCATAAATGGGTTAAATGATACGTATCTTAAATATAAGTATGTTGGGTTAACATTGTCGTTTTCGTTATTGTTCATTATTTTCTCAATTTAAAGTACTATCGTTGAAAAATCTCTATAATTGTAGATGGCGAATATTCACGCTTGCACTGCTCAGCCGTTCGTCTCAGACATTCGGCTTTGCTTTCACTTTCTCGCAGTGCTCGCAAGTACACGCACGACAATCGTAAATTCTAGAACTGTAACTTTTACCCCATAGTCAACTCTATCTATTACCGACAACCCTATTAACGATTGTGCAGGTATTTCAAATAAACCATTAAATCCCCGACAAGTACAATAAAATAATTAAAATGATGACAACGGTCATACGTATGAAAAGTGTCGTTGTGTTTTACTATTTATACCCGTTACTCGTAGAGTAAAAGGGTATACTGATTCGTTGAAAAGTGTGTAAGAGGCAGAAGAAAGCGTTTCCGACCATATAAAGTATATATATTCTTGATCAGGATCAATAGGCCATGTCAGTCTGTCCGTCCGTCTGTCTGTCCGTATGAACGTCGAGATCTCAGGAACTAAAAAAGCTAGAAAGTTGAGATTAGGCATACAGACTCCAGGGACATAGACGGAGCGCAAGTTTGTTGAATCATGCTGACACGCCCACTCTAACGCCCACAAACCGCCCAAAACTGCCACGCCCACACTTTTAAAAAATGTTTTGATATTTTTCCATTTTTGTATCAGTCTTGTAAATTTCTATCGATTTGCAAGAAAACTTTTTGCCACGCCCACTCTAACGCCCAAAAACTGTCAGTGCTGAAGACTCTCCTTCGCACTTCCACTAGCTGAGTAACGTGTATCAGATAGTCGGGGAACTCGACTATAGTGTTCTCTCTTGTTTGGTTTGTTTCGTGTCAAATCTATTTCTGGATATAAAATATTTTCACTTATTATTATGCCTTTGATTTTTATTTTACATGGGGTTATTCTTATCACTTTTTTTTTGGAAATTTGGTTTAAGAATGGCTTGGCTTAAGTTCCATTATATCCGTTACTCGTAAGGTAAAAGAGTATATTAGATTCGTTGGAAAGTATGTAAGAGGCAGAAGGAATCATTTTCGACCGTATAAATTATATAAATTCCTGTCTATCCGGATCAACGTCGAGTTGAGATTAAGCATACACTTTCCAGAGACAAAGACGCTACGCCTACTCTAACGCCCACAAAAAACCCAAAACTGCCACGCCCACACTTTTCAAAAATATTTTGCTATTTTTTTCGCATTTATGTTAGTCTTAAAATTTCTATCGATTTGCCAAACAACTTTTTGGCACGCCAACTCTAACTGAAAAAGTGTTAAAATTTCTCCTTCGCACTTCCACGAGCTGAGTAACGGGTATCAGATATTATCAGACATTATTTCTTCTAATGTGGCAAATTTCAAATAAATTTCTATGCAACTAACGTTATGTTTGCTTTGGCAAAGTAAATCACATTTATTGGCATGTTATTGTTACGGTGCTCTGTTTTTGCCAGATTGCAAACACTGCATTTATTTATTATATTATGGATAAGTATGTATATTCTGGCTATTAGGGAAGTATTAAGGCTCCCCAAAAAGTTTAATAGTGTTCTGTCTGTATGGAGCAGTCAAGATCAATTCCTTTAATTCCGTATAATTGACTATGTATTTCAACAGAGTCTGGCTCCATAGGTGGCACGATTTATAATCCCTAGTGGAATTTTGCCTACGTACTAAAAAAAACCTCCGTGTGCTATTCAGTAATTTGGCAAATTTCAAATAAATTTCCATGCAACCAACGTAATGATTGCCTTTGGATGAGTGAATCTCTATCATATATATTTTCGGCAATGTTCTGTTTTGGTTATGGTTTTTATTGGCATAACGCGTTACGGTGCTTTGTTTCTGCCAGATTGCATCTATAATATATTCTGGATAAGTAGCTGGTTATTAAGGAAATAGTAAGACTCCCCGAAAAGTTAGGTAGTTTGGTAGTTAGGAAGAAGTCTTTCAAAAGCGGTCAAAAGCAATCTTAACAAAAGATCTTTTATTAAATTCTGCATAATTGGTTATGTTTTTCAGCAAAAACGTGCTGCGTAAAATGTTGTACATTTGGTGTTTATGGTTAGTTTAAGTACTGCCTAAATGATATACAACGCACTTTACTTACCGCAAAAATGGTTAATCAAATATTGTTCAAAGATCATGGGATCTTGGTAAGCCCCTCACCTCTCTAACATAACGAGTTCCTGTAAGAGTTCGTACCGTTCGTCAGTCAGCAGTCCTCACTGCCCCACAAGCTAAGCTGTAGCTTGATCGTAAAACGATCGGGCAATGTTTCAACCACATTCCCTCCCCTTCATGCGTCCGCATGCCTGATGGATCGTCGAGGACCGCGCAATACGATCCTCTTTTTGTCAAGGTTGTCCGTCAAACGTCATCGATTTTGACCTATTCCTCTCTCACGTCAGCACCCTTTTTGGAAATATTTATCTACTCATTTGGTTGTAGTTTAAAAATATTTGCATAATTTTATTGATTAATTACAGGCTGGCATAAAAAATTATGACAAGTTAAATATAATTGTTTTTAGCGGGGAGTACCGAATTCATCACCGGTGCGCAACGACTCCAGAGACGTAGACGCATAGCAAATTTGTTGATTGATGTTGCCACGCCCACTCTAACGCCCACAAACCGCCCAAAGCCGCCACGCACACTTTTGAAAAATGTTTTGATATTTTTTCATTTTTGTATTAGTCTTCTAAATTTCTATCTATTTGCCAAAAAACTTTTGGCCACGCCCACTCTAACACCCACAAACCGCTAAAAACTGTTCTTCGCACTTACACTAGCTGAGTAACGGGTATCAGATAGACGGGGAACTCGACTACAGCGTTCTTTCTTGTTTTAGATTTTAAAGCTCTCGATTTTAGGCGAGCGAAAAGAAAGCAATCTTGCCCGTTACCAAAAAAATGGCTGTATAGTGCAAAACCAATGCGCCGCAAACTTTGCGCCGACCCAACTGAAGAGCTGCAACATTGTAATACACTGTTCTGTTCAATAAACTAAACATCCGTTCAAAACGTCGCAAATGCCATTAACAGCGTCCGTAGTTTGTCTTGCGTGCGCATATTCGGCCCTTGACGACAAATTGCTCACATTGCAGATCATGGTCAGTTCAAACCAGATCTGCAGAGCTCTACCGCGTTGCTGCTTAACACCCACAGCTAGCTTAGGGTATTCTAAGATATTTTCTATTCAGTCACAATTTGGAGTTGAATTAAACCACAACGAAATAACGTTTCTGAGTTTTGAATTAAACGGAAATTCATTTGCAGTTTCCAGAGACATAGACGCAGCGAAATTTTTTTGCTGATACTTCTACGCCCACACTTCCAAGAGAGTAACAGAAATAGAGTTAGGAGAAACGGGCTTTGGACCAGTCTAACGGTAAAACAGTGGACTTTGGATCCGGAGACTGGAGACATCAAGGAATACCCGTTAAAGGACGCCTATATAAGCAGGCCGAACGCTGGAAGATGGCCAGTCAAGTAGAACGAGAATACAAGTGAACAACGCGAAAATCGCCAAAGAAGTCAGGGAATAATCTGTCCGCTTTGACGGAGGAGAAAAGTCTCTTGAATTCCTGGAGCACGTGGAGTGGTTCTTAAACACATACGGCTCGGACCTAAACATGGTCCCCGAGCAATGTCGGAATTGATGCAAAAGAAGGTTCTTGAATGGCTATTTTCCTATAACAGAAACTGGAGGACTTGGGCCGAGTTCATAGAGAGTTTCCAAACATACTTTCTGCCCAGGGGATACTTTGCGAATCTTGCAGACAAGGTGAGGTAAAGGAAGCAAGGATTTAGGGAACCATTCAAGGATCACATGGTCGAGATGCAGACCCTAATAAGACCTCTGGAATACGGGAAAAAGGAAACGCTAACGAATATCGTTCAGATCCTACCACATGGATGAGCTAGAGGCACTCATGATCCTGGCCGAGGAGCTGATCAAGAAACGAAAAGCTTTCGTGGAAGAGTATAAAGACGGAGCCGAAAACAGGTGCGAAATGAAATCCGGATGCCAGCCAGAACCAGACACAACGGAAGACGACGTGGATAAATTCCTGGTAACAAAGCCCGCGGAATTTCGCTCTATGGCCGGAACATCAAGTATAGCTGAGCACTCGATAACCATGAAAGATGATACACCGATTAAGCATAGATTTCACCCCAAGAATCCTAAAATTCAAGATGATTAATGCAAAGGTAGACGAACTTCTGGAAATTATAGAGCACTCGACTTATAGAGCACTCGAGGAGCCCGTGGAGCTGAAAAAGAAAACGGGAAAATAGAGAATACGGCGAGTACGGGGTTGGCGAGTAATGCCGTTTGGATTACACTCCGCGTCGGTCACATTTCAACGGGAACTGGACCAGGTGATTTGACCGGATATGTCGCCACATGCCTTTGCGTGGCAAGATGCCATTATCGTGATTGGTCGCACCCTAGGCGAACACAAAAGAAACCTCGGTGTTCCGCCGATTAAAGAACGCGAGCCTAAGGATTAATCCAAAAAAATTGCAATTCTTTAAGCAAGAAATACTGTATCTAGGACACCGTGTCACAAGCCAAGGGATAGATAATGTTCATTCTGCAAACAGACGCCAGTGGCTACGGCATAAGCGCAATTCTCGAACAGGATACAGAAGAGGGCGAGAAAGTTATTTCGTACTCTTGCCGGACCATAAGCGCATTCGAGAAAATCTACTCAACAACAGAGAAGGCGTGCTAGGCATCTTGGTACTACTTTAAAGTAATGCCGGATCACATGGAACTGAAGTGGCTAAACAACATAGAAAGCGTCAACATAGAGAAAGAGTCAAGGCAACCGTTTCGCCGTCTAGCTATCACCAGAGTCAACGGTAGACCAGCAGTAGACCCTACCGCTTATTAAATTCCGAAGAAAGCAAAGAGATGGTACGCCTTAACAGAGCAGTATCGTAAGGATAGGAGACTGGAGTCAAAAACAGAAAGACGCCCGGGCCCGAAAAGAGATAGACGCCGAGGGAAATAAAGTGAAGGCTTAGAAGGGCATCTCGAAACTGAGGTATCTTGGAGAAGATAGCAGAAGGGTCGGGCCACACAAGCCACTCGGGTCGGTTCACCTCCGACAGCAGGTAGGCGGTTGCCTATTTGCCGGCCCACCCGAGCTCCGAGGCGTGGCTCTGGAGACAATCAGGAGACCTGGAGTAGGTGGAGGACCCGGGCCAAGAAAGGAGGAGATCACGACTGGACAGGGCTAGAGACTGGGCGGCCGACCGGATCCTACCAAGAATCGCCCCAGCCTTTGAGGAGGGGAGGAGAAATCCCAAAGGGAGCAGCCAAAAGAAAGTGGATTAATGGAAAGGGAAATGTAGAAGTTTAAAGAGAAAACGTACCTGCGAGTAATTTCTTCCTCTTCGCCATGTGCTTAGGGAAGTGGGCGAGAGAGATTTCGGAAAACGAGAGTTAGACGGCACGAACTGGATCAGGAAAGCAGAAGAATAGTAAGCGTCGGCGTGCCAGGCTGCGGAAACCAACGAAACCAAGCTGGACTTTGGACCAGGCTAACGGTAAAACACTGGACTTTGGATCCGAGACATCAAGGAAAAACCGTTAAAGGAGTTCTATATAAACAGGCCGAACGCTGAAAGCTGGGCAGCCAAGTAGAGCGAGCAACGCGAAGCAACGATATCAGGAAGGGAGATACAGCCGTGAGAGTCATCAAGGAGCAAGATCGCTACGTTGAGACGTTCCATTTAGACAAATGTAAAAAACTGATTTTGTGAGTCTGCTCGATATGAGTTACGTGTGGCTAGCTCAGAAGATTTCAAGTGTTCGACCCACCAAATGTATATTAAAACGTGATCAACCGATTACCAGTAACAACACTTAGCAGTTCTCGTTTCTTTGATCTTTATTCTTGACTAGATTTATATTGTGATTTGATTCTTCGGTGATGAGTCCGCTCTCCCGTCGTGGACCTAGAAAAAGTGAAAAAGTGCTGGGCTCTCAAGGCGTACGCCTTGCTAGCCGCAACCTCCTGTCCCTTGCTCTATCCCGGTCGGTCCCGCCAGACGCCTGTTCAATTCCTACCGACGCTCCGACGCAATCGCCCGGTTTTCGCCGCAGTTCCTGTAGCAAGACGCCCAGTGAAAGACGAACGTTCCACTCTAACCCTTTCCTTTTGCTGGTGCGGACGGACCTGGATGGCTCACCGGCTTCATCCTGCTGTCCCACCGCTCTGGTTGTCCTAAGTGGTGCGGTCTGTGTCCCTGGGTTCCCGTCACTTGGGCTAAGAGATGTCGTCGTACGCGGACTAACGGTAGCTAACGGTCACCAGCTCCGCATTTAAATTTAAAGCGTGTTGAAAATCAATATAAAATCCAGTATTTTTTGTTCCCTATCGATCTCACTATCGATCGACCGCTATTATCGTAGCGCCCCCATCCCGATTTTCACTTAGCACGTGGATTTCGGAGTTGCAGCTCAATGGAGGTAAGTTACGGAATTTCGCGTAAAAACCGCCATTTTTACTCATCCTCTCTTCGTTTCAGCTCCTCGAATATGACATGATGCCCCTTGATGCTCCAGGGTTGCCGGCCCTGGACACGGGCACCCAGGAGGCCCTTCCGCAGGGGTCCCTGATGAACGCCCCTACATGCTCCGGGCGGCTGCCCCTGGCCCTCAAGCGCCCTGGAGGCCTCCTTCTTCGTCTCCGCGCCTGCGGCAGCCTCGCGTCGACTTGCCGGCCCGCGTGCCTGGCCCCGCGTCCGATTGCCGGCCCGCGTGCCTGGCCCCGCGTCCGTTCGCTGGCCCGCGTGCCTGTTGGCTGCTGCGGATGACTCCTTTTTTTTAATGTGAGCAATGTGTGCCCTTGCCCTCCCCTGTCCCAACAACTCTGTTTTCGCTTTCGTTTTTGTCTTTGTTTATTGTGGCACGTAGACTCGTACATCCCCGCCGCGATGCACCTTCAACCGGAACCGCTGGAACTTGGAGCTTGGCCCAGCGATCCTTGTGTCGCCTGCCCGCCTGGGCCTCGGCCTCCTCGACCACTTTGGGTGGCCACTCCGCGCGCTCGACTTCTCGCCACGGCTTCCCACACAGCGACTGCTGCCTGCGGAGGCAGGGTCGCTGCGGTGGCTGTCTTGCCTCGGGGCATGACTCCTGCCGCGCGAGTTTCGGTGGTGGTGGTGCAGGCCACACCCACGAACCCTTCTCCGGGTTCTCCTTTGCGCCTTCGTCCTCCATCCGTGCGCGAACTCGCGGGTCGCGCGCTCGCTTCCCAACCGGCCTCCACCCGACCGCGCCCACCTACTCCCATATGCGGGCCTCCGGCGTGTCCTCCGGTGATGCGGGCTATGTCCACGTCACCGTCTGCTGGTGCCACCGGCGGCCGCCCAGGCCGATTGTGCGTAGCGTCTGCGCGACGTGCGCCTGGTCCACTTCCCAGAACTGCTGCCGCTCGCACCGGGGCCCCTCCTCATCCTCGGGTGGCGGCGTCGGTGGTGCTGGCGGCGGTGTCGGCGTGCGTGGCGGTGGTGGTGGCTGCGGCTGCGCCGGTGGCTGCGTCGGCGGCAACGGCGGCTGCGGTTGCGGCGTCGGTGGCTGCGGCATCTCTCGGTGCTTTGGCCCCAGCGTCGGCGGCTGCTCCTGCTGCTGCTGCGTCGGTGGTGGCGGTGGCTGCGACGGCGGCGGTGGTGTCGGTGGCAACGGTGGCTGCGACTGCCCCGGTGGCGGCAGCGGCGGCTGTGGCTGCGGCGTCGGTGGCTGCGGTGCCCACAGCGCCTCCTCCTCCTCCTGCCACTCCGAAAGGCGTTTTTGGATCCGCCCGTGGCCCTGCGTCGCCCGCCGCACGCTGCGGTAGGCCATCCTTGCCCTCGCGCTCCGGCCTCCTTCGTCCACTTCCGAGGACACCACCGGGGGGACGGTCTCACCCCCGTCGTCCTCCTCGCTCTCCGAAGAGAGGGACACGTAGTCCACCGGTCCTTCGGCCATCGCCTCTTCCTCCGACAGCTCCGTGTTGGGCACTTCCTCCGTGTCCTCCTGGACCGGGGATGGGGATCGCGACACCAGGGGTGACGCCAGAAGCTGGAGGTAGGACTCAACATCCGCCCTCCATATCGCTCCGGGCTGTTCCCCAGTGCCGGTCTCCCTCACCTCCCGGTTGTTCTGTGCGTTGCGTGTGGTCATCCTGCCGACTTAAATTTAAAAGACCGACTTTCGCTTTTTCCGCCGCGACGAAACCTCGGTTTTCGACTTGCTCCTTTCCGCCGTTATTCCGCGGGGCCTGTACCGGTAACGGGATTCTCCTCCTGCCTCCCACGGAATTCGCTACTGTGTGCGTTAGCCGTTAACGGTTTTCCAGCTGTATAGCCTCCCTGTCCCGCTCTCGCGCTCCAACGGGCCTTTTGTGTGTGTGTGTGTGTGAGTGTGTTTATTTGCGACTTTCGACTTTTCGATACCCTGTATCGTCTTCCCCCCTTCTTCGTGAAAGGGTTTTATTGTTGATTGTCGCCCTCGTTATCCTCTGTCCAGGTCCACTTGGAGAATCTGTCCACCAGGACCAGGAGCATCGAATTCCCGTGCCTTGACCCCGGCAAGGGGCCCACAAAGTCCGCGCATACGGTGGCCCATGGTTCTTCCGGCACCTGTGTCAGCATTTTTCCGGCTGCTTGCAGCTGGTTGGGCTTGTATTTCATGCAGCTTTCGCAGTTCCGCACGTACCTTCTGACGTCTCGGTGCATTCCTGGCCAGTGGTACCTGGCTGCCACCCTCGCCATTGTCTTCCGACTTCCCAGGTGTCCCGCCGTCGGCATGTCGTGGTTCTTGGCCATGACGCGCTGCCTCTCCCTGGTTTGTACACACAGCTTCCATGACACCACATCCTCGTTTCCTGCCCGGTGCGGAATGTGCCTATACAGTTGGCCGGCCTCCTCTAGGTAGTCTGGGTATTTTTGGGGATCCTGCTTCATTTTCCTCCGCATCTCATCTACCCACCTGCACTCCTGCTGCTCGTCCGGTTGCCCTTCTTCCTTCGCCGTTATCCTGCGGATAGTTTTCTGCAGCGGCTGTCGCGACAAGGCGTCCGCGACGATGTTCAGCTGGCCCTTTCTGTATGCAATTTCGAAGTCGAATTGTTGGAGCTCCAATGCCCACCTTGCGATCCTTCCGGACGGGCTCTCGATGCTGTTCAGCCACTTCAGGGCCATGTGATCCGTTATCACTTTGAAGTGGTAGCCTTCCAGGTACGGTCTTAATTTCCTGACAGCCCGCACTATCGCTAAACATCCCTCTCTGTCGCAGAATAATTATTTTCCGCTCCGTTCAGAGCTCTGCTGGAGTAGGATATGACCCGCTCGCCTTGCTCGGATTGCTGTGTGAGGATAGCGCCCAGCCCGTAGTCGCTGGCGTCCGTCTGTAGCACGAAGGTCCTTGTGAAGTCGGGGCATGCCAGGATCGGGTCGGGGACCAACGTGGTTTTAACGGCCTCGAATGCTTCTTGGTGGGCGTCTGTCCATACCCACCTTGCCTGTTTCTTGAAGAGTGCGTTCAGCGGTTGTACCAACGTCGCAAAATCCGGTACAAAACGTCTGTACCACGACGCCACTCCTAGGTACTGTCGCTGCTCCTTCACGTTTCCCGGGGGCTTTAGCTGAGCTATTGCCGCTACTTTTTCCGGATCCGTTCCGATGCCCACGGTGGCTCAAGTATTGTAGCTCCTTTCGAAAAAACTTGCACTTATCTGCGTTAATTTTCAGGTTTGCCGCCCTTAGCCTCCGGAAAACCTCTTTCAGGTTGCGCTTGTGTTCTTGTAGTGTCCGTCCAATCACAATTATGTCGTCCTGATAGGCAAATGCGTGTGGCATCATCTCGGGTCCTATCACCTGGTACAACGCCCGCTGGAACGTTGCCGATGCGGAGTGCAGTCCGAATGGCATTACTTTCCACTGGAATAGGCCCTTTTCCGGCACCGTAAATGCCGTATATTGCCGACTTGCCGCTGCCAACGGAATCTGCCAGTACCCGTCCTTCAAATCCAGACTGCTTTTGTATTTCGCCCCCCATAACTGATCCAGAATGAAGTTGATCATTGGCATCGGGTACTCGTCCTTCACGGACTTCGCGTTTATTTGGCGGAAATCTACACACAAACGCCATTGACCCATCTTCTTTTTCACCATCACTATGGGAGAGCTGTATGGGCTCCTAGACGGCTCGATGCACCCTTTCTGTAACAACTCGTCGACCTTGGCGTTGATCTTCGGGTAGTAGCGCTGTTTGACCGGTTAATCGTCTTTCATCGTGATTCTGTGCACCGACACCGTTGACGTCCCTTGGACTCTTCCCAACTCTGCTAGCTCTGCCTTCGGGAAGCCGTCTATATCTTCCTCCGCAAAGTCGGTCGTCCTTTCCACGATTGCCACTGCTTCGATTGCATTGCTTCGAACCAGCTGTCCCGCAGGTATCGTTGCGCTTAGACCCGCGCATGCTATCCTGGCTCCAACTTTCGTTAGGAAATCCCATCCCAGTACTAGAGCGTCGATGATGTTGTGGAGGATTAGTAGTTGCATTCTTACGGTCCTCTCTCCCAGTCCTATGTCCACTTCGAGCAGCGATGTGACCTCCTCAAACCGTCCATCAGCCATCCGCACTTCTCTTCTCGTGGATACGACCTCTCCCATTGCCCGCAACCTGTCCGCCAACTCTTCGCTAATAAAGCTCGCTGTGGCTCCGGTGTCCATCGTGGCCTTAACTTCCATTCCGTCTATGAGCACTGTGGCGGACAGTTGCCTTTCTTCCGCCTCAGCTTGCCCATTAATTTTGAGGGGTAGCACCTTGCGGACCCTGGTTGCCCCTCTGAGGCTGGGGTCGCGGGGCGTTTCCCGATCTTGGGCAGCACTCTGCGGTCTTCGGGCCGATTCTCCCGCACGTCCAGCAAAAGGTGATCGGCCTGTTCCGACATTCCCGCATCCAGTGATCCTGGCCTCCGCACCTATGGCAGGCTTGTGCTGGGTTTAATACAAGCCCCCGCCGCACCGGGGGTGGCCCTCGCCCGTTCGTTTCGTGCCTCGATGGTCCTGTGGGCTCCTCTTGGCACCATCTGCATACCGCGTGCTGTTCCCCTCTTGGGAAATCCCGCTGGTGGCGGGCTCTGTGGGTCCGCTCTGACTCGAAACGCTCCCTTTGGGAGTCCAGTTCCATCCACGTGTCGGCACTCGTACGGGCGGACAAACATTCGTAGAGCTGGAGTGCTGTTCTCCCTTATCCTCTCCAAGATCTCTTTCTGGGACATCCCCAAAGGTCGCATTGGGGTCTGCATGTCCACCATATAATCTTTGAAGCACTCGCCATGCCGCTGCTTCCTCTGCCTGACCTGGTCTGCCAGCTTCATCATGAAGCCTCTGGGCAGGAAAAATTCTTGGAAGCTGTGGATAAATTCAGCCCATGTCTCCCAGAATCTGTTGTTGGCGATGAACCACTTTAGGGCCCTGCCCTTCAGCAGTTCCGGCATCGCTCGCGGGATTTGGTTGATATCCAGGCCGTACGTCATTGCTGACCACTCCACCTGCTCCAGGAACTCCAATGGCTTGTCGTGACCATCGTACCGGAAGCTCCACTCCCGCACCTGTTTCGCCACCTTCGCGTAATCCAGAGGGGCTAGTCATGCGATGTCTCGCTGATCGCGGCTGGACTCCCGCCTCTCCCTTCTCTTGCGGCTGCTTTCCCGCCGTTCACTCCCGGTTTCCTGCCTTTAGGGTCTGCTCCCGCTGGCCTCCATCATGTAGTGGACATCGAGGCTCCTCATCAGGCCTTCCACGCCTGTGACTTTGACTTCCGGGGTCGGTCTCCTTGTGTACTCCCTTTCCAACGCCTCCAGTATGGCGACCGTTTCGGGCTCGTCAGCGGTCTGCTGGATAAATTCGCCCTAATGCCTAGGGCGCTCGCTATTGCGAGAAAGTCATCCCTCTTCAGGCTGTATAGCCACGATTTCCCCATCTTCTCCTCTGTTCATTTGGCCAGGACAATCACGGTTGGCCGCCAGATGTAACGAACTGATTTTCTTGTTTCTGCTCGCTACGAGTTGCAACGGCTAGCTCAGAGAGTTTGTTTGTTCGTCCCACCAAATTTATGATTTGTGTGATTGCCCGACCAAGAATAAGACAGAGTCTCAGGTTTAAGCCAACTTTATTTAGCGTCACTTGCTGAACAGGATTCGGTGACCCTCGCCGTCGGATGCGCGTCGTTGCTCCTTCGTCGTCCTTCCTTCGTATGCCTGCGTCGCTTCCGAGGGGGAGTCCGCACCGGGTCGCCTGGGGCTTAGGATGTTATGGCGGCAGGGTGTGTCGTCCGAGAGACAAGCTAGTGCTCCTCTCCGAACCACCTTTGCCGACCACTGACTGCACCGTCCCTTCCTGCGTATTCCAGGCACTTGTCGGCCTGCCGACGGATAACCTGCGGGCTCGACCAGGGCTTAGGATGTTATGGGGCAGGGTGTATCGTCCGTGAGTTAAGCTAGTACTCCTCTCCGAACCACCTTTGCCGACCACTGACTCCACCGACGGATAACCTGCGGGCTCGACCAGGGCTTAGGATGTTATGGGGCAGGGTGTATCGTCCGTGAGTTAAGCTAGTGCTCCTCTCCGAACCGCCGTTGCGACCACTGACTCCGCCGTCCCTTTTCTGACCACGCTAGGTCCTGGTGTTCGCTCGTCCTTCGCTGATCTTTACTTGCGGAGATCCACTTGGGATGCTCGCTCGACGCACTTGTGTTTCCGCTGCTTCACTGTCACTCGGTATTGACTGACCGCCCGTGTGGCGTACTTTCGCTGACTTCCGTGTACTTCGCGTAACTTTTCCGACCGACTGTGGTGCCCTTCGCGTACTTCTTCTTGACTGTCCCGAGCTGCGCCGGCGCCGTCCCTTATATCGGCTGCGGGAATCCCGTTATTTCCCCTTTTGCACACGGCTCGCTCGAGTCCGTTACCGTATGACCTCTACGCCCTTGGCGGGTTTGAGTCCAAGGTCCAGCGCGGTACCGTTAATTCACGGTCTCTCCGCTTTGCCGGGGTCCAAGGTCCATTATTTCCCATTTGACCTGACCGCCCTTGACTCCTCTCGCATTCCAGCCGTCTTCGCTGTTGCTACGCCGATCTCCTGCACCAGGATTTCTGGGGAGTTTTAAGACTCCTCACAATGTCTTCACTGTTGAGTTGGATTTGTTTTCTAGCTGAAGCTGATTTCGAAATACGACCGTCTTCTCCTCTGAGCAATGTTGTGAGCGGTCTAGCTAGCGATGCGCAACCCATTATAAATCTTCTATAGTAACCCGCTAATCCAAGAAATGCTCTTAGTTCTTTAACTGTTTTTGGTAGGATAGTTGGCTATTGCTGCTACTTATGTTGGATTTGTTTCTATTCCTTTATCGGATACAACAAATCGGAGAAACTCTTCTTTATTTTTAAAAAATTCGCATTTATCTTTTTGACATTTTATATTAGCTGCATTTAAAGTATCAAAAAAAGTCAAGATTTTTACAGTGTGTTTCTTCGTCCTGGCTAAAAACTATTCTGTCGTCAATGTAAATGAAACAGATTATACCTGTGTTCTCTAAGAATATCGTCGAGGTCGCGTTGGAATATAGAGGGTGAGTTTTTTAGTCCAAAATGCAGTCTAGTAAATTAATATTTTCCGTTATTTATGGAAAAAGCTGTTTTTTCTATGTCGCTCTCTTTTAACTGTATTTGGTGAAATCCACTCTTGAGGTCAAGGACGGAATAAAATGTTTTATTGCCTAGTTGTGCTAATACTGTGTTGATATATGGTATGGAGTATTTGTCTGCTATTGTAACGCTATTTGATTTTCGGTAGTCAATTACCATTCTATATTATTATACCCGTTACTCGTAGAGTAAACTAGATACTAGATTCGTATATAACAGGCAGAAGGAAGCGTTTCCGACCATATAAATTATATATATTCTTGATCAGGATCAATAGCCGAGTCGATCTGGCCATGTCCGTCTGTCCGTCCGTCTGAACCATCCGTATGAATGCTGAGATCTCAGGAACTAAAAAAGCTAGAAAGTTGAGATTCGGCATACAGACACCAGAGACATAGACGCAGCGCAAGTTGTCGATTCATGTTGCCACGCCCACTCTAACGCCCACAAACCGCCAAAACTGCCACGCCCACACTTTTGAAAAATGTTTTGATATTTTTTCATTTTTGTATTAGTCTTGTAAATTTCTATCGATTTGCCATAAAACTTTTAGCCACGCCCACAAAACGCCCAAAGCTGCCACGCCCACACTTTTGAAAAATGTTCTGAATTTTTTTCATTTTTGTATTGGTTTTGTAAGTTTTTATCGATTTCCCAAAAAAATTGTTGCCACGCCCACTACAACGCCCACAAACCGCCAAAAACTGTCAGTGTTGAAGACTCTCCTTCGCACTTCCAATAGCTGAGTAACGGGTATCAGATAGTCGGGGAACTCGACTATAGCGTTCTCTCTTGTTTTATATTTGAGGCGTCTAGTTTTTTTGGTACAATTCACGCAGGTGAATTGTAGGGGGAACGGGACGGACGAATTATTTCATTTTCTAAAAGTTCATTGATTTGTTTGTTGACTTCGTCTTTTAAAGCAAATGGAAATGGGTAAAATTTCGAAAAAACCGGAGTATCTGTGTCTGGGCGGATTTTTGCTTTGACTCTAGTGGTGTAGGTCAGTTTTTCGTTGGGCTCAGCAAAAACGTAAAGATATTTTTTAACAAGTTGGCT
Source organism: Drosophila yakuba (assembly GCF_016746365.2). Taxonomy (NCBI): domain Eukaryota; kingdom Metazoa; phylum Arthropoda; class Insecta; order Diptera; family Drosophilidae; genus Drosophila; species Drosophila yakuba. The sequence goes on along the minus strand of NC_052527.2, from coordinate 24,204,254 downwards.
TAAGTTTGTTTTTTTAGATTCTGTCAAGTGTTCTGTTCTTGGGATTATTACGTTCACGGATTCAAATTTCTTTTCTTGTATTGGGACACTTATACCATTTTTTAGCAACATTAATTTGCTTTTGATTACAGCACCATCATTTAGGCTGTCGCTTCCCAGTATAGCGTCAAACGTCTTTAGTTAGCGTCGTTGTGTGTTGTATTTAGTGTTGGCGGTCTTGTTACTGCTTCTATCTATAATTTATTTGTCTTATTTGAATACTTTTGTCAATGTCCATTAGTTCTGGTTTTGGTTGTGGCTTGGCAGCCAATGGCCGTGGTAATGGTTGTGGTATTGGTTGGTGCATTAGAAATTGTGGGTTAGTATTTTGTGCGGTCTGGGGGAAGAATGGTCTGATCGTGGCATAGGGATTTCTTGGTGGCACCATTGGTCTTTGTAGAAATTTTCGGTTTTGATGTAGATGTGGTGGAACTGTAGTAGGCTTTGGTGGTAGATTTCTATGCAATAGGCTGTGTCTTAATCGTCGCGTGATTAGTTCGATATGCTTTATTTTTTAATTTCAAGCACAAATGGAGGGCTGAAGGTAGGTCAGTGGGCTTTTTGATGCCCAGAAGTCGAGGCAAATCTCCACGAAGTCCCCGAACAAAGGTGTCTAGTGCTTTATCCCTATACAGCTTGGTCATAAGTTGTTCTGATTGGGAGCATTATTCCATGCAGCCAATTTTATTTAAAATCAGGGATAATAAATAAATAAATAATAAATGTTTGTATACTGCTTAGTGGGATTCTTCTTGATTTGCAGCTTGGGTTATTATTGTCATTGGATATTCAAGTGTACCCAAATCTCTCTTGTCGGCGTAGTGTAGTGTAAGACATTTGGAAATAGCATTCCAATTAAGGGGGACATTGTATGATTCGAGGGCTGTGTCTGCGTTACCGGTAATTTTATTCCTAATAGAATGTAAAATTCCAAAATATTTTGGGTACCTACGGATTGCCGGAAAATTCGCGAAGACTTTTTACTATGTCAGGAATCTTATCATGATCAGCTAAATTTGCTCGGAACTGTGGTAAAATTTCTTAATTTTCTGCACTTCTAAAGTCATGTTTTGGATCCTGGGCTTAATGTAGTAAAGTTGGAAATTGTTCGGCTAAAACTTGACGAATGATAGTATGTAATTGTTCTTGCTCCATGTTTCTATTTTGTTGAAATAATTCTTGTCTCTGTCTATGGCGTGAATTTTCTTCGATTAGCTGCTGTTCTATATTCCCTACTGCTGGTATAACTGGCTGCTCTAAGAGAACGGGTGGCCTGATAACGTTATTTTGATTAGCCATACGAGTGAAACTTGTCAGGGAATTTGTCGATGTTAGGGAATTTAGTTTAGTTTGATATTTAATTTCACTTAAACTAATACGTTTATCGATAATAATGAAGTTTAATTTAGTGTTTAAATTTGTTTTAAATTAGAGTGCGTTTTCGGATTATTGGTTTATATTTGACTTAAAGTTATTATGAAAGTTTAGTGCGAAAAGGAATTTGTATTAAACATTTTTTTTTTTTTAATATTTTGTTCAATGGTATGGTTTGTTGACAAATTTTTGCGATTTATGCTATTGAAAAGAATGCAATCAAAACCAGCAGCTGGTTTTACCCTTCTACCTTGGAGGGTCCTTTGTTTAGGATTCGCAAGATTGGGTTTTCTTATACCACTCGTTGAAAAGATTTTCTTTATTTATTAAGTTTTAGACTGTGTGGTGGAGTTTAATTAGTTATCGCTTTGCGCCTTTTTATTTCGTTATAGTAGAAAATTTTGTATTAATATTTTTTTTAGAAAGATTTTTTATCTAGTCATTGTTTCCGTTTAGCACTTACTTTCACTTTGTTTTTGCTTAAGCTTTATTTTGGCTTGTTTTTACTTAAATTTTTAGATTTGATTAGTGTGTTTGTTTAACTTATTCACTAGCTTACATTATTTGAATGATGCGGCTTCTCCTCCTGATAATCCGGATGTTGTCCAGTTCACTTTTTCCTCGCACTGGGGCCTGTTCGGGTGCCAATTTATTTCCGTTTAATTAAAAACTCTGAAACTTTATTTCGTTGTGGTGTTATTAAACTCCAAATTGTAACTGAACAGAAAAGATCTTAGAATACCCTAAGCTAGCTGTGGGTGTTAAGCAGCAACGCTGCAGAGCTCTGCAGATCTGGTTTGAACTTGATTTATTGATTCGTTGGCTGTTTATATTGTTTTATTTTAACTATAGTTAACTTATACAAGCTTCTAACGGTTTTTATACCCGTTACTCGTAGAGTAAAAGGGTATACTAAATTCGTTGAAAAGTATGTAACAGGCAGAAGGAAGCGTTTCCGACCATATAAAGTATATATATTCTTGACCATGATCAATAGCCGAGTCGATCTGGCCATGTCCGTCTGTCCGTCCGTCTGTCTGTCCGTATGAACGTCGAGATCTCAGCAAATACAAAAGCTAGAAAATTGAGATTAAGCATACAGACTCCCAAGACATAGAAGCAGCGCAAGTTTGTCGATTCATGTTGCCACGCCCACTCTAACGCCCAGCACTTGTTTACCCGAATCTGGGAACAGTGACGCTTTCTTTCAGATGTTCGTTGACGTGTGAAGACGTGTTTTTAATCGAGCTCCGTATCGGTTAATCTGAGTGAATGGTTATTAATATAAAACAAATAAATAAATCGAAAGCGAAAGAGACGCTCTGTGCGATGCAACATCGCTCGAATACATATTCTGTGTTTGAAACAAACAAGTAGATTTTTTTTTTTTACATCTTCAAACAAAAGACCAAAAACGAAAAAAAAAGCAAATAAAAACAACAACTATGAGTCAGAACGACGTTCGCGCTCAGCGTCAACGCGAGCAAGACGACCGCCGGCTATCATTGCAACGAAACAACGCGTACTTCTCATACGTCTTCGCGACTTCTGCAGACAGCGAGCGGTCAATCACCCCTAACCCGACGAATTTACTTTTGCCAACATCTCAAGAAAGAGCGCGTTCTTGCTCTCCCTCATTACTAGCTTCGTCACAAAACCCGCAAGCACCAAACACTTGCGAAATTTCTTTACGCTTGCCTACGGTGACTAGTACTGTGACAACAACAACCACTGTAACTGGAATCACAACAACAACTGAAACGGTATCATCGGCTCGCTCAATTTCGTCGACGCAAGTACTTGCTCGCCCTGAGCCAGCGATCAAAACAAAAACGCAACTTAACGGTTCCGCTGTGCTAGAAGAAAACCAAAACATAAACAAGAACGCCGGGTCGACCATACAGACTGGAATGGATCGCTACATAACAATTAAAAGAAAACTCAGCCCTCAAAATAATAAAAATCAAGAATCCGAAAATAAGGCAAAAATTACACGAGACGATGTCACTAATAAAACGCCAGCAAGCACCAACAGATTTGAGCTTCTGGCAAATTCTACTGATGAAAGTGTACAAACGGCAAAGCCATCCAAAGAGGAACCTAAGAAGGTTAGGCCTCCTCCAATATACATTCGCGAAAAAAGCTCAAGTGCCTTAGTGAACAAAATAGCGACATTAATAGGAGAAAACTCGTTCTACATAATCCCCCTAAGAAAAGGGAACATTAATGAAACAAAAGTTCAAACTCACACCGAGGCTAGCTATCGTATCCCAACCAAATTTCTGGACGATGCAGGAAAAACTTTTATACATACCAACTAAAAAGCGCAAGGGGCCTACAGGTTGTTCTCAAAGGGATTGAGGCAACTGTTTCGACCTCTGAAATCGTAGAAGGGCTCAAGGAAAAGAACTTTAATGCAAAAATGGTCATGAACATACTTAACAAAAATACGGAACCACAACCAATGTTCAAAATCGAGTTGGAGCCAGAGAGCCAGGTACTAAAAAAAATGATGTTCACCCAATCTACAAGTTACAGCTCCTATTGCATCGGCGTATCACAGTAGAAGAGCCACACAAGCGCAACCGCCCAGTGCAGTGCACTAACTGCCAAGAATATGGCCACACTAAGGATTACTGTACACTGAACTCTATCTGCGTAGTCTGTAGTGAAGCCCACAGCACAGCGAACTGTCATAAGAACAAGGAAGACAGCTCTGTTAAAATGTGCAGCAACTGCGGTGGAAGTCACACAGCGAATTGGCGTGGCTGTGTAGTATATAAGGAACTAAAGAACCGTCTTAAAAAACACGGAGAATCAACACGAGCTCAGGCCACACACATCAGTCACACTCCGCCACAATCGGGCCCCTCTTACACGGCACCCCTTCCTACACATCGTACCAATCCTAGCGTTTCCTTCGCTACTGCCTTAAGATCGGGAATTAAAAGCGTGAGTCCATTAACACAAAAGTCAACTACTACGCGGGAAGAACAGGAAATAACTACTAAGAACGATCAAACGCAGCATATATCAACTGGCATTGAAACGATGATGATCTCACTCCAGCAAACCCAAAAAGAATTTATGACATTCATGCAAACCACAATGCAAGAGCTTATGAGAAACCAAATTATGCTGATACAGCTTCTCGTGTCATCAAAATCAACATAATGTCTCCACTTCAAATATCTATGTGGAACGCGAATGGCGTTTCACGGAAAAAAATATTGACGTCATGCTCTTCTCCGAGACACATCTAACAGACAAGCACAACTTCCATGTTCCAGGATACCTATTCTACGCCACTAACCATCCGGACGGAAAAGCCCATGGCGGCACTGGCATACTTATCAGAGGTCGCATCAAACACCACCTACATAGTAGAACTGAGACGGACTACCTGCAATCCACTTCCATAATCATGCAATCTAGCATCGGCCCCGTCACTCTGGTCGCAGTCTACTACCCACCTCGTTTTGCAGTTTCTGAGGACCAATTCTTGGAATTTTTTAACTCACTCGGTGAGCGATTTATAGCGGCTGGTGACTACAATGCCAAGCACACGCACTGGGGTTCACGCCTTTTAAACCCAAAGGGTAAACAACTTTACAACGCGCTCATTAAGCCTCGAAATAAGCTCGATTATGTCACTTCGCGTAGGCCTACATACTGGCCAGCAGATCCAAATATGCTCCCGGATCTCATTGACTTCGCAATAATAAGAAAGATCCCTCGAAATAATATTACGGCTGAGACACTTGCAGAACTATCATCAGATCACTCACCAGTTTTACTTGCTCTCAGGCATCGACCACATACAACTGAGCACACCTACAGGCTGACAGGTAACAGGACCAACTGGGCAAGGTACACGGAAACTGAAACCCATTTGGACATACGGCTGTGAATTATGGGGAAACGCGTCCAAAACCAACATTGAAATTATACAGCGAGCTCAGTCAGCGATTCTGCGAACTATCACTGGGGCACCATGGTACCTACGCAGCGAAAGCATCCATAGAGACCTCAACATAAACCTCGTCAACGAGGAAATCCAGATGAGAAAGAGTAAACATCAAGCAAAGCTCGCCGCACACGAAAATCCTCTCGCGAAGTCGCTCACGCGTGTATGTAGTCACAGCAGACTAAAGCGCAAAGATTCTCCAGCCCAGCAAAGAAATCCTAGGGCCGTCTCTAACTAATACAACTATTTAATATTGTACTTAAACTAATTTATATAATAAGATTTGAATAATTATTGTTAGTCACATAATAAAGGAAAATCCAATAAATAACGCAATAAAAAACGTTCAAAAAAAAAAAACAGTACCGGGATAGCGATAACTTCCACGAGGGAGGAGAGACCCACCACGGGAAATCGAATTAAAGTGTTATAGAGAGACAAATAAAGAGCAAGGAGTCGAGAACTGCTAAGTATTGTTACTGGTAACCGGGTGATCAGGTTTAATATAAATTTGGATGGACGAACACTCGTAATCTGCTTGCGAGCAGACCAATAAAATCCGTTCGTTTCAATATATTTAAAACGCTTACAACACCTTTGAATTAGAAACAGATAACCTTTAACCTTATAAGGAAATCAACCATTAACATTTATCCCTTTTCGAACCTCGATGAAAGCACATCATTAATTTTACGAGCGACACATAGATTTACCAATGTCAATCTACGTCACAGCTGCGAAACAAAAATAATGAAAAAATATCAAAAAATTTTTCAAAAGTGTGGGCGTAGCAGTTTTGGGGGTTTATGGGCGTTAGAGCGGACGTGGTCTATGTCTCTTAAGTCTTCAGGTCTAATCTCAACTTTCTAACCTTTATAGTTCCTAAGATCTTGAATTTCATACAAATGGACAGACGGATATAGGCAGTTCGACTGGGCTATTAATTCTAATCAACAATATATACTTTATACGGTGTGTTCAGTTTGCTGCTTGTCTTAATATGCGGGAGAGCGGCGATCAGCTGGTCGCTCGCTTGTTTCTGGGTAGTGCATACAACGGGGAGAAGGAAAATAGAGGAAATCAGTCTGAATTTGCACACGACGCTGAACGCCCGCTGCCGGTCTAACTATCGATTTTGTGTATACACACGCCTGTACATAATCATAGCTTAAAGTAAACCAGTGAATAATTATAACGATTTAAATTTATTTGACTGTGTTGTTTACTCTTGCCGGGGAACCCCTCTTACAATATCCCATATTTAACCATATATAAGGTTAAACTTTACATGGTGGCCCATGAGGGGAACCTGTAAGTGTAAAAATTTAGATTCGAAAAGTTTTGTGTGTAAATAGATCAGGATAGATCGCGGCCGCGTTAAGTTCGCAATTGGACTCGGCAAATTACCTGAAAATAAAACTGCGATACAAAAACGCAGCAATTGCTGTTTTCGGAATTTGGTTTCTTCCTCTTCAGCTTGGCGAAGAACGGGAAAGGAAGACCGCGATACGCTTGCTTTTATTGTTTTTGGCGGCTTCTTGTAAGTCGAACATGGTGCACAAACAAAGTAAGTGGATAAGTTTTGTGCGGGACCAGAATTTTTCTTATTAAATGACAATGGTGAGTGGCGCTAAGTTCGGTTTTACACTCATCAGAATAGAATCTGACTTCCAGGCTCCGACTTTGGAGCAATTAATTAATTTGCAGGCAAATCGGTACCATGCCCTTAAATCGACGTTGCAGAATTTTAAGAAGGATTTCTAATCAAGAAATGAGAATTTATTTAAAGAAGCGTCTGGAACAGGTGGAAGAACTACGAAATGCGTATCAGAAGACGGATTTCGAGATCGTTAATCTATGAACTATGCCGTGAAAAATTTCCGGTCGGATTTCAAGGTTCGTTATATAGACGCCTATTGCGCCATCGCAGAGAACTTGAATAAACTTCCACCAGAGAATCCTCTGCCGACCCCACAAGCGGGCTGGGGCGCCGATCCGGAAGTGCGGCTAAACATGCCACAGATGTCAGTGCCCAAATTTTGGGGTGAATGTGTGGACTGCCCAGGCTACTATGACGCTATCACAAGCCTTATACACAACAAAAACAATCAGAGCAATGTGCAACGGTTGGACTTTCTCAAAGAGTCGTTGCCAGGAGGGCGCTATAATGACATCCAACAAAAACAGCTCACGTCACGGAGGCAAATTACGCCGTGCTTGGGGACTGATGATTAAAAAAATACAATAATCATTGTTTCGTTTATTGGCATTAAATGAACGCTTCTTACGCGTTTCCCAGGCTGCAAAAGGAATATACGAAGTCAATACGGTCGATGTTAAGCACGGTCAATGTTTGCCTGGCTACATTCCGCCGCGTTCAAGCATTGGACAAGAAAGCGCAGCACTGGTTGGCGCTTTACGTAGCATCGAGGTTGCTCGAGGAGACTCACGACGCTTGGGAGCACCATAAAGGAAGCGGTGCCACCGTGTTACCTATAAAGATTTAGTACCATTTTTTAATGATCGGCTGGTCATAATTGATGCTATTGAACGACTCTAGTTATGGTCCAGGATCTACCGACCCGAGCAAACGAGTGCGAGTGCATAATGCGCCTGGTTCCACTGCGGCGGCGACCATATCCTGCGTCGTTGCGCGATCTTTCTAGCCTTGGATTGTTACAGAAGAAATGATATAGTGAGCAGTTCAAAAGAAGAGAAACCGCTATAGTCGAGTTCCCTGACTATCTGTTACCCGTTACTCAGCTAGTGGAAGTGCGAAGGAGAGTCTTCAACACTGATAGTTTTTGGCGGTTTGTGGGCGTTGGAGTGGGGGTGGCAACATGAATCGACAAACTTGCGCTGCATCTATGTCTCTGGAGTCTGTGTGCTTAATCTCACTTTCTAGCTTTAGTTGTCCCTGAGATCTCAGCGTTCATACGGCCGGACAGACAGACGGACAGACAAACGGACGGACAGACGAACATGGCCAGATCGACTCGGCTATTGATCCTGATCAAGAATATATATACTTTATATGGTCGGAAACGCTTCCTTCTGCCTGTTACATACTTTTCAACGAATATAGAATACCCTTTTACTCTACGAGTAACGGGTTTAAAAACTGTTGTCCGATAAATTCCCACTGCCTAGAATTGGTGATATTTTAGATCAACTAGGTATTTTATGCCTAGACTTAATGTCAGGTTGAATGTTAAATTGAACTCGAAGAAAGTTCAAGAGATGTTACGTCTCTTTTAACGCTCAATGGCTTATATCGCGTCACACGGTTTCCATTCGGTTTAAAAATATTGTTAAATTGTTTTCAGAAAATTATGACTATAGCTTTCTCTGGACTTAAAACTTTTGTATCATTCCTGTATATTTATAATTTATTAGTTATTGGTTCTTCCGAAAAACATATGCGTAAAAACTTTACTAATGTTTTTGAGAAATGCAGGAAATACAACATAAAGCTACATCCAGAAAAATGTTAATTTTTCATGCATGAAGTCACATTTGTAGGACACAAATGCACAGATAAAGGAATCTTGCCATATCCGGACAGTGCTAGACGATTTGTTGCATTTTGAAATTACTATAGACATTTTATCGAAAAGTTTGCGGAATATTCTCGTAACATAACAAGATTATGTAAAAAAGGTCTACAATTCGAATGGACAGTTGAATGCAAAGATGCCTTCGAACATCTCAAATCTCAATTTATTACAAAACCCAAATTTCAGCAAAGAATTTTGCATAATAACGGATGCAAGTAAGCAAGCTTGTGGACTCCAACTTCCAGTTGCATACGCATCAAGAGCGTTTACCATGGGTAAAAATATTTTTTTTTATTTTTATTTGAAGAGTTGACTTAAGCTTGAAAGTTTAAGTGAACAGTTTTTGGAGCCATGGCTACTGAGGCCTTTGGCTAAGGGGTGAAAATAACAAAAGCACAACAGGACAAGAATTGGCAGCAATTTATTGGGCAATGACTCATTTAAGACCATATATTTATGGTAGACATTTCATTGTCAAAACAGACCACAACAGATAGGTACTGTTCTCTGTGATAAATCCGAGCTTTAAACTAACTTATATGAGACTTAAATAAGAGGAGTATAATTTTACAGGTAAAATATGACTATGTAGCTTATGCGTTATCAAAAATAACCATCAAAGAACTACAAGAAATGACAAGAAACATAAAGAAAGTCAACACACGATATCAAAGTAGAAAAAAATCCTGCAGGAGATAAAGAAATAGAATTGCCTAAGCAATCTTTCAATCAAGCTTCAAAGCCCAACGCATATGAAGTCATCAAAAATTACGAAGTACGTAAAGTAGTGACCTTGCATATAAAAAATATGCTATGTTTCTTTAAACATGGTAAGAAAATTATTGCAAGATATGATTTTACCGATTTATATACTAATGAAATCCTCGACTTAGGTCAATTTTTCCAAAGGCTTGAAATTCAAGCCGGTATAAATGAAATCAGCCAACTCAAAGTGGCACCATGGGAAAATATCTTTGAACATGTTTCAACTGAAAATTTTAAAATAATGCGCAATAAAACATTAAACTCATTGAGAGTAGCGCTTCCCAACCCGATGGCCCTAATAGAAAAATTAAAAAAAATCACTAAAGCTATTTATGAATCTTTTAATCTAAAGTATGGTCCAATGAAGGCGTTCATTACGGACATGGGAACGGAATATAGGAATGTAGTTATAAATGACTTGTGCAAATATCTTAAAATAAAAAATATAACATCAACTGCACACCATCACCAGACTGTTGGAACAGTTACGTTTATACATATCGGTTGATAAAACTGATTGGGACGTATTTTGTATACCCTTTTAACATTACCCCATCAATGGCACATTACTATTGTCAATTTGAACTTGTCTTTGGTAAAACAAATAATTTTCCAAAACATTTTAATAGCATAACTATTATAGAACCCATATATAATATAGATGATTATGCTAAGGAAAGTAAATATACATAAGAAGTAGCCTATAAAAGAGCTAGAGTTATGATAGATTAACATAAAGATTAACATACTATGAAAATATTGGAAGGTGGCATCAATCGATCAAGAGAAGGTAAAGCGTCCAAATGACGCTTGGAAGTTGAACCCCAACAACAAACGTTCTATTAAGAACTCTATATAAAAACACAATAACACAAAGCAGTAATTAATGGAAAATGAGCCACAATTTTCTAATGCGCAGCCCATAATACAAAAGGAACTTCCAACGCTGGAAGAAGCGCAGAACCTCGCCGATGGACCACGCCCACTCACATTAGCTGAGTATCGGGCACGAAATGAAAGGAAGGAGTTGAAAAAACACAAACGCTCTGGAAGAAGAGTAAAACTGCTTCAGCAACGCTGACTGGTCAAAAGAGATGACGAAGTTGGTAAAAAAAGGAGACGGCCCGGCAACGCAACATAGAGCGTCTTGAAAAAATAGAAAAAGAGCTTCGCCAAGGAGCGAAGAACCGCAAACGGGCTGCTTAAACGCAAAGGATTTGCCTTACTATTGAGAAATAAACCCAAGCCGATGCAGGAAACCGTTGCTTGGAAACTACTAACAAAAAATTTTGGTAGGCTTTTTATTAACAAATGTGGTTGGAGATTTTTTTTTTTTTGTGATGATTTGTAACATTGAATTGTGAGCCAACCACATTCCAACTCCAATATTTCCATGCCTCCGGCACTAAGCATATATAGACTATGATGCAAACAATTCTGCTAATGACGATTTAAAGATCATGAGTTCAAAATAAATTTTTCGGAAGAAAATACATTATTTACAATACCATCTTACCAATACCAATTTAAATAAACGTTCCATTAAATATATATCGCAAATATTATTCACTAAGACATGATTCTAGACATATATCAGTATAGCAATATTGGCGCAACCATTTTAGGGCGTTTCTACTCACGCATTTTTATATCTGTCAGATTTACTGCCTACTGTTGGCAGAAGAATAGCAAGAAATAGCTCGCCACGACGAAGACGTTGAATGGCATTTTGAAAACGTCATAAACCTAAACGTTTAAGTAAATTATATAAATGCTATAAGCTTAATTGAATGGGGATAAGCAATAATGCCATATCAAAAATAGATTCCCCTAAAACCATAACTACTGAACCGCCTAATATGCTAGACCATAATTCCAGTGTAGCGAACTCCACCGCAAATGTAATTAATACATATCACAGCCTGAACTTAAAACAATTACAGTACTCCTCATAATAATAGTAGTACTGCTAGGTGTGGGTGTGATAACAAAACTATATAAATTACACAATAGGTGCCTCAAGAAAAGATACTTGAGCAAAGCATTAGAAATGGATAAGGTATAATTAGAATGTTGAATATCCAAATGAAATACATTAGAGCATGGAATGGCATGAAATTTACACATCAGTTAAAAATATACAAATTAAATTCGGATAGTCATATAAATGCTTATCACAGAATAGGCCTATACAGGCAGAGACAATTCAAAGACATGCATCAACATTAGTCGACTGCGTTAATGAAGCACGAAAACTAATATACGAACATAGGGAAATAATTAATTCAGAACACTGGTCTAAGTTATCAAGACTATTAATCCAAATCGATTAAACTTGATACAGCATTAAAGCTTATACCTGACTTTGACGGTAAAGCTGAAAACTTAACAATTTATTTAGATGCCCTAAATATAGTAAATTTAATCAAAGGAGAACATGAGCCTCTAGCCGTTTCGGTTATAAAAACAAATTAAAAGGAACAGCAAGAAATCTAAAAAGCAGTGAACAGTGAGCCATAACACAGGTAATTTCGAGACTTAGAGAAAATGTAAAGGGCGCGTCAGTTGAAGTGATAACAGCAAAGCTGATGAACCTTCAACGAAAGAATAAAACTGCCAACCAATATACAAAAGAGGTTGAGCATATGACAAAAGCTCTTAAAAGTGCATATATAAATGATGGACTTTCACTTGCTCTAGCCAATAAATATAGCACACAGCACGCTATCAAGGCCATGACCACAAACTGTTCCATAGAGAAAGTAAAGCTTATAATGCAAGCTTGTACTTTCAACAATATGAACGACGCTATCTCAAAGTTCGTTGGGAGCTGTACCGACGCAACTGGGAAGAGCGACGCAGTATTGTTCTGTCGTCAAAATAGAGGCTACCTAATGGTAACTCAAATAAAGGCAGAAACAATAATGGCAACTATAATAATTACAACAGGAACAAAAACAGTAACCGAGGATACCGAGGAGGCGTTAACCGGGTAATAAAAATTCCAATTGAGGAAAAAATTATAACAACGAATATAGCAATAACAACTATGTCCGAGTTACACAAGGTTCCTCGGAAAACCAACAGACACCCTTAGATACACAAAACTAGTTTGTTCGATCAATCTCAATTTAAATACATATATGCAAATTTTTCAAATGCCAACACAAACAAAAAATTGACATTCCTAATAGACACTGGAGCAGACATTTCACTTTTAAAAGAAAATGTTATAGAATCCACGCACGTTGATAATAATCGACAGATAAATATTCAAGGCATAGGCCAAGGAGTCAAACATTCCATCGAAATGATCAATACAGAAATTCAAACAGGGAAATTCATAATACCCCACAATTTTCATGTTGTTCATTTTAAATTTCCAATACCATTTGATGGTATATTAGGCATTAAGAAGTACAATTGCCAACTTGATTTCAAACCAAATGATGATTGGTTTATAATTAGACCCCATAACTTAAAATATTCGAATTATGTACCAATTACATACAATGCTGCAAATACTCTCCTACCAGCAAGATCCGAAGTAGTCCGCAGAATTTCCGTCCGATATTGATATATTAATACCCAACCAAGAAATTCAACCTGGTATTTTTATAGCAAATATGGTAGCAAAAGTTAACATGGCTATTGTCCGATTGTTAAATACAACACCAAATAACCAAATGGTGAACCTAGACAGAAGACAATACGAATCATTAGAAAATTACAACGTCATTAAGTCCGATAACATAGAAAGAACGGAAAATGTATTGCAAAAGCTAAAAAAAATTTTCCGACACTTTTCAAAAGCACACTTGAAAAATAATGCATACAATATAGTGATATATTCGGACTTAACCCCGAATCAATTATAACAAATATTTTTTATAAAAAAAAAGTGAGATTAAAAGACAATGAACCGGTTTATAAAAAAACTACAGAAACCCTCATAGTCACATAAAAGAAATAAAGTCCCAAGTACAAAAATTAATTGTAGACAAAATAGTAGAACCATCTGTATCAGAATACAATAGCCCGCTGCTACTTGTTCCGAAAAAACTCTACCGGACTCTAATAAAAAAAAGATGGCGATTAGTAATTGACTATCGTCAAATAAATAAAAAACTACTGTCCGATAAATTCCCGCTCCCTAGGATAGACGATATACTCGATCAATTAGAAAGACAAAATATTTCTCATGTCTGGACTTAATGTCTGGCTTTAATCAAATAGAACTTGATGAAGATTCGAGAAATATAACGTCATGTTCAACGAGCAATGGCTCATATCGCTTCACGCGACTGCCATACGGCTTAAAAATAGCGCCCAATTCATTCCAAAGAATGATGACAATAGCATTCTCTGGTCTAGAACCTTCGCAAGCTTTTCTATACATTGAAGATGCAAGTAAGCAAGCATGCGGAGCAGTTTTAACTCAAAACCATAGTGGACTCCAACTTCCTGTTGCATACGCATCTATATCATTCACATAGGGTGAAAGTAATAAGAGAACAAGAGTTAGCAGCGAAACACTGGGCAATAGTTCATTTTCGACCATATATCTATGGCAAACACTTCCTAGTAAAAACAGATCATAGACCACTCACATACCTTTTTTCGATGGTTAATCCAAGCTTAAAATTGATACGCATGAGGTTGGAATTAGAAGAATATGATTTCACTGTAGAGTATCTAAAGGGAAAGGACAATTTTGTGGCAGATGTACTGTCACGCATTACTATAAATGAGCTGAAAGACATCTCAGCAAACGTACTAAATGTCACTACAAGACAACAAAGTAAACAGAAAAATTTCTGCGCAGAAACAAATATAAATCAACACGAAGAAACTCTTGTTAACGCTTCTAAGCCCAACGAATATGAAGTCATTAATAATGACGAAATACGGAAAGTAGTAACTCTGCGAATAACTGAATCAAAATGTTTTATTAACCGTGGAAATAAAGTTATAGCAAGAATTGATGTTAGCGATATGTACAACAATGGAACTCTAGACTTAGGTTAGTTCTTCCAAAGGCTTGAAACCCAAGCCGGTATACACGAGATCAGCCACCTCAAAGTGGCACCGAGCGAAAAGAATTTTAAAACAATTTCAATAGACTCTTTTAAAAGAATGGGCAGTAAATTATTAAAACTATTAAGAGTAGCGCTACCCAAGCCGGTGACCCAAATATATGATCAAAAATATCAAGAAGCGATACTGTTTACATACAATGACAATTCATGGAGGTCATACAGGCATAACAAAAACGCTAGCAAAAATTAAGAGATATTATTATTTGAAAAATATGACACGTCATATCAAAGAGTACACTAATAAATGTCAAAAATGCCTGACGTCTAAAACAACGACACACAAAAAAACACCTCTTACACTAACAGAGACACCCACTTATGCTTTTGACAGGGTCATAGTAGATACTATTGGTCCGCTACCCAAATCGGAAAATGGTAATGAATATGCAGTCACTTTAATCTGTGACTTAACAAAATATTTAGTTGCCATACCAATTCCCAATAAAAATGCAAATACAGTTGCAAAAGCTTTATTTGAATCTTTCATTCTGAAGTACGGTCCAATGAAGACGTTCATTACGGACATGGGAACAGAATATAAGAATAGCATTATAGCCGACTTATGCAAACATCTACGGCTCACCACCACCAGACATTAGGTACCGTGGAAAGAAGTCATAGAACCTTCAACGAATACATACGATCATACATATCAGTAGATAAAACTGACTGGGACATTTGGTTACAATATTTTGTGTATTGTTTGAACACTACACCGTCCGTAACGCATAATTACTGTCCATATGAACTTGTATTTAATTTAGCGAAACAACTTAGTAACATAGATAATATAGACTTTATATATAACGTAGATGATTACGCTAGAGAAGTTAAGTTTAGACTAGAAAACGCGTACAAAAGAGCACGCATATTATTAGAAAGAAATAAAATAAAACAAAATTATGATAAGAAAGTTAGCGATTTTAAACTAAATGTAGGAGATAACGTTTTAATAAAAAACGAAACAGGTCATAAACTGGAACCAAAGTATCTAGGACCATTTGAAGTATTTAGAATAGAAGAGAATAATAACATAGTAATTAGTAATAAAAAGAAAAAAGAACAGACAGTACATAAGAAAAGGTTAAAGATATATAATCAATAAAACGTTTTAACAAAAAAAAAAAAAAAAATGTGTCTTCTTCTAAGAAAATTAAAAATAGAAGCATAAAGTAATTAAAAAAAAAAGGGAGAAATTGTCATTACGCAAAATGTTTCGAGACTTTTCAAAACTTTTTCTAAAAATTAAGATAGATCCAAAAAAAAAAAAGTATATTAACAAAAAAAAAATCTACCTTAGACTATGTAGAGTAAATACATTGTGACACTTTGACATAATACAAAATTAATGCAAACTACGCAAAAAGAGCACCAAGCATTACAAAAGCACTCCAGTTCTTGAAATACGATCTAACGCTTATACATAAGCCGATGCCTTCTGCATACACATGTCTACGTATGCGAAATATAAAGTACATAGTCTTAGGCATACCATGTGCGGGTTAGCTGCACCCGATGACAGCATGCTACGATTTTGGATTCAAATTAAATTACTCGAACGGAGCAGACGCTCTAAACTAAACTGAATTCTAATTGAAGTTATTATCAAGTTATTATACAGGCAAAGTTGCCTTCTCTTGATGTAGTCGGAGCGACCATTCACATCCATTTTGAGGACATAATCGAATATGGTGGTTCTCCCTGGAACAGAGATCACACCTCTTGGGGGCTGCAGTCACCCTGGTCTCTAATGAGTTGAGCCTGCGTGGTGGGGTGCTCGCAGTTGCTGATCTCGGCGGAAATTGCACCGAAACGCTAGGCCGGACTTCGTCGACGGCCTCCAGAATACGATGGCGCTCGGTCAGGAACGCATCCATCTCATTCCAAGTTATAATTTCGGCCTTGTTGTGGATGGATTGCTCCTACAAGAATAGTGTGGTTTTGGGAAGCTTTGCGGAAACCATAAACACCAAGAGGCAATCCCAAGCCTCGACTGGAATGGAGAACGTCTTCAAGGCTTTGAATTGTGCTCTGTAAGTCTCTTAAGGCGGTCCCGGACTCTTGACGGACAGCTTGGAGGCTGAGTAAATTCTTCAAGTGGCTGTTAACCAACAAGCGTCTATTTTCATAGCGATCCGTAAGGCCTCGCCACGCTAGTTCAGCCTTTATTCGTCACCGGTGCCTTTGACACAATCATGTGTGCATCGCCACTCGTCTTGGCAAGCAGGTGAAACAACCTTTCCACCAGTGTGAGACGAGGATTTTGGATATATATCGCGGGAAAAAGGTAGCGGAATGTGCGGCCGCTGAAGTCCGTTGAAACAACAAAAAAAAAGCTTGACCGCCAATAAATTGACTCCAAAAAATACTCGCCGGCCGCGAACGACGATGATACGACCTGTGTGGCACACGAATAAATGTGCGCCGCGACTCCGGAGCGGATCCGATACTGGCGAAAGTTGCGCAGGCGGATGGTGCCCTATGCGGAATGGACAACAAGAGAGAGGAAAAAAAATCAATCGATCTATAATAATTTTTATGTTGTTGTCCCGCTTTTTAATTCGCGGTCCCGCCCTAATGGATGCGTCGAGAAGTGGACTGTATTTGAATGTCTGGAAAAGGACAGAAAAATTATGTGGCGAAAAAATGGCAAAATAAGAAAAAAAAAATATAGCAAACGCGGCGGACCGTATGCCTACACAATTTCACTTGTCACTTTTCATATTTGCGGAGTTAGAATTGCGCCAACATATAAATGTGTACATAAGTATGTATATACGTATGTATGTATACATACAGGACGTATGGGTTGAATATATATTATATGTAACTATGTATGAGTATTAGCATATGAACATATGTAGATGAATGATGTATGAACATATTACCATATGTATGTATGTATATGACCGTTTGCTTGTTGATGTACGAAAAAAGAACGGAACGAAGCGCAGAAGGATGGAAAAGAAAAATTTCGATCTATGAGGAAAACTGCATTTCTCACCAGCCGTTGTGTCGAAAAATTCACGAATGTGGAATTTACACCGAAAATAGTCCTACAGCAGTGCGACCGAAATTGAATGGAGCTCTGCTGATGACCGGCAGTGAGAAAATTTAAGAAGACTCGTACTTATCTTGGCGGAACAAATGGCCGGGAACTGCTGGCAGACGGAAAGAATATCCGGCTCGAAGGGCCAATGATTGTAGGGGGGCGTCGTCCTCCTGAGATAAATGCAAACGCAAAGAAAAGAACACCACCCAGGGGTCGAAGAAGATGCACGAAGAAGCGGGAGCGTCGTGGGCATAATTTCTGCTTTATTCAGTTGCATTCATGAGACTAAATTCTAGCTTAAACTAGAGCGGCGCTCTTACCCAGTTTACTTCCCTAAAGCGGGCTCGGGTGATCGACGGCGGTCGACCGCGGAGTTTGGAGAGCGCGAACTCGGATGAGAGCGAGAGCGTAAGTGCGAAAAAGAGGGGGGAGCGCGGACGAGAGCGAAAGCTCTGTGCGCAGAGGTGATACAGTGGCCCCTCACGTTAGCAATGGCAACGAAAAGTTTATTTAAATACGTTTTGGTTTGAAAAGGAAGTAAAATTATGGGTACGTATATTTCCAAAGTCTTTGTGAAGAACACCACGCTTTAATTTCAGCTCATCTGTGTCGGGAGATCGACTGACTGAGTTTTATTTGCGGTGATATTTATTTTGCAAATTATACACTGAAAACACACTGAGAGAAATTAAATAAAACCAGTTACAAAGAAAAGTCGTAAAATATTAAAATTATACACCGAGTAACAACATGAAAATTTTTATAAATTTTTTTTATTGTGAAAATATTTTGGATTTAAAACTTTGCGTTAGTGTGAACCGCCTGAGTAGTGCAACAAAAGGATACACCGGGAGCAATTTGTTGAACAAAGAAAAAAAAACTAGAAAAAATAATTTTCTTAACTTAGCTATACAAATTTATTATACTCAAACCAAATTTTCCCGCGAACCACTCTCTTATATTGTTCCATTACTGATTAAACAAACTGATTTGAAAATAATTTATGAAACAAGAATAACGTAAAGAAGAGCGACGCTAAAAAAATTAAATAGGGAAAATTGAAGTAAATAGTTTTGGAAGTATAGGCAATATTTAATCATTTTAGCATCATTGATTTATATTTCTACCTAATTTTTTTAAATTTCCTTTTTTTCTTAAAATTATGTAAAGCTTTTTCTAATCCCTTACGCTGAACAAATATAATTTATTTCCACTTATTATGTACTTATTACTAGGTCCTATGCACATTGTTATAAGTTTTTTGTCCTAAAAGTGCCCTGGTAGGGCAGTCTGCTGACACAATTACACCCGTGTTTTGCTAGCAACAATTTTCTAATTCTTTTCTTCCCCTTCTAGAACGGTCTTCCTCCGAATATATTTATTTGCTTCCTCCGATTTTGTATACTACTTAGCTGCTATATTCTTTGGTCGCAAGCACGCTCAATTTTCGATATTATTCATTATTGTCTGTAGCGAAAGTATCTGCACAAGCAAGACCACCACCCCCAAGTAATATAATAAGCAACAGAAAGTGACACCCAAAGTGCGGCTTTAGGGAGTTTTCCGATTCATTAGACTCACGAATAAATATATTCAATCCTTTCTATTAAATTTTCCGTTTCAGTTTCATAATTCCAAAATTTGTAGTTCTCAGAATTAGTTGTGGAGTCCACGTCAAGTTAATATAAGTATTATTGACTGGCCGTAACTAAGACTTATCCCAGAAATTGTTTGCCCTGTAGCAAACAGATAGGTGGATGGTTCTGAGGAAAACATCGTAATACGTAAATTCGGTTTGGTTTTGTCACAGTTTATTTTCTTACTAGAGCTAACTAAACCCTATTCTAAAAAAAATAAAAAAAATCATCAATGTAGCTTGACGGAAAATACTGGTATTACTCGCGAGCGATGCCATATTCTCAAATAGTTGACTGGTGCAATACTCGTGTAGAGGAAGAGTGCACGGTTCAACACTTCATTCATATATACAGACTAACCAATGAAATATCTTTTTTTAAGAAAACCCTTTTACGCCTTTTTGAGAAATTTAAGCTGAAAATAATAGACAAGCCCTATGACAGGAGAACATCAAGCAAAGAGTTCAGTTTTATAATATCTTATCTCGCACATTATCGTTTCTCTTGTTATAATTTGTTTATTCTCTCTATCTTAACAGTGGGATTTTTCTTAATTATGGTGGGATTAAGCAGATCACCAACTAGGCAATCCACTAGTGTCTCATACTCTGCTTGCGCAATATGTGCAGCGATAATCATTACACCAGACTCGTACATAACTACATGCCAGCATGAATTTCACAGGGAATGTATCGGAAATCATTTAAAAAGAAGTGAGAACTGTTTTGATTTGCAAAGTAGCCTGTAGACCTCCAATCGGACAAACCGAAAGGGTAGGACGAGAAACTCGGAGCAAATCAAAGAATCTTCCACCCACTACGGAGGAGGGGGGATCTTCGACATCAGCACGTGGGTCTAACTCCAATGAGGCCAGTTCCAGCCAGTTCAATAAGCGCAAATGCAATAACATTGTTACCCATGAAGCGCAGGTTGCTGGTAACGCTATCAGAAAAGATGGCTGAGTTAATAAAAAATTCTATCACTGAAAGCATGCAGCGAGTTATGGCCAATCCTAGTCCTGCGGTAGTTGATACTGCAAGTGAAGTGCCCGCTCATCAACCCAGTGCCTATGAGAGTCATTATTCAAGAACGCCAAAACCCGGTCTTTCACCACGAAGTGCTACTTCCGATTTATTTGATCGGCCGGATAAAGTAGCCCACATATTTAATGGATGGAAAATAAATTATTCCGGAGTAGGGGTGTCGGTTGAAAATTTTATATACAGAAAAAAAATCTACCTTAGACTATGTAGAGTAAATACATTGTGACACTTTGACATAATACAAAATTAATGCAAACTACGCAAAAAGAGCACCAAGCATTACAAAAGCACTCCAGTTCTTGAAATACGATCTAACGCTTATACATAAGCCGATGCCTTCTGCATACACATGTCTACGTATGCGAAATATAAAGTACATAGTCTTAGGCATACCATGTGCGGGTTAGCTGCACCCGATGACAGCATGCTACGATTTTGGATTCAAATTAAATTACTCGAACGGAGCAGACGCTCTAAACTAAACTGAATTCTAATTGAAGTTATTATCAAGTTATTATACAGGCAAAGTTGCCTTCTCTTGATGTAGTCGGAGCGACCATTCACATCCATTTTGAGGACATAATCGAATATGGTGGTTCTCCCTGGAACAGAGATCACACCTCTTGGGGGCTGCAGTCACCCTGGTCTCTAATGAGTTGAGCCTGCGTGGTGGGGTGCTCGCAGTTGCTGATCTCGGCGGAAATTGCACCGAAACGCTAGGCCGGACTTCGTCGACGGCCTCCAGAATACGATGGCGCTCGGTCAGGAACGCATCCATCTCATTCCAAGTTATAATTTCGGCCTTGTTGTGGATGGATTGCTCCTACAAGAATAGTGTGGTTTTGGGAAGCTTTGCGGAAACCATAAACACCAAGAGGCAATCCCAAGCCTCGACTGGAATGGAGAACGTCTTCAAGGCTTTGAATTGTGCTCTGTAAGTCTCTTAAGGCGGTCCCGGACTCTTGACGGACAGCTTGGAGGCTGAGTAAATTCTTCAAGTGGCTGTTAACCAACAAGCGTCTATTTTCATAGCGATCCGTAAGGCCTCGCCACGCTAGTTCAGCCTTTATTCGTCACCGGTGCCTTTGACACAATCATGTGTGCATCGCCACTCGTCTTGGCAAGCAGGTGAAACAACCTTTCCACCAGTGTGAGACGAGGATTTTGGATATATATCGCGGGAAAAAGGTAGCGGAATGTGCGGCCGCTGAAGTCCGTTGAAACAACAAAAAAAAAGCTTGACCGCCAATAAATTGACTCCAAAAAATACTCGCCGGCCGCGAACGACGATGATACGACCTGTGTGGCACACGAATAAATGTGCGCCGCGACTCCGGAGCGGATCCGATACTGGCGAAAGTTGCGCAGGCGGATGGTGCCCTATGCGGAATGGACAACAAGAGAGAGGAAAAAAAATCAATCGATCTATAATAATTTTTATGTTGTTGTCCCGCTTTTTAATTCGCGGTCCCGCCCTAATGGATGCGTCGAGAAGTGGACTGTATTTGAATGTCTGGAAAAGGACAGAAAAATTATGTGGCGAAAAAATGGCAAAATAAGAAAAAAAAAATATAGCAAACGCGGCGGACCGTATGCCTACACAATTTCACTTGTCACTTTTCATATTTGCGGAGTTAGAATTGCGCCAACATATAAATGTGTACATAAGTATGTATATACGTATGTATGTATACATACAGGACGTATGGGTTGAATATATATTATATGTAACTATGTATGAGTATTAGCATATGAACATATGTAGATGAATGATGTATGAACATATTACCATATGTATGTATGTATATGACCGTTTGCTTGTTGATGTACGAAAAAAGAACGGAACGAAGCGCAGAAGGATGGAAAAGAAAAATTTCGATCTATGAGGAAAACTGCATTTCTCACCAGCCGTTGTGTCGAAAAATTCACGAATGTGGAATTTACACCGAAAATAGTCCTACAGCAGTGCGACCGAAATTGAATGGAGCTCTGCTGATGACCGGCAGTGAGAAAATTTAAGAAGACTCGTACTTATCTTGGCGGAACAAATGGCCGGGAACTGCTGGCAGACGGAAAGAATATCCGGCTCGAAGGGCCAATGATTGTAGGGGGGCGTCGTCCTCCTGAGATAAATGCAAACGCAAAGAAAAGAACACCACCCAGGGGTCGAAGAAGATGCACGAAGAAGCGGGAGCGTCGTGGGCATAATTTCTGCTTTATTCAGTTGCATTCATGAGACTAAATTCTAGCTTAAACTAGAGCGGCGCTCTTACCCAGTTTACTTCCCTAAAGCGGGCTCGGGTGATCGACGGCGGTCGACCGCGGAGTTTGGAGAGCGCGAACTCGGATGAGAGCGAGAGCGTAAGTGCGAAAAAGAGGGGGGAGCGCGGACGAGAGCGAAAGCTCTGTGCGCAGAGGTGATACAGTGGCCCCTCACGTTAGCAATGGCAACGAAAAGTTTATTTAAATACGTTTTGGTTTGAAAAGGAAGTAAAATTATGGGTACGTATATTTCCAAAGTCTTTGTGAAGAACACCACGCTTTAATTTCAGCTCATCTGTGTCGGGAGATCGACTGACTGAGTTTTATTTGCGGTGATATTTATTTTGCAAATTATACACTGAAAACACACTGAGAGAAATTAAATAAAACCAGTTACAAAGAAAAGTCGTAAAATATTAAAATTATACACCGAGTAACAACATGAAAATTTTTATAAATTTTTTTTATTGTGAAAATATTTTGGATTTAAAACTTTGCGTTAGTGTGAACCGCCTGAGTAGTGCAACAAAAGGATACACCGGGAGCAATTTGTTGAACAAAGAAAAAAAAACTAGAAAAAATAATTTTCTTAACTTAGCTATACAAATTTATTATACTCAAACCAAATTTTCCCGCGAACCACTCTCTTATATTGTTCCATTACTGATTAAACAAACTGATTTGAAAATAATTTATGAAACAAGAATAACGTAAAGAAGAGCGACGCTAAAAAAATTAAATAGGGAAAATTGAAGTAAATAGTTTTGGAAGTATAGGCAATATTTAATCATTTTAGCATCATTGATTTATATTTCTACCTAATTTTTTTAAATTTCCTTTTTTTCTTAAAATTATGTAAAGCTTTTTCTAATCCCTTACGCTGAACAAATATAATTTATTTCCACTTATTATGTACTTATTACTAGGTCCTATGCACATTGTTATAAGTTTTTTGTCCTAAAAGTGCCCTGGTAGGGCAGTCTGCTGACACAATTACACCCGTGTTTTGCTAGCAACAATTTTCTAATTCTTTTCTTCCCCTTCTAGAACGGTCTTCCTCCGAATATATTTATTTGCTTCCTCCGATTTTGTATACTACTTAGCTGCTATATTCTTTGGTCGCAAGCACGCTCAATTTTCGATATTATTCATTATTGTCTGTAGCGAAAGTATCTGCACAAGCAAGACCACCACCCCCAAGTAATATAATAAGCAACAGAAAGTGACACCCAAAGTGCGGCTTTAGGGAGTTTTCCGATTCATTAGACTCACGAATAAATATATTCAATCCTTTCTATTAAATTTTCCGTTTCAGTTTCATAATTCCAAAATTTGTAGTTCTCAGAATTAGTTGTGGAGTCCACGTCAAGTTAATATAAGTATTATTGACTGGCCGTAACTAAGACTTATCCCAGAAATTGTTTGCCCTGTAGCAAACAGATAGGTGGATGGTTCTGAGGAAAACATCGTAATACGTAAATTCGGTTTGGTTTTGTCACAGTTTATTTTCTTACTAGAGCTAACTAAACCCTATTCTAAAAAAAATAAAAAAAATCATCAATGTAGCTTGACGGAAAATACTGGTATTACTCGCGAGCGATGCCATATTCTCAAATAGTTGACTGGTGCAATACTCGTGTAGAGGAAGAGTGCACGGTTCAACACTTCATTCATATATACAGACTAACCAATGAAATATCTTTTTTTAAGAAAACCCTTTTACGCCTTTTTGAGAAATTTAAGCTGAAAATAATAGACAAGCCCTATGACAGGAGAACATCAAGCAAAGAGTTCAGTTTTATAATATCTTATCTCGCACATTATCGTTTCTCTTGTTATAATTTGTTTATTCTCTCTATCTTAACAGTGGGATTTTTCTTAATTATGGTGGGATTAAGCAGATCACCAACTAGGCAATCCACTAGTGTCTCATACTCTGCTTGCGCAATATGTGCAGCGATAATCATTACACCAGACTCGTACATAACTACATGCCAGCATGAATTTCACAGGGAATGTATCGGAAATCATTTAAAAAGAAGTGAGAACTGTTTTGATTTTCAAAGTAGCCTGTAGACCTCCAATCGGACAAACCGAAAGGGTAGGACGAGAAACTCGGAGCAAATCAAAGAATCTTCCACCCACTACGGAGGAGGGGGGATCTTCGACATCAGCACGTGGGTCTAACTCCAATGAGGCCAGTTCCAGCCAGTTCAATAAGCGCAAATGCAATAACATTGTTACCCATGAAGCGCAGGTTGCTGGTAACGCTATCAGAAAAGATGGCTGAGTTAATAAAAAATTCTATCACTGAAAGCATGCAGCGAGTTATGGCCAATCCTAGTCCTGCGGTAGTTGATACTGCAAGTGAAGTGCCCGCTCATCAACCCAGTGCCTATGAGAGTCATTATTCAAGAACGCCAAAACCCGGTCTTTCACCACGAAGTGCTACTTCCGATTTATTTGATCGGCCGGATAAAGTAGCCCACATATTTAATGGATGGAAAATAAATTATTCCGGAGTAGGGGTGTCGGTTGAAAATTTTATATACAGAGTCAAGGCCCTTACGAAGCAGACTTTGAATGGAAATTTCAACTTAATATGTAGGAGTATCAGCGTGTTGTTTAAAGGCACGGCAAATAAGTTCTTTTCTTAAAGCGAAAGGTGAAATTCTTAGGGATACTTTTTGTAAAGCTCTACGACTCCAATTTCGTCAGAGTCGCGACGATGGTGATACAGAGGAATTACTTAGGATCAAATAACCAAACCCAAATAAAAATTTTGATAGTTTCTATGACACTATATCGGAGCTAGTCGATCAGATAGCGCAGTCGTGGACGGCGATCTCCGATCACTGGAGAACACTAATAGCCGTGTGTCTCTGTTATTCGTCGCTGTATTCGTGCCAGTGTCCTGGGTAAGGACTCTGGCCGAGGAAGGGGCATCCAATGGTCAGGCACCATAATGCCAGCGTAAGCTCGTCGATTTTGGGTCGTGGGATCTTGGTAAATGAGTAGGTAAACATATCCAGAAGGGGTGCTGACGCGAGAAGTGGAGTAGGTCAAAAACAATGACATAACGTTTGACGGACAACCTTGACCAAAGGGGATCGTATTGCGCGGCCCGCGACGATCCATCAGGCATGCGGATGCATGAACGGGAGGGAACGTGGCCGAAACATTGCCCGATCGTTTTATGTTCAAGCTACAGCTTGTGGGGCAGTGAGGACTGCTGACTGACGAACGGTACGAACTTTTTCAGGCACTAGTAATATTTATTCTCGTTATGTTGGAGAGGTGAGGGTGGCTGGCATCATATTGCCTGACCATCGGATGCCCCTTCCTCGGCCAGAGTCCGTACCCAGGACACAGGCACGAATACACCGACGTAACAGAGACACACGGCTTTTGGTGTTCTCCAGTGATCGGAGATCGCTGTCCACGACTGCGCTATCTGATCGACTAGCTCCGATATAGTGTCATAGAAACTATTAAAATTTTCATTTAGCATACAGACTCAAAAGGCATAGAAGCAGCGCAAGTTTGTCGATTCATGTTGCCACGCCCACTCTAAGGCTGACGGCAGAGTGCGCGCGAGAAGCGAAGCGATGCGATAATATTGGGCGAGAACGAGCGATAAAGCATTTTTAAGTGAAATCGCTCGAAATATGTCAGAGTGAGAGCGAGGCGAGCTCAAGCGATAAAGCGAGAGCAAAGCGAGAGAGCAGTTTGCAACCTGCTTTATTGCTTCAACTCGCTCAAAGCGTACGATTGTTTTGTTGCATTCTGTGCTTTATTTACCGTTTGCTTTCAAAGCATGCGTTTTTAATGTTTTCATTTGGTGGCATTTGTGAAAAAACAACAGAACGAAATGTAGATAAACGTTGAAAAATTAATTGACGAAATATTTTTACGCCCAGCGCTATGGGAACAAAAGAGCAAGATCTATCATAATAGAATCTTGGTGGAAAAAAATTGGACAGAGATGGAAAACATATTTGAAACAGAAAGTAAGTATAGATTTATTAATAACTGTGAACTATTTATATTTACATATTTTTACCCGTTACTCGTAGAGTAAAATGGTATACTAGATTCGTTGAAAAGTATGTAACAGGCAGAAGGAAGCGTTTCCGACCATATAAAGTATATATACTCTTGATCACACTTTTGAAAAATGTTTTGATATTTTTTTATTTTTGTATTGGTCTTGTAAATTTCTAACGCCCACAAACCGCCCGAAGCTGCCACGCCCACACTTTTGAGAAATGTTTAGATATTTTTTTTATTTTTGTATTGGTCTTGTAAATTTCTATCGATTTGCCAAAAAACATTTTACCACGCATACTCTAACGCCCACAAACCGCCAAAAACTCTCAGTGTTGAAGACTCTTCTTCGCACTTCCACTAGCTGAGTAACGGGTATCAGATAGTCGGGGAACTCGACTATAGCGTTTTTTTTTAATATAAAAATTATAGTTGCACTTGATGCGAAAAATTCTTCGTCCGAATCCATCTCTTTCACATTTATAAATAAAAGAGAGCAATGTAGCTCGCTTATCGTCTCGCTCTCACTCTGTCATCTTCTCGCTTTGCTCATAGCTTCTCGCTTCGCTGCGCATCGCTTCTCGCCCACAAACCGCCCAAAAACTGCCACGCCACACTTTTGAAAAATATTTTGATATTTTTTCATTTTTGTATTGGTCTTGTAAATGTTTTATCGATTTGCCAAATTTTTTGCCACGCCCACAAACCGCTTAAAGCTGCCACGCACTTTCACTATCTGTGTAACGGGTATCAGATAGTCGGGAAACTCGACTATAGCGTTCTCTCTTGTTTTTATTTAATACAATATCGAACACAAAATGGTTAATTATACCCGTTACTCGTAGAGTAAAAGGGTATACTAGATTCGTAGAAAAGTATGTAACAGGCAGAAGGAAGCGTTTTCCGTTTCGGCAAAGACTCAACTTGTGATTTCGATATAGCTCTTGGTCGGCCCTATCTGCCAGTATAATAAACAAAATAAACAGTGTCGGAAAATATTCGGCTATTTGTTATTCGCATTTGGTGACCCCGACGTGATCGTGTTAATTTGTATGCATTAATTAATGCACTTATCCCGTTTATAAATAAATATATCAATATATTAAAACGCAATCGGTTGGACAAGTGAGTGGTGATATATGTGTGTTTAAGCGAGCTAGAATTATATACATACATACATTGCTACATATATGAAGTACAGCCGCCCAGTTACGTGCATTGACTCCGCTTGCATTTTCGGCATTTGTTTTGTGCTCATCTTCCCGCTGAACCGAATTTAAAGCGATTTGTTGCTATGCCCGCTGAATGTGAGAAAAACTAGGCTGGAGCAGATTAATGAGCTGCAAAGTGCCTTCAATGTTCTGCATACAGAACTGCAGGAATTAGATTTCGACGAAATTGGCAGTGAAATGAGCGAGAGTTTCGATGAATTCATCGTAGAATTCAAGGCTATTGTGTACGCTGAAATAGCCAAACGCAATGTGTATTTCGCGCCGCACTCGACGCTTGCGGAAGGTGTTGTGCCGCACCAGTGCAGTGCGTGCGTGCAGAGCATAATCGACAGCCATCCGGACCTCTCCAACATTGAGAAATTTCAGCATCTGCGGTCATGTTTGAGGGATTCGGCGCTGGAAGCTAGCCGATCATTGGAGATCTCAAACGGCAATTACGAAGCGGCTTTAGAGTTGCTTCAAAAAAGGTTTGATAATCGGCGTCTCGTGGCGCACATCACCGAGATTCTGGGTCTAAAGGTCGTACGGAATGATTCAGTGGCATCGCTTCGGGAATTGTCGGACAAGTTTAATGCTCCCATTCGTGCGTTGAAGGGTTTGGGCACCACTGAGCAAATCGCTGGCTGCATCATAGTGCAAGTGCTGCTGCAAAAGCTGGATGCCTTTTGGAGGCCGTGGATTGCGCCATGGCAACCTATGCGCCAGCCATTCAGGTGGGCAGAAATCGTTCGACGCTAGTTGCTACCACCCAAAATTCTCTTGGTTGCATACTGTGCCATAGTGCAGAGCATGCTATATATTATTGCCCGAAATTTAGAGACTTAGCGCCATTAGATCGTCTGCGCGAGGCAAAGAGACTAGCACTTTGCCTAAACTGCCTAAAGGCAGGTCATCAGCTACGGCAATGCACACTGAGCCTTCTCCCCCGCTTTCGACTTATTCTACTTTAATTGCCCGGTAGTAGAATCTCGGTAGAATCTCGGTAGTGGCCTTGTGCTGCTAGCCACTGCAACCGTTCTAGTGCAGAATCGGTCGGGACTGTTCGTTCCCTGCAGGGCCTTGTTAGATTCTGGCTCTCAACTGCACTTGGTCACCTCTTGGTTTGCAAATCAACTGCAACTTAAGAGGTCGATGTCGTCTGGCTCCGTCACTGGAATCGAGGATTCCAATTTCGCGACTGATAGATTCTCGCTAGAAATTGCGATGCGGTCTGCCACTTCTAATTTCTCAACGAGCATAACAGCAGTGTGAGGAGTTGAAACTCCGCACAAATGCGGATGGTGATCGCATAAGGAGGGCCTGCCGTTGCCAGTTACGCAACAAGGCAAAGCGTAGTAACTGCAGTGCGAAGCCCGGAGAAAGAGAGTTTGGAGACTCTGGGCTGGAGAAAATAAGTTTGGAGACTCTAGAGGAAGAGAGTTTGGAGACTCATGAAATGGAGAGAGAGGGTGGAGACTCCGGACTTACTGAGGAGAGAGTTTGGAGACTCGGGAAATGGAGAGAGAGAGGGTGGAGACTCCGGACTTGCTGAAAAGAGAGTTTGGAGAGTCAGCAGGCTCAAAGGCAAATAACGGGACACATCGAACTTTGGACCGGGCCAACGGTAAAATCGTGGACTTTGGATCCGGAGACTGGAGACCAAAGGGGCTAACCGTTAGTGGAGACCTATATAAACAGGCCGATCGCTGGAAGCGGGACAGGGGAACAAGTGTACGAGTCAACAACGTGAGAACGAAGTCAGCAGAGGAGCTACAACCGTGGTAGTCAACAAGGAGCAAGACCGCTACGTCAAGACGTTCGGGACGAGAAGGTCTCCGAATTGAGACGCAGGTAGCTGAGGTCCAGTACGACGAAGCACGAGTAGCCCAGAAGCGCCCAACAGGCGAAGCCAAATCAAGGAGGGCTCAGGATAAGCGGCAGGGATTGTGGTGTAGACCCGGAGAACTCTGTGGGAGACTGCGAACTTTAACCAGGCGATCGCCTAGGTGTGTCCGTGCGATCCAAACAGGCGTGATACGGCGCCACCAGTCCGTACCAGACGTGGGGTTGACGTGTTGCTGTTCCACAGGCGTTTGCCTTGGGGATCACAGCCGTTAGCTGCCGTAAGTCTGCGTAAGACAACAACTCTCAGCCCAAGCTACGAGCGCCCAACAACGAAGGTCTGCCACACTCAGGACGACAGGAGCGGCGAGACAGCGGATCGAGGCCGGTGGACAATCCATCCAGCATCAAGGCCGGATAATCAGATTTCTTTGTAAGTCCAAGCACGAATAAAGATCCAAGAACAAAACTGCGAGTGTTATTACTGGTAACCGGGTGATCACGTTATTCTATAAATTTGGTGGGACGAACGCACAAACTCTACTGAGCTAGCCGCACGTATTCTGTAGCGAGCAGACAAACAAAATCAGTTCGTTACATCTGGCGCCCAAATACCGTGATTATCCCTGCAGTAAACACAAATTAAGCAGTATTGGTACAAGTTGGATCTACCGTTTTAAGAAGGAAGACTTCGCATATGTCGCACAGAGGTTGCGCATATCGCTGTCAGGAAGGACAGAAGACATACGAAAGGCTCTAGCGGAGTACTACGCGGAGACGGAAAACGACCCACAGCTCACAGCAGTCTGGACAGAATTGGAGGCGGCATATCCAGACAGACCAGGTCCAAGCTCAAAAGTGACAAACCCCGAAGGCGAAGACCTCATCGCAAGTCTGAGCATGGAGGAGATGCAGCGGGAAGGTCAGCGGAGGGAGACGAGCAGGGAAAGAAGGCCAAGTATAGAAAGAACCCTTGGGTATGGGAAGAAGGAAACGCTGGAGCTCATCATGGAGAACTGCACGCCAGACCTCCGAATAGCGTTGAGATCCTACCACGTGGACGTCCTAGAGGCCCTCATGATCCTGGCAGATGAGTACGAGGAACTGCACAGGGAACGGGAAGCCTTTGCGGAAGAGCACAAGTACAGCCGCAACAAAGCCCCTGCCGCGACACAAGTCACGTGAGGACTCTGGAGAGCTAGGCACGCAGTCCCAGGAGCAGTGGGCACGATATACCCCGGGTCAGTCTGGGCGGCACAACACAACCTTATGGAGGCCGCCAGTCACCACCCAGAGACACTCTGGAACGACACTTGCGGGCAACTCGGGTCAACACCCAGCCCATGTGGCCAATCCACAAGAAACGTGTCGCAGGTGCGGTGGACACGACCATTGGGCAAGAAGATGCCAAAAACAGAGGCTGCTGTTCTGTTGGATGTGCGGAAAAATAGGATTCCGAAGTACGTAATGCTGCCAGAGAGCGGGAAATGGGCAGCGATCTCAGCCGCAGAGAGGCGAGCAGGGGTCGCAGGGTGCCGCCTCTCCAAACTAACTGGAAAATTAATCGAGGAGGAGCAGCAGTTCTCCGCAGCGGTAACAATCGGTGGGGACACGAACAAGGCCACGATCGACACCGGGGCAACAGCAAGCTTCATAAGTGAAGAGCTGACGGGCAAGCTGGCTGCTCGTGGAGCGATTACAAGGATACGACGGCAGGTTAGGTTGGCAGATGGAAGGTGCGGCGAAATCAACGCAAAGCTCGAAATAGAAGTGCAGTTCGGCAACAGGCGACTCGTCATAAGCCTGCTCATATTACCAGGGATAGTGGATGCGTTGGTGCTGGGGTGGAATTTCCCCACGCAAATCGGGGCCGAGGTCAAGTGCGCCGGGCATGAAATCCGAATACCGGCCAGAGCCAGACGCAACGGGTGGCTCGAGGAAAAGTTGTCGTAGTCCAAAAGGACGGCGAAGAGGACGACATGAACGAATTCCTGGAAACAGAGCTCGCGGATTTTCACTCCATGACCGAAATATCGAGTATAGCCGAACACACGATAACCATGAAGGACGATAAACCATTAAGCAGAGATACTACCCCAAGAATCCAAAGATTCAAGGGGAGAGCAACGCGAAGGTGGACGAACTGCTGGAGAGGGGGATGATAGAGCATTCAAGGAGCCCGTACAGCTCACCCATAGTCTTGGTAAAGAATAAAACGGGAAAATGGAGACTATGCGTGGAGTTCAGGCAGATAAACGCGAAATCCATAAAGGATGCCTACCCGATGCCACGGATTAACTACATCCTCGACCAACTAAGGGAGGCGCGCTTCATAAGCAGTCTGGACCTAAAGGATAGGTATCAGCAAATACCGCGGGAAGAGTCGCATGCATTTGCGTATCAAGACGACATCATCGTGATTGGTCGCACCCTAGAGGAACACAAGAGAAACCTCAGCGAGGTATTCCGCCGCTTGAAGAAAGCGAACCTGAAGGTAAACCCGGAGAAATGCCAGTTCTTCAAACAACAACTTCTCCACCTAAGGCACCGCGTCACAAGCCAAGGATAGGCACGGACCCAGAAAAGGTAGCAGCCATAGCCCAGCTAGAACCACCGTCATCGGTCCGAGAGCTGAGGCAATACCTTGGAGTCGCATCATGGTACCGACGTTTCGTGCCTGACTTCGCGCGCATTGTAGGGCCACTCAACGACCTCCTCCGCAAGGGTACCAAGTGGACAAGGTCACAGGACCACCAGCAAGCCTTCGAGGAGGTAAAAGCCAGATTGGTTACCGACCCAGTCCTGGCGTGCCCCGACTTCGGTAAAACGTTCATCTTGCAAACGGACGCCAGTGACTACGGGATTAGCGCAATCCTCACACAGGACACAGAAGAGGGCGATAGGGTCATTTCATACTCCAGCCGAACCCTAAACGGAGCCGAGAAGAACTACTCGACAACAGAAAAGAAGTGCTTGGCAATTGTGTAGGCCATTCGGAAGATAAAGCCATACCTTGAGGGCTACCACTTAAAGGTAGTGACGGATCACATGGCGCTGAAGTGGCTGAATAGCATAGAAAGCCCTTCGGGAAGAATTGCCAGATAGGCGTTGGAGCTGCAGCAGTACGACTTTGAGGTAGCATACAGGAAAGGCCAATTGAACGTGGTAGCCGACGCGTTGTCGAGGCAGCCACTGCCGGAGTCGGTCTCAGCGGAACCCGATGTGCTGAGAAGAACGCAGGACAAAGGGGCCGAATCAGAGTGCAGCTGGATCAAGGAAATGAGAGAAAAGATCAAAGCGCAGCCTCAAAAGTTCCCAGACTACGTGTGAGAGGGTAGCACCCTATACAGGCAGATTCCGCATAGAGCAGGGAACGAAGATGTAGTGACCTGGAAGCTATGTGTTCCGCGGCAGCTGAGAGAAACTGTCTTGCGCGAAAACCACGACTCCCCAGCAGCCGGCCATGTAAGCAGTCGGAAGACGATTGCACGGCTTGCAGCCCGGTACTACTGGCCAGGAATGCAGAGAGACGCAAGGGCCTACGTTCGGAAATGCGAGGACTGCGCAAGGTTCAAACCGAATCAGCGGCAGGCGGCAAGAAAGATGTTGACACAGATCCCGGAGGAACCCTGGGCGACAGTGTGCGCCGATTTCGTCGGACCACTACCAGTATGTTGTTGGTACTGATCGACAGGTTTTCGAAGTGGACGGAGTTGGTGCCTTTGCGAACAGCCACGGCGGAAACGTTGCAAAAAGCGTTCAGGGAGCGCATAGTCTCACGATTTGGAGTACCGAAGGTGGTGATCACGGACAACGGTGTGCAGTTCACGAGCCGGGCTTTTAAGAAGTTCCTCAACGACATGGGAATAAAGCAGCACCGTATTTCGTCACCGTATACCCCACAGGAGAATCCGACGGAGAGAGCCAACCGCACTGTGAAGACAATGATAGCGCAGTTTGCCGGACAGAACCAGAGGAATTGGGATGAAAGATGGCCCGAAATCATGCTGGCTGTGAGTTTCAGTGTTTCAGATTCCACAGGCTACTCAGCGGCATTTTTGACACAGGGCCGCGAGCCAAGACTACCGAACGCACTCTATGACAGAGAAGCGCTAGGTACGGGAAGGCAACCAGAGTCACCGGAAGGAAACGCCGGTATACATCGTGGCGGATTGCTGGAGCCATTGTATATGCGGCTACATAAGAAATGGGCAAAATAAAAAATTAGATGTGATGGCTGCGGATGATCATGATACATGGACGACGTAGGACGACACAAACTTAGGACTCGTCAGTAGCAGGTTTTCAAATACTTAAAGTATGGAGGAGTCATTCGACTCATTAGGGCTTTCCATTGGGAGGCGAATCATTTTTGCCACTGGTCTTCGGAGGACCCCCCGTGCTGTGAGAGCGTCTGCCACTCTGACCTTGCCGTCCGCGCCGGGACAGACCACTTGGATACGCCCAAGTCGCCACTCGTTGGATGGCAAGTTCTCCTCTTTGACTACCACCATGTCTCCCGCCTGGAGATCTCGCGTTGGGAACTTCCATTTGTTCCTTTTGTGGAGTTCCTTTAGGTATTCCTCCTTCCAACGCAGGCAGAACTGCTGATTCAGGGCTTTCAACCGCTGCCACCGATTGATAATAGAGCTGGGACCTTCTTTAACCTCAGGTTCTACTACCGCAAGTAATGGTCCACCGATTAGAAAATGCCCAGGGCTAAAAGCGATAAGGTCCGTGGGATCTTCGGACATTGGCGAGATGGGCCTGGAATTCAAACAGGCCTCAATCTTCGCCAGGAGGGTAGTCAGTTACTCGAACGTGTATTTCCCAGCGGCTGTGTGCTTGTAAAAATGCGACTTGAAGCTCTCCACACCTGCCTCCCAAAGCCCTCCCATATGAGGTGCGCCAGGAGGGTTGAAATGCCAGGACACATACTGAAGACTGTGCTGGGATAAAACCAATGTTCTGGTAGCTTCAATGAAATCCTTTGATAAGGACGTGGAAGCTCCGACAAACGTTTTCCCGTTGTCAGAGTAGACGTGTTGTGGACACCCACGCCGAGCGAAAAACCGGGAGAATGCGGCCAAGAACTTCTCTGTAGTCAAGTCAGAGGTCGCTTCGAGGTGGATAGCCCGGGTAGTAAAACGCACACGTACCCCTTTGTGATTTTGCAAGCTCGACCGACATAACTCTTGACATCAAATGGTCCTGCGAAGTCCACTCCCGTATGGGCGAATGGTCTGGAGAACGTGGACCTCGCACGGGGCAAATTCCCCAGCAACTGCGTCTGCAGTCTCTTCTTGTGGATGACACACACTCGGCACAAGTGTATTGTTCGTTTCACCAACATTTTAAGCTTGGGAATCCAGAATTTGGAGCGAATTAGTCGGATCATTAATTGATTCCCCCCATGCAAGGATATGCGATGGATAAACAGGACTTGAAGTTCGGCGAACCTACACCGTGCAGAAAGGATGATCGGATGTTTCTCATCATAACTAAGCATTTCAGATGCTTGTAACCTGCCGCTTTTTCTCAAGACACCATTTCCGTCGAGAAAGGGGCTTAGGTTAGAAATTGCGCTTGCGGGTGGAACTGGTTGCTTGTTGCTTCTAAGTGAGCACAATTAACCGCTCCTGCACCACCGACAATTCCGCCGCAGTGAGTTCTACCGATGAGGCTACACCTTCCCTCCGGCAACTTATCACAAAACGAAACACGTAAGCAAGAACCCGCAGAGCTCGGTCAAAGGCTGAGAACCTCTCTAGGATCTCAACTGCTGAGGGCACTGCAACCGTGTGACATTTGACGGGGCGCTGCTCAAGCTCAGTCTCTGGATGGACCCACAACTCACTCGGCCACAGCTCCTGTTTGAGGTGCAACCAAGCTGGCCCACGCCACCACAGTGCGCTGTCCTTAAGCTCTTGGGGTGAGAAGCCCCGGCTTTCCAGATCAGCTGGATTGTCTTCGGATCGTACATGTCCCCACTTGCTTCCGTCGGTACACTGTTCGATTTTTGCGACCCTGTTGGCAACGAAGGTTGACCAGGTGCACGCTGGCTTACTCAGCCATGCAAGAACGATCGTAGAGTCGGTCCAGTAAAAAGTCTCATAGTCATGAGGAAGCACTTCAGAAATTACTAGAGCTGCCAGCTCCGTGAGCAGCACTGCTCCGCACAATTCTAAGCGTGGTATGGAGATGGATCTGACAGGAGCGACTCGGGTTTTGGATTTAAGTAGATGGGTACTTCGTTTCGATTCGGACGAAAACAGCAGCCCCATAGGCGTCCTGTGACGCGTTGCAAAACGCATGGTACTGGAGTTTCGCAGCTGGATGGAAACGTACCCATCTCGGGATACGAATCTCCTTCAGGGCAGGATACCCTTCTCGGAACTCCCGCCACTGGGTCGCGAGATCCCTGGGGAGTGGCTGATCCCAGCCCAGCCCTTCTTCAAGCTCAAGAAAGTCTGCACTAATCAAGTGCTCCTTTGGAACCTCTTGTAGGAGTTTTCTTTCGTTCGAGGTCCACTTCCGTAATGGAAAACCAGCACTGTCAAGAGCCAGCCGAAGCTCCTCGATGGCTAAAACTGCCGACCGCTTAGTGTGAGTGCCTGCGAGCACATCGTCGACGTACATGAAGTTCGAGATGATGTCACTTGCCAAAGGATATTGGCCTCGGATATCCTGAGCAAACTGTTGTAGTACGCGGATGGCTAGAAAAGGCGCACAGTTTACGCCGAAGGTGACTGTATCGAGTTCATAGTCACAGAGCTCTCCGTTCTTATTGCGAAAGGAGATTCTCTGAAAGCGCGTATGGGTTGAATTTACCCGAATTTGCCTGTACATCTTTGTGATGTCAGCATTGAAAACATACTTGAAGAAACGCCATTTTAGAATCTGGATAGTCTGATCGGACTGCAGTACGAGCCCCGCATGAAGGATATCATTGAGGCTGTTCCCGTTCGATGAAGGATTGGAAGCATTTAACACAACGCGAACCTTCGTTGTGGTGCTGTCTGGCTTGAAGACAGAATGATGGGGCAAATAAAAATTATTAGAGTCGTTCGGAGAGACTTGGTGCATATGACCTAAATCTAAATACTCTTGAATGACTGAGTCGTACTGCTTTTTTGACGAAACGTCTTTATTCAGTCAAATCTCGTTTCGGAGGAACTGAGCCAGTGCGATCGACCTGGAGTGCCCAAGATTAATATTGTTAAGCTCTTTAAAGGGCAACGAGACCACATACCTCCCATCCTCGTTCCTTTTGGTAGATTTTTCTCGCAAACCGAGTTGAATTCCCTAACCAGCTTCACTGGAACATCCTCCACCTCCCAAAATTTTGTGAGAATGTTATCCAGTCTGGACTCGGTGACAGCTAGTCGGGATGAAAAAGAGCATATTCTGCTTGTAGGATTCGTTGCGATCGGACCGCAAAGAATCCATCAGAATATGGTCTCCTGGAGAAGAAGCGTGCCACAGATATTGGAATGGGAGCCGCTGAGAATGATCGATGGCAGGATATCGGCACCAATCAGAACGTTGATCTGCGATCTCCGGTAGAAAGTTGGGTCTGCGAGTTGCAAAGGTGGCAAATGCCCCAAAGAGTCTTCAGGTAAAGTAAAGGATGGGAGACTCCCGGCCAGATGTGGTAGTACATATGCAGAAGTTTTAATTTGGATGTGGGGATTGACGGCAGAATCTATGCTGAGTTGACAGTGCTTACGGGGCTGAGCCGCAACAGTGAGGTTGAGCCCTGAAACTTGAGCATGGATGGATTCATAAGGCAACTTAATCAAGTTGAACAAGCGTTCTGAAATAAAGGTTGCCTCAGAACCGGAGTCAATAAGTGCCCGTGCTGAGTATTTGATGCCTAAATGGCAAATCTATATTAAAGCTGTACTCAGGAGGCAATTATGCGTGCTAGTGCAATCCCTAAGCAGATGCGTTCTAGCAAAACAATTTAAACACAACTTCTGCTGTTTTATATATTTCTCCCGCTCTCCGACCGGCAGTCGTAGGAATAACGGATATACTCGGATAGGATGGTTCTCTTGCGAACAGAGTTTACAGGATTGTGGAGTTACCGTCACTCTATTCTCAAAGGTCTGGATCGCCCGCGAAATATTGTCAGTCCGCAGTGCTCTGGATTGAGCGTTTGGCTTAAAATCTTCAATCGCCTCGAGCGTTCGATGACGATCTTGTAAGAAAGCCTGGAATTCAGCCCAGAGTGGAATATCTGTCTTACTCATAAGGGATTGTTCCCATAGAGACAGCCAACTTTGGCAACTTGGCAAAGCACAGAAAAACGAGCAGGCAATCCCATTTAGAGGTGTCGATTTTTGCTATTTTCAAAGCTGTTAAACAACCTTGAATTGTGCTCTCTAACTGTTTCAAGGATTTGCCGCATTCAAGGGCAACAGAAGGTAAATTAAACAAAATCTTAAGCTGACTGTTGACCAGCAGCCTCTTGTTTTCGAATCCCTCATGCTGATTCGAATCCCTCATTGGTTAAGGGTGATAAGGCCACAATGGATTTAGCCTCACCACTAGTTTTAGCATTGATATGGAACAATTTCTCGACTTCTGAAAGCCGAGGGTTGTGTATGTAGATGGCTGAGAAAAGATCCCGAAACGTGGGTCAGTGAACATAGTCCCCACTGAAACTGTCGCACTCAACTGGGGGTAAGCGACACCCTCCCTGAATTGTG
Source organism: Drosophila yakuba (assembly GCF_016746365.2). Taxonomy (NCBI): domain Eukaryota; kingdom Metazoa; phylum Arthropoda; class Insecta; order Diptera; family Drosophilidae; genus Drosophila; species Drosophila yakuba. The sequence continues at coordinate 24,165,645 of NC_052527.2, read as the reverse complement.
TCTGCTGGGGTGTTGACTCTGGCCTCTATAGGTTATGCTCACGATTTTCATCAAGGCTCTGTCTGCCTCAGCTTGCGCCATTTTTGCGGTTGCTTTAGTAACTTGGGGTGAGAAGTCTGAATTCGGTTTCGTGTTCGGCGCTGACCGACGGAGCGACGTGCTCGTGGATTTTCGTGGAGTTGTCGATGGGCTTTTGCTTCGAGTGGGACTTGGGCTTTTGAAGGGCACAGAGGACTCGCTCTTGGCTCTAACTCGTTGAGACGTTTTAGAAACAGTCAAACGGGTTTTTACCTCCTCACCGTGGCCAATTGGCATATTACGCTCTCGGAGGAGCCGAAAACCGTGCGCGGGCGAAACAGTCTGTCCACTTGGACAAATACGGGGACGCTGGATAAAGCGTGCAACCAATTGAAAAAACGCAACAACTTATGTATTTGGGACGCTGGATAATGCGTGCAAACAATTGGATCGATTTAACTTATTGTATTGGTACGCTGGATAAAGCGTGCAACCAAGCTCGAAACAACTTATATATTGGGACGCTGGATCCAAGATCGAAACCACTTATATATTGGGACGATGGATAAAGCGTGCAACCAAGATCGAAATAACTTATATATTGGGACGCTGGATAAAGCGTGCAACCAAGATCGAAAACAACTTATATATTGGGACGCTGGATAAGCGTCCAACCAAGCTCGAAACAACTTATATATTGGGACGATGGATAAAGCGTGCAACCAAGATCGAAAAAACGTATATATTGGGACGCTGGATAAGCGTGCGACCAGTTAGATCGATCGGAATATTCCGTATTTGCAAAAAATAACTGGACTCGCTAGATAAAGCGGACACCCAAAATAATCGAAAGCTAAGGTTTGTTGATTTGGAGTTATACAGGGTCGCTCGATAAAGCGCACAAAAGTAATTTAAGAAGCAAATTATCGCATCAATTTAGACAGGGTGTGGGGGCGCAGGACAACGCGTGAAAAAGATAACAGATCGGAACAAAAACACCGGGGTCGCTGTATTAAGCGAGAGACAAAATCAAAAAAAAATGAATAATCGGAATTAATCAATTTAGACAAAGGCAAGGGGCGCCGGATTACGCTTGAAAAAAATTATGTTATCGTGTGTGTGTGTGTTTCAATAAAAGATGCTAAATTGGTGTTTTAATATTATTGTTTATTATTACATAACTGATAATACATTATATTCTTATCTTATAAATATATATATATTTTTTCTTTAATTTTCAATGTTATTGCGTAAAAACATAATTTTATTAATATTTTCCGAAATGTCAGAAATATTTATATTTGACAACTCAATTTATATATTCGTATTAGACAAATGCTACAATATTATTGAATAAGACGCACACGCACATAATAAATACACAGACACAGAAAACTTAAACTTACCTCTGCGCTGTCCGAACTCATTTTACACAATGACAATATAAAGTATTCAGAGTACTCTGAATTTCTATTGAAAATTTATTGGCCTCATTTAGTTTTCGCGCGCATTCATTGACTTCATTTCGCTCGGGTGCCCAAAACTCCAAACGCATACGAAGTGAACGCAAAGAGATCCCGACAACTGAATGGTATGTATTCTGAATACATACTAAAACGAATGAGTACTCTAAATGCTAACAAAGAGAATGGTGTTATGCAGCCCTCTAGTACATATATATATGTATGCGCTATGTTAATACTCGTATTAGCGCCGATGGTTGCTTTTAAATTTGTTTGTTTGTTATTCTTTTTTTTTCTTGCTGCGCTGGAGGTTGTGTTTGTAAATTTGTTCGTCGGTAGTGTTGTCACATATGTATGTTCATCGATCGGCCAACATACATGGATTGTCTGTATGTTTATGTGTATGTGTTTGGGTGGCGAATTGTGTTTTTATTTGGTGTTTTTATTGGAAAGATGATGATTGGTTGATGGTCGGATACAGCATACATACAGCATATACACACTAACATATATTATTGCGCAGGTGCCCACTAGTTGATAGTAAGCGGCAATGATCGCAATTGATCGCAGCAATATATATGCGTATGTATATACATATATAGTGGGGATTTTGGCACCGTACTTATCTCGGCAAAGCGCTGGATGATCCGGCTCGAAAGACCAAAATGTAGACGTTGGGGGCCGGAAAAGTCGGTGTCGCAGAATTGAATTGAATGAAACAAAAAGGTGTTGGATTTCGTCCTTCTCTGGTCGGGGTTTATTTTTCGAGTGATTTTTCAACATGAATATGGCGGCTTCGTGCCCCACTTTCGAAACGGTTCAAAAAGAACATTCCGCCAACAGCGATGCTCTGCTGGCGGGGTACCGGACTCAGCTGTTCGGCATGAACATAAATGAAATAAATAAATAAACAGACAAAAGGAAAGCAAGGGACGAGTATTATTAAACCCCATTTTGCTAAATTAATGTTGGACATTAGAAAGAAGAAATTTACTCATGATAATTAATTACAGAACTCCATTTCACACACGGAAACTTGAAGATACACTACACACAATAAATACAAACAATTCGGAAATTCAACACGTATCTTATTAAACAATAAGCTATATCATTAAAATAAGTAGGTCCTGTTACTTTAAGGGTTGATAGCGTCCTTGCTCCTCGACATTTTTCCTTCGACTGAAGTTATCCCAAGTGTTAGCTTGTTCAAGTTTAAGTCTTCCAGGATAGACTATAGACTGACGGATAATCGCCCGGGTATTGACGTAAAGGTGCTTACCCGGGTTCTGACTACGTGTGTTTACCCGGGTACCGGATATTTTATCTGTGGGCCACGGTCTTTTTATACCGGCAAAGAGCTTTTTCTGATCTATTGGTCTTCTATGCCAAGTGTTTCCACCTAGGAATCATATTTCTAACTTTCCCCTATTTTAGGAGTCAAAACCCCTTCGGTGAATTGTGCCCGGAACTGGTGTGGGTTTTCTTTTCTTTCTGCAACCTATTGCGGCCGCTGAGCTGGTCATCGGAGACTCGTTTATTGTCGACTTGCATTTTCTTTGTCGCAATCCATCCCAGTCATCGCGATGGTAGTACCCCTTCCCTTGCTTTAGATTCTGGTTGTAAATCTTTAAAGTCTTACAATCTCACGACGTAAGATCTATTCTCCTCCCGGTGGAACCAAATAATCCTATTCTCTGCTTCACAGAAAAATTGCTGAGTAAAGGAATGTCAGCATTCCAAATCTTAAAGCATCCACAGAATTTCTTAAACGGAAATCTCATAGTTCTCGTCAATTAAAAGTTTAGATGAATGTTAAAAGGTGTAAAATTGGTTTGGAGTACATCAGTTCTATCCCGGCGGGACCTCGAGATCCCCGACCGTTCTTACCGATGCATATATATAATCGCCCTGTTTATGGATTGTAAGATTCAGGCGCGACGATTAGTTTAGTAAAAGATGCGATAGAATGCAAGAGATTCAAGTCGATAAGAGGATATTCTGCGACCGCAAAACAAATAATAGGACTTCTGAAGGTGGATGTAGAAAACGGCAATGTCAAGAAGCTTTTGAAATTGTATGTCGGTCCATCCCTCAAATAGGACCTCTATTTAGAAATAGACTTTTGGAAATTGTATGATCTTCTTCCCACTAACTTAAAAATAGCTGAAATATTGCTGCCTAAGACCAACCATCAAGCTGTGGCGGACCAGCAGAAATTATCCGAGGAAGACAAAATTAAATTGGCAAATGTGATCAATTATTTTTCCTCATGTTGTCAGGAAGGATTGGGCAAGACCAACTTAGTTTATCTCTCTATTGATAAGGGAATAGCTAGACCTGTTAAACAACAACGTTTCCCCGTATCTCTCGCTGTCAAAAAAGTACGCTGTAAATTTACAGGATGTTGCGTTTTGGGGTTATAGAAGAGTCTGAGAGTGCTTGGTATTCCCCAATTGTAATAGTCGCTAAGCCAGTTAAAGTCAGAATTTGCCTTGACTGTCGCAAGGTCAACCGTTTTAGAGAAAGAGGCATATCCATTACCACAGATAAATGGGATATAGAGTCATTTACCAAAAGCAGAGTATATATCGAGTCTGGACCTGAAGGATGCATATTGGCAGGTCGTTTTGGACTCTCAATCTCGAGATAAAACCGTAATATCAGTTTACGGGCATGCCTTTTGGGTTGTGTAAAAAAGTGCGAGTATTAGGAAAACAAGTGAGTTCTTCCCACCGCTTAAAGGGTTCGCAGTTTACATTTTTACGAGGGTTTTCCCAGGCGGAAAACAAATATTTGAAAACCTTTGCCTGGCGCAGTCATCAGGAGCAGCGCCACCCCCCAGCACTTTAGGGTTTACCGGGGCATGCTAAGGTTAGTACATATCGGGGAAAGTGATTAGCTTAGCCTAAGCCAAGGTTCTAACTTTAAGGCGATCAAAAAAAAGAACGCCAGTCAAGCCGTCCCGGGGAGCACTCCTTCCCATCGATTAACAGAACCCTAGAGAAGCAACCGAATTTGGAATAGCAGCCGCGCATATATATATAAAACCTACGATTTGTATTTAATTTAATAGCTGGAAAAATAAGGAAGGCCATAAAAATAAAAAATGTGAGCGAGTGGACAAGAATAAAATGCAGGGCTAGGAGTTAGGAATACACTGAAAGAATGCATCTGCTGAAGAAAACCAAAAATAAATAAAAATTCTTGCTCAATTTTGTCGGACTAAGCGCATACACATTATTTTCGCACCGACACGGCCATTCTGACATTTACGCGTCCTCGTGTAAGGTTTTGATACCGAGATACCAGGGTACCAAGATCACATACTTTCATCACTTCTCAATACTATTAAATTTCATTTACTTGACTTTATTAGGTGTATTTCTTAATTACTTAATTATGTGAAGGAGCAAACAACTTACATTTTATTGTTGCTGAGATAACTTATTCTATTTTCAAATTCAGTTTCATCAATCAGTAATACATCAGTTTACAACTTATCTTAGCATTATCATTTACCGATTGCTAGTATCGATCTTCCGCCAGTTCACACACACTTAATTATTGATTAAATGCAAACTCATCGTCTCTCCTGGACGGATCTCTCTTGTTACAAGCAAAAGGCGACACAGATATCTCTTCGTCTCGCTAGACGGATAACTCTTTATTACTTCTTCATCGTCTCACCTCGACGAATAACTCGCAATTCATCGTTTCACCTAGACGGATATCTCTCGTTCACAAAACAACTCATTGGCGGGATTTTCTTTTCATTCAAATATTTCTATATTTCAGCTATTTCTCTATATATATGCACTTCGACTCGCGTCGGGGTAAGACGTATTTTCATCGAGCTCTGTATAAAATCAATTTATTTAAGTGAAGTGAATAAATAAAACAAAATAAATTACAAATATCAGCGAAAAGACGCTATTAGCAATGTTAAATTGCAAATCTATAATATTTGTTTTGTGTGAAAACATTAAATTAAAACAAAAGCTAATTTAAATAGACAACAAACAAAGCGATTTGCGCGCTCAGCGCAAAAAGAGCAAGACGAGCGCCGGCTCTCTCTCCAACGAAACAAGACATACTTCACCGTCGTGTCTGACGCCCGCGAGTGCCAAACAATCCATCGGGCCAATGACCTAGCACCTGCAGAAAGCAAACGAACGCGGTCTTGCTCACCAATGCTTATGACTGCACGATGTGAACCCGAACGCATTGAGAGCGTCTCTCTCGCGCTCTCCTCATTGCAAACGGTGTCAAGCTCTGTAGCTCCCAGCACAGTAACTTCGATATCTACTGCAACTGCACCTATAGCAACAACAACAGCAACAACACTATGCTCAGTACCGAGAGCTGTGAACATTTCTGCTGAATCAACAACAACTAAAGCAAGTGCACTCTCTCCGACTCTAGAAAACAAAAGCGGACAAGAACCAAAACAAAACACAAAACCTTTTTCAAACAGGGCTGGATCGCTACATTCAAATAAAGCGAAAGCTAAGCCCACAACACAAACAGGCTGGCAATCAGCCGAAAATAAATCGCCCCAACGTTGACAACTCAACTTCAAATAGGTTTGCACTACTGGATGACTGCGAAGTGCATCCAATCAAAGAACAGGAGCAGAAGAAGATTAAGCCGCCACCAATATTTATACGAGAGAAAACCTCAAGTGCACTGGTTAACAAACTAGCTACGATCATCGGAGAAAACAAGTTCCACGTTATACCTTTTACCAAGGGAAACATACATGAAACGAAAGTGCAGACTCCGGATGAGTCTAGCCATCGATCAGAGACCAAGTACCTGGATGAAGCTGGAAAGAGTTACTATACCTATTAGCTTAAAAGTGCCAAAGGATTGCACGTTGTCATTAAAGGAATTGAATCATCAGTGACCCCATCCGAAATTATCGAGGCACTAAAGGAGAAAAACTTTAATGCAAAAACGGTGATCAACATTTCAGGAAGAAAGAGACGCAGCCACACTCAAAAATGGAGTACATCCTATTTATAAGCTACAGTTTCTACTGCACCGGAGAATAACCGTCGAAGAGCCACACAAGCGCAAGCAGCCTGTGCAGTGCACTAACTGCCAAGAATATGGCCACACCAAAGGTTACGGCACCCTAAAATCTATCTGCGTCGTTTGCAGCGATGCTCACAGTACCGCAAACTGTCCTAAGAACAAGGACGACAGCTCAATTAAATTATGCAGCAACTGTGGCGAAAACCACACAGCCAACTGGCGAGGATGCATTGTTTACAAGGAACTTAAGAGTCGCCTAAACAAACGAGTGACTTCAGTTCGTGATCGTACCACACCAACAATTCACAAAGTAATGGAACCGAGTACAACTAACATCACTTTGTCTACCAGCTACCGAACAGCGCCAAATATTTCCTTTGCAAGTGCACTAAAATCAGGGATCCAAACACCAGCAGCGGACACCCCCATTCATCAAACAAACACTCACGATAACATGCAACAGCAGCCAATTGGCGTTGAAGCGATTATGCTTTCGATGCAGCAAAGCATGAAAGACTTCATGGCCTTCATGCAAACAACTATGCAAGAGCTTATGAGGAACCAAAACATCCTTATTCAAATGCTCGTTTCTTCTAAAACAGTTTAATGACTCCCCTAATAATAGCAACCTGGAACGCTAATGGCGTTTCGCGGCACAAGCTAAAACTTGCTCAGTTCATAGCCGACAGAAACAGCCTCTCGCAGACTTACTAAAGCGCTTAAGAAAAAAGAAGCGGACGCACAACTGCGTTACATCTAGAATCTCACGCCCACCAGCACAAAAAACTCATTGTGGAAAGCCCACAGGAATCTGCAGGCACCAGCAGGAACTGTCGTACCCCTCCGTAACTCTACCGGAAACTGGTCTCGTAGTGACATGGACAGAGCAAGAGTCTTCGCTGATCATCTCAAAAAGGTATTCCAACCAAATCCAGCCACTAACTCATTTACTCTCCCACCCTTAACTGCATCTGACTTAGCACCACAAGATCCCATAGAATTCCGGCCAAGCGAAATAACGAAAGTCATTAGAGAGCAACTGAAGACTGGAAAATCGCCTGGCTTCGATTTAATAACACCGAAAATGATCATCGAGCTTCCAATGTGTGCAGTTCTACAAATCTGCCTACTCTTCAACGCTATTACCAAAATTGGATACTTTCCTCAAAAGTGGAAGAAATCAGTTATAGTTATGATCCCTAAGCCTGTGAAAGACAAAACACAGCCATCATCATACAGGCCAATAAGCCTACTTACTTGTCTCTCCAAGTTATTTGAAAAAGTACTGCTGCTACGAATCAGTCCCCACCTTAAAACACACGACACACTCCCATCGCACCAATTTGGTTTTCGGGCAAAACATGGAACTATTGAGCAGGTTAACCGCATCACAACGGAAATTCGCACTGCTTTTGAGCATCGGGAATATTGTACAGCTTTATTCTTAGACGTTGCACAAGCTTTCGATAGAGTATGGTTGGATGGACTTATGTTTAAAATAACCAAACTGCTGCCTCAAAACTTACATAAGCTTCTAAAGTCTTACTTATACAAAAGAGTGTTCGCGGTTCGATGTAGTTCAAGCACTTCAAGCGATTGTACTATAGAAGCTGGAGTGCCCCAAGGAAGTGTATTAGGTCCAATTCTACACACCCTATACACGGCGGACATCCCAACAGACTACCAGTTAACAATATCCACATTCGCTTATTTTTTTTTTTTTTTTTGTTGTATCGTACATTTATTAATTTAAAATCTGTCCATGTGGACAATAATTAAATGTTTGGGTGGGGGGGGGCATTAACTTAAGGGATTACAAAGTTGTAGATAGGTCGGGGGTTCATTGTAGTGGGTTATAAGTGGGGGAGATCAAGCGGGTGTTTCCTCTGGAGGCGCCTGATGGTTTCACTATTGTCCAGGAGGTTGATAGCCAGATGGTTTGGGTGGTTGTCTAGACGCTTGGCGTATCTCGCACTGAATCGGGAGATTTCCTCTGCTACCCACGGTATTCCTAGCTCCTTATGGATTGTCGAGTTCTCGTGGTATGGGTGAGCGTCAGAGATTAGCCTCAGGCACTTGTTTTGAAAGCGTTGTATGCGGATTCGGTTAGAGACGCTTGCAGTGCCCCACAACTGAATCCCATAAGTCCAAATTGGCTTCAGGATGGCCTTGTACAGGAGGAGTTTTAGGTTCTCCCTAAGTTTGGACCTTTTCCCGATGAGCCAATGGAGTTGCTTGAGGCGCAGGTCGGCCTGGTGTCGTTTGGCGATTAGGTGGGGGCGCCAAGTGAGCCTCCGGTCTAGCGTCAATCCGAGGTATTTCGGGGTGCTTGAAGATGGAATAGTTTCCCCGTTGAGCGTGACTGGGGGGCAGTCTCCTCTGCGCAGGGAGAAAGTAGTTTGGGTGGATTTGTCTGCGTTCACGGCAATGTTCCATCGCTTCAACCATGGGTCGAGGGCATCCAGCTGGCTTTGAATGATGGCTGATGCTTCTTGGGGGTCTGAGGCGGAGGCTAGGAAGGCGGTGTCATCGGCGTATGTGGCCACTGTTAGGCTTCGGGAGGGTGTGATAGGAAGGTCTGCTGTGTAGAGTGTGTACAGTATTGGTCCAAGAACGCTGCCTTGGGGTACTCCGGCTCTTATCGGCCTAGGCGTGCTGGTCGCTGTTCCGCAGCGAACTTGGAACTCTCTACCCTCGGTGAAGGATTTGAGGAAGGCGAAGTGGGATCCGGGAAGGTGCGACTTGATCTTGTAGTGGAGACCAGGGTGCCAGACTTTGTCGAAGGCCTGTTTGACATCCAGCATGACGGCGCAGCAGTATTGCTTCCTTTCGAAGGCCTCCAATATTTGCTCTACAAGCCGGTGGCATTGCTCTGGTGTTCCGTGGGAGCGCCTGAAGCCAAACTGGTGATCGGGGATCAAACCAGCCTCGTCCAGTGCTGGCAACACTCTGCGCAGAAATACTCTTTCGAGTATTTTGGAGAGGATTGCCAGCAAACTAATCGGACGATAGGAGGCGAGATTGGCTTCAGGTTTACCGGGCTTGAGGATGGTGATCACATCGGCGCGTTTCCATAGTTTCGGGAAGTACCCTAGTCGGAAGCAGCTGTTAAATATGTTGGCGAGCAGCTGTGAGCAAAATGTGGGTAACATTTTTAGTGCAGTAGCGTCGATGCGATCGGGGCCTGGGGACTTGCCGTTTTTTAGTGAGGCAATTTCCTGCGCGATCTCCTCTGGTGCAACGGGCTGGATTGCTGGTCCTGGAGCACATGGGCTTTCAACAGCTCTGATGGTGTCAGCTTGCTCTGCAGCTGTGCATCGGTCAAACGGTGTGAAGGCAGAAAATGATAACTCTATTGCTTCAACACTGACAGTTTTTGGCGGTTTGTGGGCGTTGGAGTGGGCGTGGCAAAATTTTTTTTGGCAAATCGATAGACATTTACAAGACTAATACAAAAATGAAAAAATATTAAAACAGTTTTCAAAAGTGTGGGCGTGGCACTCTTGGGCGGATTGTTGGCGTTAAGTGGGCGTGGCAAAAAGTTTTTTGGCAAATATATAGAAATTTATAAGGCTATACAAAAATGAAACAGCACAGACGGACAGCCGGACGGCAGAGCAGGTGGCAAACGTCGCAACGGCGGAGCTGGTCCTAGCAGTTTATTCCTGAGTTGGCGGTATGGGGAGAGTGTAAGCACAAACGCATTGACTACCATCTAATCCAGTTTCTCACGGATCATGGTTGTGTTCGGGCATATCTAAGCGAACCTTGCTTGTCGTAAAAGGCGACTGAAGGGTGGAAGGAGAAGCCCCCATGGCCAACTATTAAGGAAGGGAGTTCGATCTGACCTCAAGTCCTGCTTATAGAAATCATGCCTTGACTGGCAGATCCGGTGATCGAGAAAAGGTTTTTGTTAGGACGTAGTCAAAAGTCCACTAAGGATTATAAATCGACCATGCCACCTACGGACGGTATGTGGTATTAAAAGATTTTAATTTTATAATTTTTAATTTTAATTTATTTTATAATTAAGTGTATAATAAAAATGTTGGCCAACAACCTCGCTGATTGTAATGCATTCAGATGGGCCTACAAGAGTCGACGCCTGCTTTCTCAAAATGATGGGCAGCAAGGAGCACTCTTTTAGCTAGGACCGGTTTCATCTTGAAACTCTACATTTTGTATATTAAAAACTATATAATTCAAACCGCAATTTATCTCATCGGCTATCAGGGCCCCGAACCAAGCAAAATCAGTTTAAACAAGAGAGAACGCTATAGTCGAGTTCCCCGACTATCTGATACCCGTTACTAAGCTAGTGGAAGTGCGAAGGAGAGTCTTCAACACTAACAGTTTTTGACGGTTTGTGGTAGTTAGGGTGGGAGTGGCAAAAAGTTGTTTGGCAAATTGATAGAAATTTACAAGACTAATTCAAGGCGTGGCAGCTTTGGGCGCTTTGTGGACGTTAAATTGGGCGTGGAAACATGAATCGACAAACTTGCGCTGCGTCCATGTCTCTGGAGTCTGTATGCTTTATCTCAACTTTGTAGCTTTTGTAGTTCCTGAGATCTCAGCGTTCATACGGACAGACGGACGAACAGACGGACATGGCCAGATTGACTCGGCTTATGATCTTAATCAACAATATATATACTTTATATGGTCGGAAACGCTTCCTTCTGCCTGTAACATACTTTTTAACGAATCTAGTATACCCTTTTACTCTACGAGTAACGGCTATAATAATTCGCCGCCAACGATATACATATATAACTGAATACACAAGTCAGTTTGCAAAAATCCTTTTAAATTTATGCATTCTCCTATTATATCAACAACTCTTAATTGCGGCATAGCCATTAACGTGAATTTTAAGCTACGTTGCTCTTAAGTATTTTCATTCTAGTGTTCGCCAGATATTATTAAGTCTTTATTTATATAAATGGTATTACATAGGAACTCCTTATTTGTGAATTTGACGGGTAGAGGCACAAAAAGCTTAATATGTGCAGGGATTTTATGAATGTCCGAGGTACAGGTACAATAAGTTTGCATTGGGAATGTGGCATTGTTCGTTTTAAGTTGTAAATTGGTTAGGTCGATATTTGCGCCGAGTTGTGAAAGAATGTCCATGCCTATCAGGCCATCGAAAAAGGAACGAAATTTAAAAAACAGCATTTGCATTTTGCCAATGGTTTTAAATTGTGTGGGGAAGGGTAATGAAGTCATTTGCTAAATTTGGAAATTGATGAGTGCCGTTTTTAGGAAGATCAGGCCATCGAAAAAGGAATGAAATTTAAGAATCTGCATTTGAATTTTGCCAATGGTTTTAAATTGTGGGGGGAAGGGTAATGAAATCATTTGCTAAATTTGGAAATTGTTGACTGCCGTTTTTAGGAAGATGGGTGTGTAGGGTAGTGCATTCGCTTGGGGTGGTGTGTGTAGGGTCTAAGAAGGAATTATTTGACCCTGTATCTATTAGGCATTTAAGATTATGTGTATTGTGCATTTGGATTATTATATAGGGTAGGCAAGAGCTGTGTGTTGTGGGACTTATGTACCCAGTTGATTTGGGGCTGGAGTCAGAAAATTTGGTTCGGCGGTAGTTTGGTTATCTAAGTCCATGTTGTGTAGTCCGTGGGTAGGGAGGTTTTCAGTTTTGAATGGGTTTCTGTTTTGTTGCCCGTTATTGTAGTAGTATAGTATACACGGCGGACATCCCAACAGACTACCAGTTAACAATATCCACATTCGCTTATGACACTGCAATACTGAGTCGATCTAGATGCCAAGTAAAAGCTACGATGCAACTAGCACGCTATTTAACATGTGTAGAGAATTGGCTAGCAAATTGGCTTATACGAGTAAACGAACAAAAATGCAAACAAGTTACGTTTACCCTTAACAAACAAAGCTGCCTGCCCTTGGGTATGAACCACACGCGCATCCCACAAGCCGATGACGTAACATACTTAGGTATTCATCTGGACAAGCGGCTCACCTGGCGGAAACACATAGAGGCCAAGACGACGCACCTGAGACTAAAAGCAAAGGCTCTACACTCGCTTATAAACGTTCGGTCTCCCCTAAGCATGGAGTACAAAGTCCTTTTGTATAACTCCGTTCTTAAACCCATATGGACCTATGGCTCCTAGCTATGGGGCAATGCATCGAGAAGCAACATCGACATCATACAGCGAGGACAGTCTAGGATGCTGAGAATCATAACTCAAGCTCCATGGTATCTTCGGAACGAGAATATACACAAAGACCTAGAAATAAAACTTGTCATTGAGACAATAACAGAGAAAAAAATAAAATACAAGGAAAAACTAGGCTCACATCCAAATCCCCTTGCAAGAAAACTTCTTCGAGTATGCAGCCAGTCGACTGCACCGCAACGATCAACCAGCCCAGCGTTAAATTTGTTAGGCCACATAGCTCAAATCATCTCATAAAATGATAAATAGCTAGCTTAGAATAAGATTTGAAAACTTATTGTTAGTCTCTTAAGTAAAAGGGATTTCTCTATATTCTCGTTTAACTCATTAGGCATTTCCGCATCCGGCATTTTTCGTAAATCTTCATGACAATACTGGAACGATCGGTTACTCGTCAACGACTTTAGCGCATACCTGTCACCCTCTAATACTTCAGTTACAAAAAACGGACCTTTAAATTTCGGATCTAGCTTGGATTGATGTCCTTCTTCATTTTTCAATAGCACATAGTCACCTACGTGGTATTTGTCAACGGCTGCCTTACTGCTATAAAATCTGGATTTGTCGTACGACGCTAAGGAATTCATATTTTCTGTCACCTGCGCTCTAACAGTTGCCAAATCTATTTCACATTCTGTCTCACATGGGGGAACTAACCCAAGGGGTTGAGCCAAGTGCGTCCTGCCACGATCGTTGACTTGATTCTACCTCTGACAGCAAATTTTTCAGTGTGCCCATGACCCGTTCCACTTTCCCATTTCCCATTTTCCCGTAGCAATCAAGTGAAGTTGAACTTTCTGTGATGCGCAAAACTCTGAAAACTTGGAGCTAGCGAAACATCTGCCCTGGTCGGCGATAACGCGATCTGGTACCCCGAATAAGGATACGGAAGATTTCATAGCGTTGACACAGCTTTCGGCATCTATCTTCAAGGTGTGATATAGATAAGCAAACTTTGTATATGCATCGATCACTAAGATATTCCTTCATATCGCTCTTGGCACTTAATTTTCCCGTTATATCTATATAAGAGTGAAGTTCTGCCTGAACCTTCCCAGACGATAATTTCACGAACCGACAAGTAATACAGTTTGAAAAAATATTTCCGGACATACTTGTTCATTTTAACGAACCAATAATACTGGTACACTTTATCAAGTGTCTTTTGCCGTCCTAAATGCATTATTGACTCCTGTACCTGGTTAATTACTGACCATTTGAAAGCTCTGGGTACAACTAGTAAATAACTTGTTCTACCTAGTCTTTGGACCTTGCGATATAATACGCCTTTTCCCAGATCATACGTTTTGGCTAGGTTTTCGGCCAACTCATCTGACTCCAATTTGTTAACAACTTCTGTTATCTCGGGGTCTATTCGTTGCTCAACAAGAAGCCAAGTACTAGAAATTTCGGACAGATTTACTCGTTTTTCGAGAATCTTGTTCATTGACAGAATGTGTTCGGATGGTAAAGGATTTCTTGATAGGAAATCGACATGAGCCATACGCTTACCCTCTCTATATTGAATTTAAAAATTAAACGATTGTAAGTAGGCCCACCAGCGGTGAACTCTGGGCGTTAAATCTACCTTTGTGCGAGAAGCTTTTAATGAATTGAAGTCGGTATAGAAAACGAACTCACGGCCAATTAGGTAATGGCGAAAATGTTTAACGGCTTTTACTACTTCCAAGGTTTCAAGCTCGTAAGAGTGATTTCTAGATTCAACAGAGGTAGTTGTTTTGCTAAAGTACTCGATTACATGGGGTTTAATTTCTATACGGTATAAAAGGTCGAAAATGACCAGAACAGGCTCATTTGTGAGGATCGTCACAACTTTGAGTCTGATTTCTTTTAGCTCAGCGCTCCATGTAATCATGCCGTTACCAGACGAAAGTGATACGAAGCTATCTTTCGCACATTCGGGCGTATCTCCCCAGCTCGCACTTCATAACCCAAATACTTGTTTTGAGAAAACTACATTTAGCAAGATTAAAGGTAAAACCAGCCTTTGTAAGAACATCCAAAACAGTTGTAAGCCTTTCCAAAGCCAATTCCTTGGTTGGCGATACCACCATTATATCGTCCATGTAAATTATTACAAAAGAATAAGCAGGTGACCTTGCTGAATTTATGACTGCGCGCTGGAAAACCGATGGCGCATTTTTGAGGCCAAAAGGCATTGTAAGAAATTCAAATGGACCGTCTGGGGTCACAAATGCAGTATATTCCACGGATTCAGGGTGAATCGGGATTTGGTGGAAGCCACTTGCCATATCTAAGCATGTGAAATATTTTGCTCCGCGAAGTCTAGCAATTTGATAGCTAATAAGCGGTAAGGGGTATTTATCCGTAATCGTGTTTGAATTTAGCGCTCTAAAATCGACTCACAGACGGTCGGTACCATTCTTCTTTTTGACGAGCAACATGGGGCTAGCAAAGGGAGAACAACTTGGGCGAACAATATTACACCTTATCAATTCGCTCACTTGCATACGCACTACTTCTCTTTCTAAACGGATTTTCATTTCAGCTGTATTTACTCGGGTATGAGGTATCCCATTGGTAAATAAAGTCGAAATAAAGTCCTTTTCATTATGTCTCTTTCTCACTCTAATTCAAGTAGCGCAAGTGGCCACGTTCAGCAGCAGCTTTATCGCTCTCATTCTAGCAGAGTCCCGTTTATAGATAATTCATCTACTCATCCTCACACATTGACAATGAATAACTGCATAACAGCAGAAGGATCATGAAAAAGAAGTAAATAGCGACTAAGCGCATACACATTATTTTCGCCCCGACATGTATATATTCTTGATCAGGATCAATAGCCGAGTCGATCTGGCCATGTCCGTCCGTATGAAAGCTGAGATCTCAGGAATTACAAAAGCTCAGTGCTGAAGTCTTTCCTTCCCACCTTCATTAGCTGAGTAACGGGTATCAGATAGTCGGGGATCTCGACTATAGCGTTCTCTCTTGTTTTCATTATATTTTCTTTTTTTTTTTTAGGATTAACTATTTTATTTTTAACTTAACTTAACCAAATTACATTGATTCAGTGCGCGTTTAAGTGTTCGGTTGAAATATGGCAAAGAAAAGTTTAAATTTCAGCTCATCTGCGCCGGGAGATCGATCTTTCGGCAAGGGTTACAATTGACATAGTTTTATTTGCGGTAATATTTATTTTGGAATGATTCACTGAAAACACACTGAGAGAAATTAAATAGAACCAGTTACAAAGAAACTAGGGAAACTAAATAGACAATTGTAAATAGGTACATTTATTTAAAATTTATATAAATTTATTTTTTTTTATGAAAATATTTTGGAGTTAAATCTTGGCTTCCAGGGTATTTTGAATAATGTTTACCGCCAGAATAATGCATCTAAGGGATACACCGAGAACAATTTGTTTGTAATTTATATATAAATTATATTCAAATCGAATTTAACCACTCTCTTACATTATGAAACAAGAATTGTCTGTAGCGAAGAGGTATCTGTTAAGTAATATAATAAACAAGAAAAAGTGACACCCAAAGTGTGTTTTCTGATTCATTAGACTCGCGAATAAATATATTCAATCCTTTCTCTTAAATTTTCCGTTTCAGTTTCATACTTCCAAAACTTTTTGTTTTCAGAATTTGTTGTGGAGTCCACGTCAAGTTAATATAAGTATTACTGTCTGGCAATAACTAAAACTTATTCCAGAAATTGTTTGCTGTGTAGCAGATAGGTGGATTGTTCTGAGGAAAACAGCGTAATACGTAAATTCGGTTTGGTTTTGTCCCAGTTTAATTTTCTTCCTAGAGCTAACTAAACCCCATTCTAATAAAATAAAAAAAATCATGAATGTAACATGTCGGAAAATACTGGTATTACTCGTGAGGGATGCCACATTCTCAAATAGTTGATTTTCTTCTTCTTTTATATTCTTCTAAGAAGATAGATTTTCCCAAAGGTTGGAATACTTCTGTAGAGAAAGAGTGCACGGTCCAACACTTCATTCAAAAATTGATTGGCTTTTTTTTTTGAAAATAGACTTACCAATGGAATATCTTCTTTTAAGAAAACCCTTGTACGCCTTTTGAGAAATTTAAGCTGAAAATAATAGACAAGCCCTATTACAGGACAAAATCAAGCAAAGAGTTAAGTTTTATAATATCTTATCTCGCACATTATCGTTTCTCTTGTTATATTTCGTTTATTCTCTCTATCTTGAAACGTGGGATTTTTCTTAATTATGATGGGGCTAAGCAGATCACAAACTAGGCAATCCACTAGTGTCCCAAACTCTGTTTGCGCAATATGTGCAAGAGAGATCATTACACCATATTTGTACATAACTGCCAGCATGAATTTTACAGGAAATACATCGGAAATCATTTTAAAAAAAGTGAGAACTGTACGATTTGCAAACTAGCCTGTAGACCTCAGATCGGACAAACCGAAAGGGTAGGACGAGAAACTCGTAGCAAATCAAAGAATCTTTCATTCACTACGATAAACGGGGGATCTTTGACATCAGCACGTGGGTCTAACACCAATGAGGCCAGTGGAGCCATGGAGGTTGCTGGTAACGCTATCAGAAAAGATGGCTGAGTTGATAAAAAACTCTATCACTGAAAGCATGCAGCGAGTAATAGCCGATCCTAGTCCTGCGGTAGTTGATACTGCAAGTGAAGTGCCCGCTCATCAACCCAGGGCCTATGAGAGTCATTAGTCAAGAACGCCAAATCCCGGTCTTTCACCACGAAATGCTACTTCCGATTTATTTGATCGGCCGGATAAAGTAGTCCACATACCACCGGCCAATAAAACTCTTCTCACCATTAGCAGACCTAACCGTTATCTAAACCCGCTCTCATAGTTAGTAGACCTCACCGGCCTCTAAAACTGGTTTCACAGTAAGTAAACCTCACCGGCCTCTAAAACTGTTCTCGCAATTAGCAGACCTCACCGGCCACTAAAACTGTTCACTAGTATACCTAACCGGCCTCTAAAAACTGTTCCCGTCATTAGTACCCTAACCGGCCTCTCAAACTTCCCCTTAATTGGTAGACCCGAACGGTCTCTTCGCCATTATTTCCCGTTCACAGGCAATGGAGGAACTCGCGGCGGCGTGACCCGATGACTATTGAGCTGCCATTTCGGAAGTCCGGGATCAATCCGTACCCATCGTGGAGCTGTACGGCCCTAGGAACGAGACAAGACGCCCCTAGCCAGCTAGCCGCCGATCTCGTCACGAGGACGGCAGCCACCCTGAAACGACTGTAATCACATTGTTAACATACGAATAAAGACCCGATATCCAATTACTGTAATTCTTCCGTCTTCTCCTCTGGAACCCGGGTCGGACTCTCTTCCAGCAACCCCACCTGAACAAAATAAAATATCTGAGACGAATCCTGGCCATCCGAGCACTGACAGATCGTTACAGTGGCGCCCAAACATGTATAGGGGTTGCAAGTGAACTGACACGGATAGAGGAATGTCGAGCTGGGTGTAGCTGGCGACGAAATAAGAGCTAACGGGATACACAGCCGAGTTCGGATTGGACTCGTCAGGAAAAAACGAGAAATTGAGACAAATACTAGCCACATTCGCGAATGGAACGGTTCACAGCGGAGCAGTTAAAGAGAGACTCGCAGAAATAACGTGTAAATATAAGAAGACAGGAGTCCGACGAGCAATTCAGCACCAGAAATAATAATAACGGAGGCAGAAGAGCAAAGGGAGGAAAAAGATAAGGGCGAAAACACGAAGGTGGAGCGAAGAGTAGAAACAGAAATCGTGAATCGAGTACAAAGCTGGGGTATCCGATTCCAAGGGTCAAGCAACCCGTTAGAATCCGTACGGAATTCAGAAAGCTCGTTCTGAACGAGGCGCCGTAGGCCTGAGTAGGTAAAGCTGCAGCACAGGCGGTGACACAAGAGCCAGCAGCGGGGGACCAGTTGAGTTGCGACGGATTCCAGATAATAGCCAAGGATAGGAAGCACGACGACGAAGGGAGTCATAGACACGGGAGCGTCTCGGAGTGCGATAAGCATGGGCAGGTACAAAAACCTGAGAAAGCAGGACAAATGGAGCGGAGAACTGTCCGAGATAACGCTGGCCAATGAAGTGAAGCTGAACACGGTAGGAAGGTTTACGGAAGAAATCAGGTTCGGAGGGAGATCTTTCCACATATCGTTCATGGTACTGGCACACGTATCACGAGGAATACTGCTCGGAATGGACTTCCTGGCCGGAGCCGGTAGTACATTACGGTGTGGCGAACTGGAACTGGAAATAATGACAGCGGACAACGAGGAGAGCGGGAAAGGAGAGAGGGAAACCCTGAAGGCATTCCGACCGACGAGAAGAGGGAAGATCCTACGGAGGAAGCAGTACAAACATTCCTGGAAGCACGCAGGCAAATATTCGAAGAAATGAAGGGTGTGAGTAATATTACGACACATAGGATATACTTAAAAGACGAAAAACCGATCAAACAAAGGTATTACCCGAGGAACCCGAAGCAACAGGCGATCATCAACGACCAGGTTGATAAACTACTAGCATTGAGGATAATAGAACCCTCCCGAAGTTCGTATAGTGCACCGGTGGTACTGGTGAGAAAAAAGAACAACGAATTGAGGATGTGCCTAGATTACAGATTGTTGAACGATAAAACGGAAAAGGACGCCCAGTGCCCAGAATAAACTACATCCTGGACCAGCTAAGGGAGGCAAAGTTCATAAGCACGATCGATCTGAAGTCAGGATATTGGCAAATTCCTTTGAAAGAGGACAGTCGGCAGTACACAGCCCTCACGGTACCCGGACGGGGTCTCTTTCAGTGGAAGGTGATGCCATTTGGACTAACTACAGCATCGGCTACATTTCAGACAGCACTGGACACGATCATCCGACCCAAAATGGAACCGTTCGCGTTCGCATACTTGGACGTCGTCGTTATCGGGCGAGATAAGAAGGAGCACTTGGAAAAACTGCAGGAAGTCTTTAGGAGATTGCAACAGGCCAACTTGCGGATCAATCTGGATAAATGCCACTTCTTCCAAAAGGAACTCAAATACCTTGGGCACGTAGTGAGCGACCGGGGATTCAGAACATACCCAGAGAAGGTATCGGCGATCCAGGACATACCGACTCGAATTACGATAAAGGAGGTACATAGCGTTCTGAGGATGGCATCTTGGTACAGACGGTTCATACCCAACTTTACGGAGAAGGCCGTGACACTCCAGAATCTGACTACAAAAGGGCAGAAGTGCGAAGGGATTCCGAAACTCCAAGCATCCTTCACCATTCTGAATGAAAGCCTGGCAAACGCTCCTGTGCTGGCAGGTCCAGACTTTACACGAATATTTAAGCTTCAGACAGATGTCAGCAACCTAGGAATAGGAGTGGTTTTGACACAGAACGGGGCAGACGGAGAACATGTGATATCCTATGCAAGCAGGAAACTGAGCCCGGTGAAACGGAACTACAGCGCCACGGAAAAAGAGTGTCGAAAAAAGAGTGTCTATTGGCGGATAAACAAGTACGATATGTACATGGCCTTAAAGTGGTTGAATTCTGTAGAAAGTCCCTCAGGAGAGTGGCACGATGGGCACTCGGACTGCAGCCATTCCAATTTGAGGTGCAATAGCGGACGCGCTGTCCAGGATCCGCAATTCCCAGTTGAAAACAATTATAACAATGAACTGGTGGGAACAAAAATACAGTGAGGTAGGACGAGAAATAACGAGAACAACGATAAGCTCCGGATAGAGGATAGGGGCTCTACAAACTAAATGAGAACCGAGGAGACTAAAGACGTAAAAACGTGCGCAAAAGGATGCCGGTGTTGTCAAAAATACAAAATTTCGCAACAAAAAGGCGCAGGGAAAATGCTGACAAGGATTGCGGAAGCACCCTTCGGGACCATTTGCGTAGACTTCGTGGGGCCGCTACCACGAACCAAGCACGGAAACACAACTCTGGTAGTCATTGTGGACCAATTTTCAAAGTGGATAAAATTGGCAGCAATTCGGCAAGCAACAGGGCGTAAAACCAGAACGGCCATGGAGAAGTGGGGCATCCAACAACAGTTCACGGCGCCATATACACCCCAGGAGAATCCTACAGAACGGACAAGCCGAACGGTGAAAACGATGATCGCGCAGCGGAAAACGTAGAAGCGAGGTCGAGGAGACTGAAAGATGTGCGAGGACAGGCAACAGCACAGTGCTTTACAGCAAAATTGCTGAGTAAAGAAATGTCAGCATTCCATATCTCAAAGCATCCACAGAATTTTTTAAACGGGAATGTCGTAGTTCTCGTTAATGAATATCGTTTTGGATGAATGTTAAAAGATGTAAAATTGGTTTGGAGCACATCAGTTCGATCTCGGCGGGACCTCGAGATCCCCGTCCGTTCTTACCGATGCGAGTATATAATCGCCCTGTTTATGGATAGTTAGATTCAGGCGCGACGATCAGTTTAGTAAAAGATGCGATAGAATGCAAGATATTCAAGTCGATAAGAGGATATTCTGCGACCGCAGTCGGTAGTTCTCAACAAATAATTGGACTTCTGAAGATGGACGTAGAAAACGGCGATGTCAAAAAGCTTTTGAAATTGTACATCGGTCCATCCCTCAAATAGGACCTCTATTTAGAAATAGACTTTTGGAAATTGTATGATCTTCTTCCCACTAACTTAAAAATAGCTGAAATATTGCTGCCTAAGACCAACCATCAAGCTGTGGCGGACCAGCAGAAATTATCCGAGGAAGACAAAATTAAATTGGCAAATGTGATCAATTATTTTTCCTCATGTTGTCAGGAAGGATTGGGCAAGACCAACTTAGTTTATCTCTCTATTGATAAGGGAATAGCTAGACCTGTTAAACAACAACGTTTCCCCGTATCTCTCGCTGTCAAAAAAGTACGCTGTAAATTTACAGGATGTTGCGTTTTGGATTATAGAAGAGTCTGAGAGTGCTTGGTATTCCCCAATTGTAATAGTCGCTAAGAAAGTTAAAGTCAGAATTTACCTTGACTGTCGCAAGGTCAACCGTTTTAGAGAAAGAGGCATATCCATTACCACAGATAAATGGGATATAGAGTCATTTACCAAAAGCAGAGTATATATCGAGTCTGGACCTGAAGGATGCATATTGGCAGGTCGTTTTGGACTCTCAATCTCGAGATAAAACCGTAATATCAGTTTACGGTCATGCCTTTTGGGTTGTGTAAAAAAGTGCGAGTATTAGGAAAACAAGTGAGTTCTTCCCACCGCTTAAAGGGTTCGCAGTTTACATTTTTACGAGGGTTTTCCCAGGCGGAAAACAAATATTTGAAAACCTTTGCCTGGCGCAGTCATCAGGAGCAGCGCCACCCCCCAGCACTTTAGGGTTTACCGGGGCATGCTAAGGTTAGTACATATCGGGGAAAGTGATTAGCTTAGCCTAAGCCAAGGTTCTAACTTTAAGGCGATCAAAAAAAAGAACGCCAGTCAAGCCGTCCCGGGGAGCACTCCTTCCCATCGATTAACAGAACCCTACGCGTCCTCGTGTAAGGTTTTGATACCGAGATACCAGGGTACCAAGATCACATACTTTCATCCCTTCTCAATACTATTAAATTTCATTTACTTGACTTTATAAGGTGTATTTCTTAATTACTTAATTATGTGAAGGAGCAAACAACTTACATTTCATTGTTGCTGAGATAACTTATTCTATTTTCAAATTCAGTTTCATCAATCAGTAATACATCAGTTTACAACTTATCTTAGCATTACCATTAACCGATTGCTAGTATCGATCTTCCGCCAGTTCACACACACTTGATTATTGATTAAATGCAAACTCATCGTCTCTCCTGGACGGATCTCTCTTGTTACAAGCAAAAGGTGACACAGATATCTCTTCGTCTCGCTAGACGGATAACTCTTTATTACTTATTCATCGTCTCACCTCGACGGATAACTCACAATTCATCGTCTCACATAGACGGATAACTCGCAATTCATCGTTTCACCTAGACGGATATCTCTCGTTCACAAAACAACTCATTGGCGGGATTTTCTTTTCATTCAACTATTTCTATATTTCAGCTATTTCTCTATATTCTCGTTTAACTCATTAGGCAATTCCGCATCCTGTATTTTTCGTAAATCTTCATGACAATACTTGAACGATCGGTTACTCGTCAACGACTTTAGCGCATACCTGTCACCCTCTAATACTTCAGTTACAAAAAACGGACCTTTAAATTTCGGATCTAGCTTGGTTTGATGTCCTTCTTCATTTTTAATAGCACATAGTCACCTACGTGGTATTTGTCAACGGCTGCCTTACTGCTATAAAATCTGGATTTTTCGTAAGACGCTAAGGAATTCATATTTCCTGTCGCCTGCGCTCTAACAGTTGCCAAATCTATTTCACATTCGGTCTCACATGGGGAAACTAACCCAAGGGGTTGAGCCTGTTTACCAATAAACATCTCCAACGGACTTGCCCCAGTGGCACGAGAAATTGTACAATTCAGTGCAAGTTGGACTTCGTCAAGTGCGTCCTGCCACGATCGTTGACTTGATTCTACCTCTGACAGCAAATTTTTCAGTATGTAATTAAGTGAAGTTTAACTTTCTGTGATGCGCAAAACTCTGAGAACTTGGAGCTAGCGAAACATCTGCCCTGGTCGGCGATAACGCGATCTGGTACTCCGAATAAGGATACGGAAGATTTCATAGCGTTGACACAGCTTTCGGCATCTATCTTCAAGGTGTGATATAGATAAACAAACTTTGTATAGGCATCGATCTGAACAATAAGATATTCCTTCATATCGCTCTTGCCACTTAATTTTCCCGTTATATCTATATGAATGGTGCCACGGTATACTTGTCTTCGGAAAAGAGTGAAGTTCTGCCTGAACCTTCCCAGACGATGATATCACGGACCTACAAGTAATACAGTTTGAAAAAAAATTTCCGGACATACTTGTTCATTTTAACGAACCAATAATACTGGTACACTTTATCAAGTGTCTTTTGCCGTCCTAAATGCATTATTGACTCCTGTACCTGGTTAATTACTGACCATTTGAAAGCTCTGGGTAAAACTGGTAAATAACTTGTTCTACCTAGTCTTTGGACCTTGCGATAGAATACGCCTTTTCCCAGATCATACGTTTTGGCTAGGTTTTCGGCCAACTCATCTGACTCCAATTTGTTAACAACTTCTGTTATCTCGGGGTCTATTCGTTGCTCAACAAGAAGCCAAGTACTTGAAATTTCGGACAGATTTACTCGTTTTTCGGGAATCTTGTTCATTGGCAGAATGTGTTCGGATGGTAAAGGATTTCTTGATAGGAAATCGACATGAGCCATACGCTTACCCTCTCTATATTGAATTTCAAAATTAAACGATTGTAAGTAGACCCACCA
This sequence comes from Drosophila yakuba, assembly GCF_016746365.2. Lineage (NCBI taxonomy): Eukaryota > Metazoa > Arthropoda > Insecta > Diptera > Drosophilidae > Drosophila > Drosophila yakuba. The sequence continues at coordinate 24,141,465 of NC_052527.2, read as the reverse complement.
GCAGTGAACTCTGGGCGTTAAATCTACCTTTGTGCGAAATGCTTTTAATGAATTGCAGTCGGTATGGACAACGAACTCACGGCCAATTAGGTAATGGCGAAAATGTTTAACGGCTTTTACTACTTCCAAGGTTTCAAGCTCGTAAGAGTGATTTCTAGATTTAACAGAGGTAGTTGTTTTGCTAAAGTACTCGATTACATGGGGTTTAATTTCTATACGGTATAAAAGGTCGAAAATGACCAGAACAGGCTCATTTGTGAGGATCGTCACAACTTTGAGTCTGATTTCTTTTAGCTCAGCGCTCCATGTAATCATGCCGTTACCAGACGAAAGTGATACGAAGCTATCTTTCGCACATTCGGGCGTATCTCCCCAGCTCGCACTTCATAACCCAAATACTTGTTTTGAGAAAACTACATTTAGCAAGATTAAAGGTAAAACCAGCCTTTGTAGGAACATCCAAAACAGTTGTAAGCCTTTCCAAAGCCAATTCTTTGGTTGGCGATACTACCATTATATCGTCCATGTAAACTATTACAAAAGAATAAGCAAGGTCACCAAGTGCATTTTTGACTGCGCGCTGGAAAACAGATGGCGCATTTTTGAGGCCAAAGAGCATTGTAAGAAATTCAAATTGACCGTCTGGGGTCACAAATGCAGTATATTCCACGGATTCAGGGTGAATCGGGATTTGGTGGAAGCCACTTGCCATATCTAAGCATGTGAAATATTTTGCTCCGCGAAGTCTAGCAATTTGATAGCTAATAAGCGGTAAGGGGTATTTATCCGTAATCGTGTTTGAATTTAGCGCTCTAAAATCGACTCACAGACGGTCGGTACCATTCTTCTTTTTGACGAGCAACAGGCTAGCAAATGGAGAACAACTAGGGCGAACAATATTACACCTTATCAATTCGCTCACTTGCATACGCACTACTTCTCTTTCTTCGGGGCTAAGTCTGTAAGGTCGGCGCTGGACAGTTTTAGTTGGATCAATTAAACGGATTTTCATTTCAGCTGTATTTACTCGGGTATGAGGTATCCCATTGGTAAATGAAGTCGAGTGCTTTTCAAGTAGCTCGATTAATTTAGCTTTCTCATTGTCGACTAATTTGGTGTCGATATCGGACAAGGTAAACGATCGCTCAGCAACGGATTAACAGTTTTTGATTTTACTACTTTAAAATTATCGGATGTCAAAATTACATAAAAGCCTTGTTTGAGTATCTCTCGTCCTATCAGAATATCACTCCTCAATTGCTCATTCGGGACTACATGAAATAATATTTCCATAATGTTTTCGTTAATAGTAACCTCACTCAAAATTTGCAATGTACTGCATACACTACCACCACCAATACCTTTTATCATTACAATATTGTTTATACGTTTACCAGATAACTTATTACTTATGTTGTCTTTAATAAGAAAGCACTCTGCACCGGAATTCAAGCAAATTGGATAGATCTCACCCCGTTGATAAAAATTTCCCTTTGGCTCAGCCACACAACATTGGTTCAGTCTTCTGTTGAGTAACATCTTGCTTGACTGCACTTCCGTTTTTCGGGCACTGGTTGGAGAAATGTCCCAATTGGCCGCACCGATAGCACGTGACATTTGATTTTTCACGCTTCGGTTTCGTCTCTCTATCTTGTCGCATTTTACTTCGGCATTAAGCAATTCGATGTCCCGGCTTTGAACAGAAAGACATATAACTGGCGATGCCTTATGGTTCTTCTGGTTAGCCGAAGGTTGTCATCTCGAGCATTTCGCTTCTTGTCGAACGTAAACGCTTTTAACTCCGCCTGTAGCTTACTTCTGGTGCGCACATTGGATGTGAAGAGAACGCGTTGCAAACGACTGTCAATGTTTGCCATATGCGCCAGAACAGTTGTAACGGCAATTTCTTCTATTCCCATATTTCGCCACTTCGTAGTGAGCGTCATCACCAACCGACTCTCATATACCGCGTAACATTCGCCGCCATTCGGGCGGCTGTTGAGTAAATTCAAAAACGTAGCGTCTTCCGTTTCAAAGCGCTGCAGAAATAATTCCTGGAACTCTCGCCAAGCAATGGTACGAAATTTGTGTGAGCCACTGAGATGCACTTCCCTCCATACAGTTTCTAAATGCCATGATCAATGTTTAAATTTCAGCTCATCTGCGCCGGGAGATCGATCTTTCGGCGAGGGTTACAATTGACTGAGTTTTATTTGCGGTAATATTAATTTTGAAATGATACACTGAAAACGCACTGAGAGAAATTAAATAGAATCAGTTTCAAAGAAAAGTCGTAATAAAATTATACACCGAGTAACATCGAGGAAACTAAATAGACAATTGTAAATAAGTAAATTTATTTAAATTATATAAATTTTTTTTTTTATTTATGAAAATATTTTGGAGTTAAATCTTGGCTTCCAGGGTATTTTGAATAATGTTTACCGCCAGAATAATGCATCTAAGGGATACACCGAGAACAATTTGTTAAACAAAAAAATGAAATTTCCAAAGTTAACTCTATATATACATTATATTCAAATCGAATTTAACCACTCTCTTACATTATGAAACAAGAATTGTCTGTAGCGAAAAGCAAGACCACAACCCTCAACGTCAAAGAGCAAGAGCCGGATTCTAAAGCGTGCACTCGCCAGTGCAGGTTCCCTTGCCTTCCATCTTTGCATTTCGTTACACCTTACAGTTTAGTTAAGTAATATAATAAACAAGAAAAAGTGACACCCAAAGTGCGTCCTTAGTGTGTTTTCTGATTCATTAGACTCGCGAATAAATATATTCAATCCTTTCTCTTAAATTTTCCGTTTCAGTTTCATACTTCCAAAACTTTTTGTTTTCAGAATTTGTTGTGGAGTCCACGTCAAGTTAATATAAGTATTACTGACTGGCAATAACTAAAACTTTTTCCAGAAATTGTTTGCTGTGTAGCAGATAGGTGGATTGTTCTGAGGAAAACAGCGTAATACGTAAATTCGGTTTGGTTTTGTCCCAGTTTAATTTTCTTCCTAGAGCTAACTAAACCCCATTCTAAAAAAATAAAAAAAATCATGAATGTAACATGACGGAAAATACTGGTATTACTCGTGAGGGATGCCACATTCTCAAATAGTTGATTTTCTTCTTCTTTTATATTCTTCTAAGAAGATAGATTTTCCCAAAGGTTGGAATACTTCTGTAGAGAAAGAGTGCACGGTCCAACACTTCATTCAAAAATTGATTGGCTTTTTTTTTTGAAAATAGACTTACCAATGGAATATCTTCTTTTAAGAAAACCCTTGTACGCCTTTTGAGAAATTTAAGCTGAAAATAATAGACAAGCCCTATTACAGGACAAAATCAAGCAAAGAGTTAAGTTTTATAATATCTTATCTCGCACATTATCGTTTCTCTTGTTATATTTCGTTTATTCTCTCTATCTTGAAACGTGGGATTTTTCTTAATTATGATGGGGCTAAGCAGATCACAAACTAGGCAATCCACTAGTGTCCCAAACTCTGTTTGCGCAATATGTGCAAGAGAGATCATTACACCATATTTGTACATAACTGCCAGCATGAATTTTACAGGAAATACATCGGAAATCATTTTAAAAAAAGTGAGAACTGTACGATTTGCAAACTAGCCTGTAGACCTCAGATCGGACAAACCGAAAGGGTAGGACGAGAAACTCGTAGCAAATCAAAGAATCTTTCATTCACTACGGTAAACGGGGGATCTTTGACATCAGCACGTGGGTCTAACACCAATGAGGCCAGTGGAGCCATGGAGGTTGCTGGTAACGCTATCAGAAAAGATGGCTGAGTTGATAAAAAACTCTATCACTGAAAGCATGCAGCGAGTAATAGCCGATCCTAGTCCTGCGGTAGTTGATACTGCAAGTGAAGTGCCCGCTCATCAACGCAGGGTCTATGAGAGTCATTATTCAAGAACGCCAAATACCGGTCTTTCACCACGAAGTGCTACTTCCGATTTATTTGATCGGCAAGATAACGTAGTCCACATACCACCGGCCAATAAAACTCTTCTCACCATTAGCAGACCTAACCGTTCTCTAAACCCGTCCTCATAGTTAGTAGACCTCACCGGGATCTAAAACTGTTCTCACAATTAGTAGACCTCACCGGCCTCTAAAACTGTTCTCATAATAAGTAAACCTCACCGGCCTCTAAAACTGTTCTCGCAATTAGCAGACCTCACCGGCCACTAAAACTGTTCACTAGTATACCTAACCGGCCTCTAAAAACTGTTCCCGTCATTAGTACCCTAACCGGCCTCTCAAACTTCCCCTTAATTGGTAGACCCGAACGGTCTCTTCGCCATTATTTCCCGTTCACAGGCAGTGGAGGAACTCGCGGCTGCGTGACCCGACGACTATTGAGCTGCCATCTCGGAAGTCCGGCATCAATCCGTACCCATCGTGGAGCTGTACGGCCCTAGGAACGAGACAAGACGCCTCTAGCCGGCCAGCCGCCGATCTCGTCACGAGGACGGCTCCCACCCTGAAACGACTGCAATCACATTGTTAACATACGAATAAAGACCCGATATCCAATTACTGTAATTCTTCCGTCTTCTCCTCTGGGACCCGGGTCGGACTCTCTTCCAGCAACCCCACCTGAACAAAATAAAATATCTGAGACGAATCCTGGCCATCCGAGCACTGACAGATCGTTACAGTGGCGCCCAAACATGTATAGGGGTTGCAAGTGAACTGACACGGATAGAGGAATGTCGAGCTGGGTGTAGCTGGCGACGAAATAAGAGCTAACGGGATACGCAGCCGAGTTCGGATTGGACTCGTCAGGAAAAAACGAGAAATTGAGACAAATACTAGCCACATTCGCGAATGGAACGGTTCACAGCGGAGCAGTTAAAGAGAGACTCGCAGAAATAACGTGTAAATATAAGAAGACAGGAGTCCGACGAGCAATTCAGCACCAGAAATAATAATAACGGAGGCAGAAGAGCAAAGGGAGGAAAAGGATAAGGGCGAAAACACGAAGGTGGAGCGGAGAGTAGAAACAGAAATCGTGAATCGAGTACAAAGCTGGGGTATCCGATTCCAAGGCAAGCAACCCGTTAGAATTCCTCAGCAAGATGGAGCAGTGGGCAACAGGGTACGGAATTCAGAAAGCTCGTTCAGACGATGCTCTTTATAGTGGAAAGAGCCGCAAGCGCTTGGTGGAAAACCACACCAACCGAGATCAACAGCTGGGCAGATCTGACGACGGAACTTCTGAAATACTTTTTACCATCATGATATGAGGAACAGGTGGAAAGGTAGATCACACAACTTCGACAATGGGAGTCGGAACCGGTACGGGAGTTTGCTATGAGCTTTCGGAAACTGATGCGGTTCACTAGGCTATCGGAGGAGGAAAAACTCGATGGGATGTTCCGGAACTGTAGAAGCAAGATAAAACTGTATACGCGCAGAGCGGGATTCGAAACGCTTACACAGTTCCTCAAGTTGGCAGAAGAAGGAGGAGAGATAGAAGCCTCCGAAAGCCAAGCAAGGGCCGAGCAACCTAGGCAACAGCAACTACGGCCAGAAATCTGCATGCGGTGTGGCGGAACAGGACACGCGGCAAGAGCCTGTAACAATCCGCCGAGGCTGTTCTGCTTGGTCTGCGGAAAAAACGGCGTCGGAAAGACAGAATGCTGCAAAGCGGGGTCGGGAAGCGCCGTAGGCCTGAGTAGGTAAAGCTGCAGCACAGGCGGTGACACAAGAGCCAGCAGCGGGGGACCAGTTGAGTTGCGACGGATTCCAGATAATAGCCAAGGATAGGAAGCACGACGACGAAGGGAGTCATAGACACGGGAGCGTCTCGGAGTGCGGTTAGCATGGGCAGGTACAGAAACCTGAGAAAACAGGGCAAATGGAGCGGAGAACTGTCCGAGATAACGCTGGCCAATGGAGTGAAGCAGAACACGGTTGAAAAGTTTACGGCAGAAATCAGTTTCGGAGGGAGATCTTTCCACATATCGTTCATGGTACTGGCACACGTATCACGAGGAATACAGCTCGGAATGGACTTCCTGGCCAGAGCCGGTAGTACATTACGGTGTGGCGAACTGGAACTGGAAATAATGACAGCGGACAACGAGGAGAGCGGGAAAGGAGAGAGGGAAACCCTGAAGGCATTCCGACCGACGAGAAGAGGGAAGAACCTACGGAGGAAGCAGTACAAACATTCCTGGAGGCACACAGGCAAGTATTCGAAGGAATGAAGGGTGTGAGTAATATTACGACACATAGGATATACTTAAAAGACGAAAAACCGATCAAACAAAGGTATTACCCGAGGAACCCGAAGCAACAGGCGATCATCAACGACCAGGTTGATGAACTACTAGCATTGGGGATAATAGAACCCTCCCGAAGTTCGTATAGTGCACCGGTGGTACTGGTGAGAAAAAAAGAACAACGAATTGAGGATGTGCCTAGATTACAGATTGTTGAACGATAAAACGGAAAAGGACGCCCAGTGCCCAGAATAAACTACTTCCTGGACCAGCTAAGGGAGGCAAAGTTCATAAGCACGATCGATCTGAAGTCAGGATATTGGCAGATTCCTTTGAAAGAGGACAGTCGGCAGTACACAGCCCTCACGGTACCCGGACGGGGTCTCTTTCAATGGACGTTGATGCCATTTGGACTAACTACAGCATCGGCTACATTTCAGACAGCACTGGACACGATCATCCGACCCAAAATGGAACCGTTCGCGTTCGCATACTTGGACGTCGTCGTTATCGGGCGAGATAAGAAGGAGCACTTGGAAAAACTGCAGGAAGTCTTTAGGAGATTGCAACAGGCCAACTTGCGGATCAATCTGGATAAATGCCACTTCTTCCAAAAGGAACTCAAATACCTTGGGCACGTAGTGAGCGACCGGGGATTCAGAACATACCCAGAGAAGGTATCGGCGATCCAGGACATACCGACTCGAATTACGATAAAGGAGGTACATAGCGTTCTGAGGATGGCATCTTGGTACAGACGGTTCATACCCAACTTTACGGAGAAGGCCGTGACACTCCAGAATCTGACTACAAAAGGGCAGAAGTGCGAAGGGATTCCGAAACTCCAAGCATCCTTCACCATTCTGAATGAAAGCCTGGCAAACGCTCCTGTGCTGGCAGGTCCAGACTTTACACGAATATTTAAGCTTCAGACAGATGTCAGCAACCTAGGAATAGGAGTGGTTTTGACACAGAACGGGGCAGACGGAGAACATGTGATATCCTATGCAAGCAGGAAACTGAGCCCGGTGAAACGGAACTACAGCGCCACGGAAAAAGAGTGTCGAAAAAAGAGTGTCTATTGGCGGATAAACAAGTACGATATGTACATGGCCTTAAAGTGGTTGAATTCTGTAGAAAGTCCCTCAGGAGAGTGGCACGATGGGCACTCGGACTGCAGCCATTCCAATTTGAGGTGCAATAGCGGACGCGCTGTCCAGGATCCGCAATTCCCAGTTGAAAACAATTATAACAATGAACTGGTGGGAACAAAAATACAGTGAGGTAGGACGAGAAATAACGAGAACAACGATAAGCTCCGGATAGAGGATAGGGGCTCTACAAACTAAATGAGAACCGAGGAGACTAAAGACGTAAAAACGTGCGCAAAAGGATGCCGGTGTTGTCAAAAATACAAAATTTCGCAACAAAAAGGCGCAGGGAAAATGCTGACAAGGATTGCGGAAGCACCCTTCGGGACCATTTGCGTAGACTTCGTGGGGCCGCTACCACGAACCAAGCACGGAAACACAACTCTGGTAGTCATTGTGGACCAATTTTCAAAGTGGATAAAATTGGCAGCAATTCGGCAAGCAACAGGGCGTAAAACCAGAACGGCCATGGAGAAGTGGGGCATCCAACAACAGTTCACGGCGCCATATACACCCCAGGAGAATCCTACAGAACGGACAAGCCGAACGGTGAAAACGATGATCGCGCAGCGGAAAACGTAGAAGCGAGGTCGAGGAGACTGAAAGATGTGCGAGGACAGGCAACAGCACAGTGCTTTACAGCAAAATTGCTGAGTAAAGAAATGTCAGCATTCCATATCTCAAAGCATCCACAGAATTTTTTAAACGGGAATGTCGTAGTTCTCGTTAATGAATATCGTTTTGGATGAATGTTAAAAGATGTAAAATTGGTTTGGAGCACATCAGTTCGATCTCGGCGGGACCTCGAGATCCCCGTCCGTTCTTACCGATGCGAGTATATAATCGCCCTGTTTATGGATAGTTAGATTCAGGCGCGACGATCAGTTTAGTAAAAGATGCGATAGAATGCAAGATATTCAAGTCGATAAGAGGATATTCTGCGACCGCAGTCGGTAGTTCTCAACAAATAATTGGACTTCTGAAGATGGACGTAGAAAACGGCGATGTCAAAAAGCTTTTGAAATTGTACATCGGTCCATCCCTCAAATAGGACCTCTATTTAGAAATAGACTTTTGGAAATTGTATGATCTTCTTCCCACTAACTTAAAAATAGCTGAAATATTGCTGCCTAAGACCAACCATCAAGCTGTGGCGGACCAGCAGAAATTATCCGAGGAAGACAAAATTAAATTGGCAAATGTGATCAATTATTTTTCCTCATGTTGTCAGGAAGGATTGGGCAAGACCAACTTAGTTTATCTCTCTATTGATAAGGGAATAGCTAGTTGTTAAACAACAACGTTTCCCCGTATCTCTCGCTGTCAAAAAAGTACGCTGTAAATTTACAGGATGTTGCGTTTTGGATTATAGAAGAGTCTGAGAGTGCTTGGTATTCCCCAATTGTAATAGTCGCTAAGAAAGTTAAAGTCAGAATTTACCTTGACTGTCGCAAGGTCAACCGTTTTAGAGAAAGAGGCATATCCATTACCACAGATAAATGGGATATAGAGTCATTTACCAAAAGCAGAGTATATATCGAGTCTGGACCTGAAGGATGCATATTGGCAGGTCGTTTTGGACTCTCAATCTCGAGATAAAACCGTAATATCAGTTTACGGTCATGCCTTTTGGGTTGTGTAAAAAAGTGCGAGTATTAGGAAAACAAGTGAGTTCTTCCCACCGCTTAAAGGGTTCGCAGTTTACATTTTTACGAGGGTTTTCCCAGGCGGAAAACAAATATTTGAAAACCTTTGCCTGGCGCAGTCATCAGGAGCAGCGCCACCCCCCAGCACTTTAGGGTTTACCGGGGCATGCTAAGGTTAGTACATATCGGGGAAAGTGATTAGCTTAGCCTAAGCCAAGGTTCTAACTTTAAGGCGATCAAAAAAAAGAACGCCAGTCAAGCCGTCCCGGGGAGCACTCCTTCCCATCGATTAACAGAACCCTACGCGTCCTCGTGTAAGGTTTTGATACCGAGATACCAGGGTACCAAGATCACATACTTTCATCCCTTCTCAATACTATTAAATTTCATTTACTTGACTTTATAAGGTGTATTTCTTAATTACTTAATTATGTGAAGGAGCAAACAACTTACATTTCATTGTTGCTGAGATAACTTATTCTATTTTCAAATTCAGTTTCATCAATCAGTAATACATCAGTTTACAACTTATCTTAGCATTACCATTAACCGATTGCTAGTATCGATCTTCCGCCAGTTCACACACACTTGATTATTGATTAAATGCAAACTCATCGTCTCTCCTGGACGGATCTCTCTTGTTACAAGCAAAAGGTGACACAGATATCTCTTCGTCTCGCTAGACGGATAACTCTTTATTACTTATTCATCGTCTCACCTCGACGGATAACTCACATACATCGTCTCACATAGACGGATAACTCGCAATTCATCGTTTCACCTAGACGGATATCTCTCGTTCACAAAACAACTCATTGGCGGGATTTTCTTTTCATTCAACTATTTCTATATTTCAGCTATTTCTCTATATTCTCGTTTAACTCATTAGGCAATTCCGCATCCTGTATTTTTCGTAAATCTTCATGACAATACTTGAACGATCGGTTACTCGTCAACGACTTTAGCGCATACCTGTCACCCTCTAATACTTCAGTTACAAAAAACGGACCTTTAAATTTCGGATCTAGCTTGGTTTGATGTCCTTCTTCATTTTTAATAGCACATAGTCACCTACGTGGTATTTGTCAACGGCTGCCTTACTGCTATAAAATCTGGATTTTTCGTAAGACGCTAAGGAATTCATATTTCCTGTCGCCTGCGCTCTAACAGTTGCCAAATCTATTTCACATTCGGTCTCACATGGGGAAACTAACCCAAGGGGTTGAGCCTGTTTACCAATAAACATCTCCAACGGACTTGCCCCAGTGGCACGAGAAATTGTACAATTCAGTGCAAGTTGGACTTCGTCAAGTGCGTCCTGCCACGATCGTTGACTTGATTCTACCTCTGACAGCAAATTTTTCAGTATGTAATTAAGTGAAGTTTAACTTTCTGTGATGCGCAAAACTCTGAGAACTTGGAGCTAGCGAAACATCTGCCCTGGTCGGCGATAACGCGATCTGGTACTCCGAATAAGGATACGGAAGATTTCATAGCGTTGACACAGCTTTCGGCATCTATCTTCAAGGTGTGATATAGATAAACAAACTTTGTATAGGCATCGATCTGAACAATAAGATATTCCTTCATATCGCTCTTGCCACTTAATTTTCCCGTTATATCTATATGAATGGTGCCACGGTATACTTGTCTTCGGAAAAGAGTGAAGTTCTGCCTGAACCTTCCCAGACGATGATATCACGGACCTACAAGTAATACAGTTTGAAAAAAAATTTCCGGACATACTTGTTCATTTTAACGAACCAATAATACTGGTACACTTTATCAAGTGTCTTTTGCCGTCCTAAATGCATTATTGACTCCTGTACCTGGTTAATTACTGACCATTTGAAAGCTCTGGGTAAAACTGGTAAATAACTTGTTCTACCTAGTCTTTGGACCTTGCGATAGAATACGCCTTTTCCCAGATCATACGTTTTGGCTAGGTTTTCGGCCAACTCATCTGACTCCAATTTGTTAACAACTTCTGTTATCTCGGGGTCTATTCGTTGCTCAACAAGAAGCCAAGTACTTGAAATTTCGGACAGATTTACTCGTTTTTCGGGAATCTTGTTCATTGGCAGAATGTGTTCGGATGGTAAAGGATTTCTTGATAGGAAATCGACATGAGCCATACGCTTACCCTCTCTATATTGAATTTCAAAATTAAACGATTGTAAGTAGACCCACCAGCAGTGAACTCTGGGCGTTAAATCTACCTTTGTGCGAAATGCTTTTAATGAATTGCAGTCGGTATGGACAACGAACTCACGGCCAATTAGGTAATGGCGAAAATGTTTAACGGCTTTTACTACTTCCAAGGTTTCAAGCTCGTAAGAGTGATTTCTAGATTTAACAGAGGTAGTTGTTTTGCTAAAGTACTCGATTACATGGGGTTTAATTTCTATACGGTATAAAAGGTCGAAAATGACCAGAACAGGCTCATTTGTGAGGATCGTCACAACTTTGAGTCTGATTTCTTTTAGCTCAGCGCTCCATGTAATCATGCCGTTACCAGACGAAAGTGATACAAGCTATCTTTCGCACATTCGGGCGTATCTCCCCAGCTCGCACTTCATAACCCAAATACTTGTTTTGAGAAAACTACATTTAGCAAGATTAAAGGTAAAACCAGCCTTTGTAGGAACATCCAAAACAGTTGTAAGCCTTTCCAAAGCCAATTCTTTGGTTGGCGATACTACCATTATATCGTCCATGTAAACTATTACAAAAGAATAAGCAAGGTCACCAAGTGCATTTTTGACTGCGCGCTGGAAAACAGATGGCGCATTTTTGAGGCCAAAGAGCATTGTAAGAAATTCAAATTGACCGTCTGGGGTCACAAATGCAGTATATTCCACGGATTCAGGGTGAATCGGGATTTGGTGGAAGCCACTTGCCATATCTAAGCATGTGAAATATTTTGCTCCGCGAAGTCTAGCAATTTGATAGCTAATAAGCGGTAAGGGGTATTTATCCGTAATCGTGTTTGAATTTAGCGCTCTAAAATCGACTCACAGACGGTCGGTACCATTCTTCTTTTTGACGAGCAACAGGCTAGCAAATGGAGAACAACTAGGGCGAACAATATTACACCTTATCAATTCGCTCACTTGCATACGCACTACTTCTCTTTCTTCGGGGCTAAGTCTGTAAGGTCGGCGCTGGACAGTTTTAGTTGGATCAATTAAACGGATTTTCATTTCAGCTGTATTTACTCGGGTATGAGGTATCCCATTGGTAAATGAAGTCGAGTGCTTTTCAAGTAGCTCGATTAATTTAGCTTTCTCATTGTCGACTAATTTGGTGTCGATATCGGACAAGGTAAACGATCGCTCAGCAACGGATTAACAGTTTTTGATTTTACTACTTTAAAATTATCGGATGTCAAAATTACATAAAAGCCTTGTTTGAGTATCTCTCGTCCTATCAGAATATCACTCCTCAATTGCTCATTCGGGACTACATGAAATAATATTTCCATAATGTTTTCGTTAATAGTAACCTCACTCAAAATTTGCAATGTACTGCATACACTACCACCACCAATACCTTTTATCATTACAATATTGTTTATACGTTTACCAGATAACTTATTACTTATGTTGTCTTTAATAAGAAAGCACTCTGCACCGGAATTCAAGCAAATTGGATAGATCTCACCCCGTTGATAAAAATTTCCCTTTGGCTCAGCCACACAACATTGGTTCAGTCTTCTGTTGAGTAACATCTTGCTTGACTGCACTTCCGTTTTTCGGGCACTGGTTGGAGAAATGTCCCAATTGGCCGCACCGATAGCACGTGACATTTGATTTTTCACGCTTCGGTTTCGTCTCTCTATCTTGTCGCATTTTACTTCGGCATTAAGCAATTCGATGTCCCGGCTTTGAACAGAAAGACATATAACTGGCGATGCCTTATGGTTCTTCTGGTTAGCCGAAGGTTGTCATCTCGAGCATTTCGCTTCTTGTCGAACGTAAACGCTTTTAACTCCGCCTGTAGCTTACTTATGGTGCGCACATTGGATGTGAAGAGAACGCGTTGCAAACGACTGTCAATGTTTGCCATATGCGCCAGAACAGTTGTAACGGCAATTTCTTCTATTCCCATATTTCGCCACTTCGTAGTGAGCGTCATCACCAACCGACTCTCATATACCGCGTAACATTCGCCGCCATTCGGGCGGCTGTTGAGTAAATTCAAAAACGTAGCGTCTTCCGTTTCAAAGCGCTGCAGAAATAATTCCTGGAACTCTCGCCAAGCAATGGTACGAAATTTGTGTGAGCCACTGAGATGCACTTCCCTCCATACAGTTTCTAAATGCCATGATCAATGTTTAAATTTCAGCTCATCTGCGCCGGGAGATCGATCTTTCGGCGAGGGTTACAATTGACTGAGTTTTATTTGCGGTAATATTAATTTTGAAATGATACACTGAAAACGCACTGAGAGAAATTAAATAGAATCAGTTTCAAAGAAAAGTCGTAATAAAATTATACACCGAGTAACATCGAGGAAACTAAATAGACAATTGTAAATAAGTAAATTTATTTAAATTATATAAATTTATTTTTTTTTTATGAAAATATTTTGGAGTTAAATCTTGGCTTCCAGGGTATTTTGAATAATGTTTACCGCCAGAATAATGCATCTAAGGGATACACCGAGAACAATTTGTTAAACAAAAAAATGAAATTTCCAAAGTTAACTCTATATATACATTATATTCAAATCGAATTTAACCACTCTCTTACATTATGAAACAAGAATTGTCTGTAGCGAAAAGCAAGACCACAACCCTCAACGTCAAAGAGCAAGAGCCGGATTCTAAAGCGTGCACTCGCCAGTGCAGGTTCCCTTGCCTTCCATCTTTGCATTTCGTTACACCTTACAGTTTAGTTAAGTAATATAATAAACAAGAAAAAGTGACACCCAAAGTGCGTCCTTAGTGTGTTTTCTGATTCATTAGACTCGCGAATAAATATATTCAATCCTTTCTCTTAAATTTTCCGTTTCAGTTTCATACTTCCAAAACTTTTTGTTTTCAGAATTTGTTGTGGAGTCCACGTCAAGTTAATATAAGTATTACTGACTGGCAATAACTAAAACTTTTTCCAGAAATTGTTTGCTGTCTAGCAGATAGGTGGATTGTTCTGAGGAAAACAGCGTAATACGTAAATTCGGTTTGGTTTTGTCCCAGTTTAATTTTCTTCCTAGAGCTAACTAAACCCCATTCTAAAAAAATAAAAAAAATCATGAATGTAACATGACGGAAAATACTGGTATTACTCGTGAGGGATGCCACATTCTCAAATAGTTGATTTTCTTCTTCTTTTATATTCTTCTAAGAAGATAGATTTTCCCAAAGGTTGGAATACTTCTGTAGAGAAAGAGTGCACGGTCCAACACTTCATTCAAAAATTGATTGGCTTTTTTTTTTGAAAATAGACTTACCAATGGAATATCTTCTTTTAAGAAAACCCTTGTACGCCTTTTGAGAAATTTAAGCTGAAAATAATAGACAAGCCCTATAACAGGACAAAATCAAGCAAAGAGTTAAGTTTTATAATATCTTATCTCGCACATTATCGTTTCTCTTGTTATATTTCGTTTATTCTCTCTATCTTGAAACGTGGGATTTTTCTTAATTATGATGGGGCTAAGCAGATCACAAACTAGGCAATCCACTAGTGTCCCAAACTCTGTTTGCGCAATATGTGCAAGAGAGATCATTACACCATATTTGTACATAACTGCCAGCATGAATTTTACAGGAAATACATCGGAAATCATTTTAAAAAAAGTGAGAACTGTACGATTTGCAAACTAGCCTGTAGACCTCAGATCGGACAAACCGAAAGGGTAGGACGAGAAACTCGTAGCAAATCAAAGAATCTTTCATTCACTACGGTAAACGGGGGATCTTTGACATCAGCACGTGGGTCTAACACCAAAGAGGCCAGTGGAGCCATGGAGGATGCTGGTAACGCTATCAGAAAAGATGGCTGAGTTGATAAAAAACTCTATCACTCAAATCATGCAGTGAGTAATCCTAGTCCTGCGGTAGTTGATACTGCAAGTGATGAGCGGGCCATCAACCCAGGCCCAATGAGAGTCATTATTCAAGAACGCCAAATCCCGGTCTTTCACCACGAAGTGCTACTTCCGATTTATTTGATCGGCCGGATAACGTAGTCCACATACCACCGGCCAATAAAACTCTTATCACCATTAGCAGACCTAACCGTTCTCTAAACCCGTTCTCATAGTTGGTAGACCTCACCGGGATCTAAAACTGTTCTCAAAATTAGTAGACCTCACCGGCCTCTAAAACTGTTCTCATAATAAGTAAACCTCACCGGTCTCTAAAACTGTTCTCGCAATTAGCAGACCTCACCGGCCACTAAAACTGTTTACTAGTATACCTAACCGGCCTCTAAAAACTGTTCTCGTCATTTGTACCCTAACCGGCCTCTCAAACTTCCCCTTAATTGGTAGACTCGAACGGTATCTTCGCCATTATTTCCCGTTCACAGGCAGTGGAGGAACTCGCGGCTGCGTGACCCGACGACTATTGAGCTGCCATCTCGGAAGTCCGGCATCAATCCGTACCCATCGTGGAGCTGTACGGCCCTAGGAACGAGACAAGACGCCCCTAGCCAGCTAGCCGCCGATCTCGTCACGAGGACGGCTCCCACCCTGAAACGACTGCAATCACATTGTTAACATACGAATAAAGACCCGATATCCAATTACTGTGTAATTCTTCCGTCTTCTCCTCTGGGACCCGGGTCGGACTCTCTTCCAGCAACCCCACCTGAACAAAATAAAATATCTGAGACGAATCCTGGCCATCCGAGCACTGACAGATCGTTACAGTGGCGCCCGAACAGGTATAGGGGTTGCAAGTGAACTGACACGGATAGAGGAATGTCGAGCTGGGTGTACCTGGCGACGAAATAAGAACTAACGGGATACGCAGCCGAGTTCGGATTGGACTCGTCAGGAAAGAGCGAGAAATTGAGACGGATACTAGCCACATTCGCGAATGGAACGGATCACAGCGGAGCAGTTAAAGAGAGACTCGCAGAAATAACGTGTAAATACAAGAAGCACAGGAGTCCGACGAGCACCAGAAATAATAATAACGGAGGCAGAAGAGCAAAGGGAGGAAAAGGATAAGGGCGAAAACACGAAGGTGGAGCGGAGAGTAGAAACAGAAATCGTGAATCGAGTACAAAGCTGGGGTATCCGATTCCAAGGGTCAAGCAACCCGTTAGAATTCCTCAGCAAGATGGAGCAGTGGGCAACCAGGTACGGAATTCAGAAAGCTCGTTCAGACGATGCTCTTCATTGTGGAAAGAGCCGCAAGCGGATAAGGGCGAAAACACGAAGGTGGAGCGGAGAGTAGAAACAGAAATCGTGAATCGAGTACAAAGCTGGGGTATCCGATTCCAAGGGTCAAGCAACCCGTTAGAATTCCTCAGCAAGATGGAGCAGTGGGCAACAGGGTACGGAATTCAGAAAGCTCGTTCAGACGATGCTCTTTATAGTGGAAAGAGCCGCAAGCGCTTGGTGGAATACCACACCAACCGAGATCAACAGCTGGGCAGATCTGACGACGGAACTCCTGAAATACTCTTTACCATCATGATATGAGGAACAGGTGGAAAGGTAGATCACACAACTTCGACAATGGGAGTCGGAACCGGTACGGGAGTTTGCTATGAGCTTTCGGAAACTGATGCGGTTCACTAGGCTATCGGAGGAGGAAAAACTCGATGGGATGTTCCGGAACTGTAGAAGCAAGATAAAACTGTATACGCGCAGAGCGGGATTCGAAACGCTTACACAGTTCCTCAAGTTGGCAGAAGAAGGAGGAGAGATAGAAGCCTCCGAAAGCCAAGCAAGGGCCGAGCAACCTAGGCAACAGCAACTACGGCCAGAAATCTGATCCGGTGTGGCGGAACAGGCCTGTAACAATTCGCCGAGGCTGTTCTGCTGGGTCTGCGGAAAAAACGGCGTCAGAAAGACAGAATGCTGCAAAGCGGGGTCGGGAAGCGCCGTAGGCCTGAGCAGGTAAAGCTGCAGCACAGGCGGTGACACAAGAGCTAGCAGCGGGGGACCAGTTGAGTTGCGACGGATTCCAGATAATAGCCAAGGATAGGAAGCACGACGACGAAGGGAGTCATAGACACGGGAGCGTCTCGGAGTGTGATAAGCATGGGCAGGTACAGAAACCTGAGAAAACAGGACAAATTGAGCGGAGAACTGTCCGAGATAACGCTGGCCAATGGAGTGAAGCAGAACACGGTAGGAAGGTTTACGGCAGAAATCAGGTTCGGAGGGAGATCTTTCCACATATCGTTCATGGTACTGGCACACGTATCACGAGGAATACTGCTCGGAATGCACTTCCTGGCCGGAGCCGGTAGTACATTACGGTGTGGCGAACTGGAACTGGAAATAATGACAGCGGACGAGGAGAGCGGGAAAGGAGAGAGGGAAACCCTGAAGGCATTCCGACCGACGAGAAGAGGGAAGAACCTACGGAGGAAGCAGTACAAACATTCCTGGAGGCACACAGGCAAGTATTCGAAGAAATGAAGGGTGTGAGTAATATTACGACACATAGGATATACTTAAAAGACGAAAAACCGATCAAACAAAGGTATTACCCGAGGAACCCGAAGCAACAGGCGATCATCAACGACCAGGTTGATGAACTACTAGCATTGGGGATAATAGAACCCTCCCGAAGTTCGTATAGTGCACCGGTGGTACTGGTGAGAAAAAAAAGAACAACGAATTGAGGATGTGCCTAGATTACAGATTGTTGAACGATAAAACGGAAAAGGACGCCCAGTGCCCAGAATAAACTACTTCCTGGACCAGCTAAGGGAGGCAAAGTTCATAAGCACGATCGATCTGAAGTCAGGATATTGGCAGATTCCTTTGAAAGAGGACAGTCGGCAGTACACAGCCCTCACGGTACCCGGACGGGGTCTCTTTCAATGGACGTTGATGCCATTTGGACTAACTACAGCATCGGCTACATTTCAGACAGCACTGGACACGATCATCGGACCCAAAATGGAACCGTTCGCGTTCGCATACTTGGACGTCGTCGTTATCGGGCGAGATAAGAAGGAGCACTTGGAAAAACTGCAGGAAGTCTTCAGGGGATTGCAACAGGCCAACTTGCGGATCAATCTAGATAAATGCCACTTCTTCCAAAAGAAACTCAAATACCTTGGGCACGTAGTGAGCGACCGGGGATTCAGAACATAACCAGAGAAAGTGACGGCGATCCAGGTCATACCGACTCCAACAACGACAAAGGAGGTACATAGCGTTCTGGGGATGGCGTCGTGGTACAGACGGTGCATACCCCACTTTACGGAGAAGGCCGTGACACTCTAGAATCTGACTAAAAAAGGGCAGAAGTTCGAAGGGATTCCGAAACACCAAGCATCCTTCACCATTCTGAATGAAAGCCTGGCAAACGCTCCTGTGCTGGCAGGTCCAGACTTTACACGTCAATTTAAGCTTCAGACAGATGTCAGCAACCTAGGAATAGAAGCGGTTTTGACACAGAACGGGGCAGACGGAGAACATTTGATATCCTATGCAAGCAGGAAAAAAGAGTGTAGAAAAAAGAGTGTCTATTGGCGGATAAAAAAGTACGATATGTACTTGGAAGGCTATCTGTTCGTAGTAGTGACAAACCACATGGCCCTAAAGTGGTTAAATTCTATAGAAAGTCCCTCAGGAGAGTGGCACGATGGGCACTCGGAATGCAGCCATTCCAATTTGAGGTGCAGAATAGGAAGAGAAAATTAAACGCAGTAGCGGACGCGCTGTCCAGGATCCCCAATCCCCAGTGGAAAACAATTGGGACAAAGAACTGGTGGGAACAAAAATACAGGGAGGTAGGAAATAACCAGAACAACGAGGAGCTCCGGATAGAGGATGGGAGGCTCTACAAACTAAACGAGAACCGAGGAGACTAGCAGCCTTGAAAGTTATGTGTGAAGGAGGACGAAGTACACCAGGTGCTTGCAGAAACCCATAACACGGCAGAAGCAGGACATCTAGGAACCTTCAAGACGTTTAAAAGGGTGAAAGACCGGTACTTCTGGCCACGTCTCGCGAGAGACGTAAAAACATGTGCAAAAGGATTTCGGTGTTGTCAAAAATACAAAATTTCGAAACAAAAAGACGCAGAGAAAATGCTGACAAGGATTGCGGAAGCACCCTTCGGGACCATTTTCGTAGACTTCGTGGGACCGCTACCGGAACCAAGCACGGAAACACTACTCTGGTAGTCATTGTGGACCAATTTTAGAAGTGAGTAAAATTGGCGGCAATTCGGCAAGCAACTGCAGAGTCATCGAGGAGACTAAAAGGTGTGCGAGGACAGGCAACAGCACAGTGCTTCACATCAAAATTGCTGAGTAGAGGAATGTCAGCATTCCAAATCTCAAAGCATCCACAGAATTTGTTAAACGGAAATTTCATAGTTCTCGTCAAATAAAATCGTTTTGGACGAATGTAAAGGAGTAAAATTGGTTTGGAGTACATCACTTCTATCTCGGCGGGACCTCGAGATCCTTGACCGTTCTTACCGATTCGTTTATTGGCTCGCCCTGTTTATGGATTGTTAGATTCAGGCGCGTTTCAAGAGTTTCAAGTCGATAAGAGGAAATTCTGCGACCGCAGATGGCAATTCCCAACAAATAATAGGACTTCTGAAGGTGGTCGTAGAATACGGCGATGTCTAGTAGCTTCCTCTATTTAAGAATAGACCTTCGGAAATTGTATGATCTTCTTCCCACTAACTTAAAAATAGCTGAAATATTGCTGCCTGAGCTCAAACATCAAGTTGTGACGGACCAGCAGAAATTATCTAAGGAAGACAAAATTAAATTGGCAAATGTGATCAATTATTTTTCCTCATCAGGAAGGATTGGGCAAGACCAACTTACAACGGCGATTCCCCGTATCTCTCGCTGTCAAAAAAGTACGCTGTAAATTACCAGGATGTTGAGTTTAGAGGTTATAGAAGAGTCTGAGAGTGCTTGGTATTCCCCAGTTGTTATGGTCGCTAAGCCAGTTATAGTCAGAATTTGCCTTGACTGTCGCAAAGTCAACCGTTTTAGAGAAAGAGGCATATCCATTACCACAGATAAATGGGATAAAGAGTCATTTACCAAAAGCAGTGTATATATCGAGTTTGGACCTGATGGATACATATTGGGAGGTCGTTTTGGACTCTCAATCTCGAGATAAAACCGTCATATCAGTTTACGGTCATGCCTTTTGGCTTGTGTAAAAAAAGTGCGAATATTAGGAAAACAAGTGAGTTCTTCCCACCGCTTAAACGGTTCGCAGCTTACATTTTTACGTGTGTTTTCACAGGCGGAAAATAAATATTTGAAAATCTTTACCTGGCGCAGTCATCGAGCAGCAGCGCCACCCCCCAGCATTAAGGGTTTACCGGGGTATGCTAAGGCTAGTACATATCGGGGAAAGTGATTAGCTTAGCCTAAGCCAAGTTTCTAATTTTAAGGCGATCAAAAAAAGAATGCTAGTCAAGCCATCCCGAGGAGCACTCCTTCACATCGATTAACAGAAGTCTAGAGAAGCAGCCGACGTTGGAATAGCAGCCACGCATATATATATAAAACCTACGATTTGTATTTAATTCAATAGCTGGAAAAATAAGGAAGGCCATAAAAATGAAAAATGTGAGCACGTGGACTAGAATAAAATGCAGGGCTAGGAGTTAGGAATAGACTGAAAGAATGCTTCTTCTGAAGAAAACCAAAAATAAATAAAAATTCTTGCTCAATTTTGTCGGACCTAACCCTAGAGACATTTACATCCGCAAATGTTAAAATTCTTTTAAATGAATCATATAACTATGTACTCGAGAATAACAATTATTAAAAATTTTGTTCTTTGTAATATTAATTATATTATATTTGATTAATTTTTTGGGATTAACTATGTTATATTTAACTTAACTTAACTAAATTACATTGATTCCGTTTCAAAAAGTACGAGTTTAAATGTTCGATTGAAATATGGCAGAGAAAAGTTTATTTAAAAAAATAAATTTAAATTTAAATAAAATAATAATTAATAATTAATTAATTAAGTAAAAGTATGTGTTCGTATATTTCCAAAGCCTTTGTGGAGAACACCACGCTTAAATTTCAGCTCATCTGCGCTGGGAGATCGATCTTTCGCCGAGGGTTACAATTGACTGAGTTTTATTTGCGGTAATATTCATTTTGGAAATGATACACTGAAAACACACTGAGAGAAATTAAATAGAACCAGTTACAAAGAAAAGTCGTAAAATATTAAAATATAAAGTAATATAGTAAACAAGAAAAAGTGACACCCAAAGTGCGTCCTTAGTGTGTTTTCTGATTCATTAGACTCGCGAATAAATATATTCAATCCTTTCTCTTAAGTTTTCCGTTTCAGTTTCATACTTCCAAAACTTTTTGTTTTCAGAATTTGTTGTGGAGTCCACGTCATGTTAATATAAGTATTACTGACTGGCAATAACTAAGACTTATCCCAGAAATTGTTTGATATGTAGCAAACAGATAGGTGGATTGTTCTGAGGAAACCAGCGTAACAAGTAAATTCGGTTTGGTTTTGTCCCAGTTTAATTTTCTTCCTAGAGCTAACTAAACACTATCCTAAAAAAAATAAAAAAATCATCTATGCAACATGACGGAAAATACTGATATTACTCGAGAGAGATGCAATTTCCTCAAATAGTTGACGATTTTCTTCTTCTTCTATATTCTTCTAAAAGAAGATAGATTTTCCTATAGCTTGGAATACTCCTGTTGAGGAAGAGTGCACGGTCCAACACTTCATTCAAAAATTGATTGGTTTTTTTTTGTTTGTATATAGACTAACCAATGGAATATCTTCCTATAAGAAAACCCTTGTACGCCTTTTTGAGAAATTCAAGCCCTATGACAGCAAAACATCAAACAAAGAGTTCAGTTTTATAATATCTTATCTCGCACATTATCGTTTCTCTTGTTATATTTCGTTTATTCTCTCTATCTTGAAACGAGGTATTTTTCTTAATTATGATGGGGCTAAGCAGATCACCAACTAGGCAATCCGTTAATTTCACAGGGAATACATGGGAAATCATTTTAAAAAAAGTAAGAACTGTCTGATATGCAAACTAGCCTGTAGACCTCCAATCGGACAAACCAAAAGGGTAGGACGAGAAACTCGTAGCAAATCTTCTTCCACCCACTACGGTGGACGGGGGATCTTTGACATTGTGTTGTCAAACACGTGGGTCTAACACCAAAGAGGCCAGTGGAGCCATGGAGGTTGCTGGTAACGCTATCAGAACAGATGGCTGAGTTGATAAAAAACTCTATCACTAAAAGCATTCAGCGAGTAATATCCAATCCTAGTCCTGCGGTAGTTGATACTGCAAGTGAAGTGCCCGGTCTTTCACCACGAAGTGCTACTTCCGATTTATTTAATCGGCCGGATAACGTAGTCCACATACCACCGGCCAATAAAACTCTTCTCAGCATTAGCAGACCTAACCGTTCTCTAAGCCCCTTCTTATAGTTAGTAGACCTCACCGGCCTCTAAAACTTTTCTCACAATTAGTAGACCTCACCGGCCTCTAAAACTGTTCTCATAATAAGTAAACCTCACCGGCCTCTAAAACTGTTCTCGCAATTAGCAGACCTCACCGGCCACTAAAATACTGATATTACTCGAGAGAGATGCAATTTCCTCAAATAGTTGACGATTTTCTTCTTCTTCTATATTCTTCTAAAAGAAGATAGATTTTCCTATAGCTTGGAATACTCCTGTATTCACTAGTATACCTAACCGGCCTCTAAAAGCTGTTCTCGTCATTAGTACCCTAACCGGCCTCTCAAACTTCCCCTAATTGGTAGACCCGATCGGTCTCTTCGCCATTATTTCCCGTTCACAGGCAGTGGAGGAACTCGCGGCTGCGTGACCCGACGACTATTGAGCTGCCATCTCGGAAGTCCGGCATCAATCCGTACCCATCGTGAAGCTGTACGGCCCTAGGAACGAGACAAGACGCCCCTAGCCAGCTAGCCGCCGATCTCGTCACGAGGAGGCCCTGAAACGACTGCAATCACATTGTTAACATACGAATAAAGACCCGATATCCAATTACTGTGTAATTCTTCCGTCTTCTCCTCTGGGACCCGGGTCGGACTCTCTTCCAGCAACCCCACCTGAACAAAATAAAATATATGAGACGAATCGTGGCCATCCGAGCACTGACAGATCGCTACAGTGGCGCCCGAACAGGTATAGGGGTTGCAAGTGAACTGACACGGATAGAGGAATGTCGAGCTGGGTGTACCTGGCGACGAAATAAGAACTAACGGGATACGCAGCCGAGTTCGGATTGGACTCGTCAGGAAAGAGCGAGAAATTAAGACGGATACTAGCCACATTCGCGAATGGAACGGATCACAGCGGAGCAGTTAAAGAGAGACTCGCAGAAATAACGTGTAAATACAAGAAGCACAGGAGTCCGACGAGCAATTCAGCACCAGAAATAATAATAACGTAGGCAGAAGAGCAAAGGGAGGAAAAGGATAAGGGCGAAAACACGAAGGTGGAGCGGAGAGTAGAAACAGAAATCGTGAATCGAGTACAAAGCTGGGGTATCCGATTCCAAGGCAAGCAACCCGTTAGAATTCCTCAGCAAGATGGAGCAGTGGGCAACAGGGTACGGAATTCAGAAAGCTCGTTCAGACGATGCTCTTTATAGTGGAAAGAGCCGCAAGCGCTTGGTGGAAAACCACACCAACCGAGATCAACAGCTGGGCAGATCTGACGACGGAACTTCTGAAATACTTTTTACCATCATGATATGAGGAACAGGTGGAAAGGTAGATCACACAACTTCGACAATGGGAGTCGGAACCGGTACGGGAGTTTGCTATGAGCTTTCGGAAACTGATGCGGTTCACTAGGCTATCGGAGGAGGAAAAACTCGATGGGATGTTCCGGAACTGTAGAAGCAAGATAAAACTGTATACGCGCAGAGCGGGATTCGAAACGCTTACACAGTTCCTCAAGTTGGCAGAAGAAGGAGGAGAGATAGAAGCCTCCGAAAGCCAAGCAAGGGCCGAGCAACCTAGGCAACAGCAACTACGGCCAGAAATCTGCATGCGGTGTGGCGGAACAGGACACGCGGCAAGAGCCTGTAACAATCCGCCGAGGCTGTTCTGCTTGGTCTGCGGAAAAAACGGCGTCGGAAAGACAGAATGCTGCAAAGCGGGGTCGGGAAGCGCCGTAGGCCTGAGTAGGTAAAGCTGCAGCACAGGCGGTGACACAAGAGCCAGCAGCGGGGGACCAGTTGAGTTGCGACGGATTCCAGATAATAGCCAAGGATAGGAAGCACGACGACGAAGGGAGTCATAGACACGGGAGCGTCTCGGAGTGCGGTTAGCATGGGCAGGTACAGAAACCTGAGAAAACAGGGCAAATGGAGCGGAGAACTGTCCGAGATAACGCTGGCCAATGGAGTGAAGCAGAACACGGTTGAAAAGTTTACGGCAGAAATCAGTTTCGGAGGGAGATCTTTCCACATATCGTTCATGGTACTGGCACACGTATCACGAGGAATACAGCTCGGAATGGACTTCCTGGCCAGAGCCGGTAGTACATTACGGTGTGGCGAACTGGAACTGGAAATAATGACAGCGGACAACGAGGAGAGCGGGAAAGGAGAGAGGGAAACCCTGAAGGCATTCCGACCGACGAGAAGAGGGAAGAACCTACGGAGGAAGCAGTACAAACATTCCTGGAGGCACACAGGCAAGTATTCGAAGGAATGAAGGGTGTGAGTAATATTACGACACATAGGATATACTTAAAAGACGAAAAACCGATCAAACAAAGGTATTACCCGAGGAACCCGAAGCAACAGGCGATCATCAACGACCAGGTTGATGAACTACTAGCATTGGGGATAATAGAACCCTCCCGAAGTTCGTATAGTGCACCGGTGGTACTGGTGAGAAAAAAAAGAACAACGAATTGAGGATGTGCCTAGATTACAGATTGTTGAACGATAAAACGGAAAAGGACGCCCAGTGCCCAGAATAAACTACTTCCTGGACCAGCTAAGGGAGGCAAAGTTCATAAGCACGATCGATCTGAAGTCAGGATATTGGCAGATTCCTTTGAAAGAGGACAGTCGGCAGTACACAGCCCTCACGGTACCCGGACGGGGTCTCTTTCAATGGACGTTGATGCCATTTGGACTAACTACAGCATCGGCTACATTTCAGACAGCACTGGACACGATCATCGGACCCAAAATGGAACCGTTCGCGTTCGCATACTTGGACGTCGTCGTTATCGGGCGAGATAAGAAGGAGCACTTGGAAAAACTGCAGGAAGTCTTCAGGAACTTTATCCAAAAGGAACTCAAATACCTTGGGCACGTAGTAAGTGACCGGGGATTCAGAACATACCCAGAGAAAGTGACGGCGATCCAGGACATACCGACTCCAACAACGACAAAGGAGGTACATAGCGTTCTGGGGATGGCGTCGTGGTACAGACGGTTCATACCCAACTTTACAGAAAAGGCCGTGACACTCCAGAATCTGAATAAAAAAGGGCAGAAGTTCGAAGGGATTCCGAAACACCAAGCATCCTTCACCATTCTGAATGAAAACCTGGCAAACGCTCCTGTGCTGGCAGGTCCAGACTTTACACGTCAATTTAAGCTTCAGACAGATGTCAGCAACCTAGGAATAGAAGCGGTTTTGACACAGAACGGGGCAGACGGAGAACATGTGATATCCTATGCAAGCAGGAAACTGAGCCCGGTGAAACGGAACTACAGCGCCACGAAAAAAGAGTGTCTGGCGATATATTAAGGGAGAAACAAGTACGATATGTACTTGGAAGGCTATCGGTTCGTAGAATTGACAAGCCACATGGCCCTAAAGTGGTTAAATTCTATAGAAAGTCCCTCAGGAGAGTGGCACGATGGGCACTCGGACTGCAGCCATTCCAATTTGAGGTGCAGTACAGGAAGAGAAAATTAAACGCAGTAGCGGACGCGCTGTCCAGGATCCCCAATTCCCAGTTGAAAACAATTGGGACAAAGAACTGGTGGGAACAAAAATACAGGGAGGTAGGAAAGCACCCTTCGGGACCATTTGCGTAGACTTCGTGGGACCGCTACCACAAACCAAGCACGGAAACCCACGAAGTGGGTAAAACTGGCAGCAATTCGGCAAGCAACTGCAGAGTCATTCTAACGCGTCTTTCGGGAACGTGTGATATCAAGGATTGGAGCGCCAAAAATGCTGATCTCGGACAACGGGGTACAGTTCACAGGGCGTAAAACCAGAACGGCTATGGAGAAGTGGGGGGGGAGAACAACAAACCACAAGGGACGAACAGGTGCCTGACTTAATGTTGGCGTACAATAGCAGCACCTCAGAATCAACAAAATACAGTCCTGCACAACTCGTGTTCGGTAGGGAGCTTAGACTTCCAAATGCGCTATTCGATACAATAACGCTGGGCTCGGGAATGAGGACTAGGAATCTTCTTCCGACTAACTTAGACTTCCAAATGCGCTATTCGATACAATAACGCTGGGCTCGGGAATGAGGACTAGGAATCTTCTTCCGACTAACTTAAAAATAGCTGAAATATTGCTGCCTGAGCCCAACCAGCAAGCTGTGACGGAACAGCAGAAATTATTCGAGGAAGACAAAATTAAATTGGCAAATGTGATCAATTATTTTTCCTCATCAGGAAGGATTGGGCAAGACCAACTTACAACGGCGATTCCCCGTATCTCTCGCTGTCAAAAAAGTACGCTGTAAATTTACAGGATGTTGCGTTTAGAGGTTATAGAAGAGTCTGAGAGTGCTTGGTATTCCCCAGTTGTAATGGTCGCTAAGCCAGTTAAAGTCAGAATTTGCCTTGACTATCGCAAGGTCAACCGTTTTAGAGAAAGAGGCATATCCATTACCACAGATAAATGGGATAAAGAGTCATTTACCAAAAGCAGAGTATATATCGAGTCTGGACCTGAAGGATACATATTGGGAGGTCGTTTTGCACTCTCAATCTCGAGATAAAACCGTAATATCAGTTTACGGTCATGCCATTTGGGTTGTGTAAAAAAGTGCGAGTATTAAGAAAACAAGTGAGTTCTTCCCACCGCTTAAACGGTTCGCAGCTTACATTTTTACTGGGAAAACTCCCAGGCGGAAAATAAATATTTGAAAATCTTTGCCTGGCGCAGTCATCGAGCAGCAGCGCCACCCCCCAGCACTTAAGGGTTTACCGGGGTATGCTATGGTTAGTAAATATCGGGGAAAGTGATAAGCTTAGCCTAAGCTAAGTTCTAACTTTAAGGCGATCAAAAAATGAACGCCAGTCAACAACGATTAACAGAAGCCCAGAGAAGCAACAGACGATGAAATAGCAGCTGCGTATATATATATAAAACCTACGATTTGAATTTAGTTTAATAGCTGGAAAGATATATTCAAAAATAAGGAAGGCCATAAAAATAAAAAAGTGAGGGCGTGGACGAGAATGAAATAGGAGAATAGGAGTTAGGAACACACTGAAAGAATGCTTCTGCTGAAGAAAACCAAAAATAAATAACAATTCTTGCTCAATTTCTGACCTAACCCT
The DNA here is from genome assembly GCF_016746365.2 of Drosophila yakuba. Lineage (NCBI taxonomy): Eukaryota > Metazoa > Arthropoda > Insecta > Diptera > Drosophilidae > Drosophila > Drosophila yakuba. The sequence goes on along the minus strand of NC_052527.2, from coordinate 24,113,669 downwards.
ATACCACCGTTAAATATACCAACCCTCGAAACTACGCCGAGAGAAATTTTCTGAATAATTTAAATCCGCAAATATTAAAATTATTTTACATGAATCCCATAACTATGTACTCGAGAAGAACAATTACATTACTTTTGTATTTTTAATTACATTTAATTAATTTTTTAAGATTAAATTTTTTATATTTAACTTAACCTAACTTAATTAGATTGATTCAGTTTCAGAGAGTACGCGTTTAAATGTTCGGTTGAAATATGGCAAAGGAAAGTTTATTTAAATAAGTCTTGGTTCGAAAATTAAGTAAAAGTATGTGTTCGTATATTTAAAAAGTCTTTGTGGAGAACATCACGCTTTTATTTCAGCTCATCTGTGCCGGGAGATCGATCTTTCGCCGAGGGTTACAATTGACTGAGTTTTATTTGCGGTAATATTTATTTTGGAAATTATACACTGAAATCACACTGAGAAAAAAAAATAAATAGAACCAGTTACAAAGACAATTATAAATAAGTAAATTTATTTAAAATGTATATAAATTTTTTTTTTAATGATAATATTTTGGCAAAACTCTTTACCGTCAGAATAATGCATCTAAGGGATACACCAAGAACAATTTGTTAAACAAAAAAATGAAATTTCTGAAGCTAACTCTACATATTAATTATATTCAAATTAAATTTACCCACTCTCTTACATTTTTCCATTTACTGATTAAAGAAACTTAATTGAGAACTAATTTATGAAACAAGAATAACGTACAGAGCGACGCTAGGAAAAAAAATGAAAAAAGGAAACTTTAAACATATAGTTTATATATGAATATCTAAACACTTAAACACTTAAGGCAAAATTATTTATCAATTGCTTGAGCAAATCGCATGCGCTGTCACGCTGCACCAGCATTAACAGTTGCCAAGTGTGCTTTTGGACACTGAGGCATTACTGAAGCGTTTCTGTAAAGTCGAGTCTGTTCCAGACCGCCTTAGGAAAGGAATTAGATGATCCTTACATGACCAAAACCTTATTCATTTCCCTAGTCCGCCCGATTCTTCAATATCAACTAATACGTAATTCAATCGGACCGCATTGAATCGATCAAAAGAACTTTTTACTGTTACCCACGGCGAATAAATTGGGATGCAAACCTTATATAACCTTCTTATACCAGTAGACTAATATTAATTAATTTACCCCTTCCTAGATAACCGTAGAACGATGCATAAAACCGTCTTTATTTGTAAGCTTATTCGTTGTTAAATTGATAGTCCTGACTACGATCGTCGGCTAAACATTTCTGTTCCAAGCAGATATCCTAGAAACTACTTACCGTTAATATTAAAGGAGTATTTTCTTACTATAATAGACTTTATCCTAATATCTCTAATTCTTCTCCGCTTTAAAGCAACTTTTTTAACACATCTGGTGAATCAGTTTTACTTGGTGTTCGCTTCGCTCTGTTCTGACACTGGAATGGGCTGTGTATGTATCTTGCTTTTCATACACGGCAGGCACTGACTTCTAAAAAATTATCACAGGTAATTTCACCGTTGAATGCCTTACTAATTCGGATAAGCCATAATTTAAATGTCCATATCGATAATGCACTGGTCTGAACAGCGCCAAAACAAGTGTACCGCTTGCTCTCGAAACAGCTTATTTTTTCTTTGCGCTTTCAAGACATGTTCTCCATCCTGGTTGACTATCGCATAGTCTTTTCGAAATGTTACAGTACATTCTCGAGAAACTCTGTGGGCGTGGCAAAAAGTATGTAACAGGCAGAAGGAAGTGCTTCCGACCATATAAAATATATATATTCTTGATCAGGATCAATAGCCGAGTCGATCTGGTCATGTCCGTCGGTCCGTTTGTCCGTCTGTCCGTCTGACCGTCTGTCCGTATGAACGTCGAGATCTCAGGAACTATAAAAGCTAGATGGTTGAGATTAAGCGTACAGATTTTAGAGACATAGACGCAGCGCAGGTTTGTTAATCTATGCTGCCACGCCAACTCTCAAGCCTACAAACCGCGAAAACTGCCACAAAAATGATTTGTTATTTTTTCACATTTTTGTTAGTCTTGTAAATTTGTCTCTCGATTTGCTAAAAATCGTTAAACCAATCGCCAACTCTAACACCCACAAACCGCCAACAACTATTAGTGTGGAAATTACTCCTTCGCACTTGTACTAGCTGAGTAACTGGTATCAGATAGTCGGGGAACTCGACTATAGCGTTTTCTTCCTCTTTGTACGAATGTGCAAGAAAAAATGAGAATTTCTTGTTCGCGCTTCCACAAGTTGAGCAACGGTTATCTTTCCCAATTTGTACCGATATTGCAGAAATTGTTAAAGTTTCTCGGTTGCATTTCCACTAGCTGAGTAACGGATATGTGAAAGTCGGGGAACTCGATTACAACACGTTTTAAAATTAACTACGTTTTTAAAATTAATCTCCTGTTAAATTTTCAGAATTCGAGTACTAATGCTCAAGACATGGGTGTGAGTGAGGAATCCGATTTCAAAAATGTTTACATAGATGGAACTGAAACGCGTATTGTTTTAAGTTTCTGTGAAAAATTTAATTGTACCATTCAAATAGATTCATGTAAGTACGAAATATATTAGTTTTATTTTATTTTCAACTTAATATCTTGTATTTATTACAAATTAGGGGTCAACCATAATCACCTAGGGGGTGAACCTGCCTGCATGTAGGAATACAAGTTGACAGTTGAACGTTATCTAGGGCCTGGTGATTTAAAGTCTGAGAGTTCCAAACCACTAAAGGGGGTACTTATAGACTAAATGAATAATGATATGGTGGCGGGCAATCACTCGGACATCAATATTAAATTTGTTCTTATTACTTGTAGAGCAAAAGATTAGACCATATTCGTTTAAAAATAAGTATGTACTGTTAGCGTAACCGATCCAGGCCCCTTATATTATATTAAAACTATTCCACATTTATTCTTTAAACAAAACATATCTAGTCTCTTTTGAAGACAGAGTATCTAAATAGACGGTTAGACGGTATCTAAATATAATTTTTTATTTGGTCACACTCTAAACGAAAGCTCACTAAAACGCAGATTAACAAGCAATACCCTTTTAGAGCTAACTTTTTCGTAATATAGGGCTTAAAAAAATATATATATTTCGCTGATTTATATTATATTTGTCATGCTGAAGCATTATACCATGTTAATGTTCTTTTAAATAAATGATGAAATGTAAAGCAATTCACAGAATTCTATAGAATTCATTGTCATTAACTAGGAAACGCGCTGCCCGTGGCATCGACGGTATGGATGTAGTGAACAGTAATAATAATGATGATCTGACATATACAAACATATGTCATCTACACTAACTTTAGTAGAGTATTTGTTTCTGTTAATCATTCACTTTTGGTTAGGTATCTTAACTTCTTAGGTTTTCCTGTTGATCTTCTAAATTGGATTTAAATTATGTGAACTGCATGACGCAACTGGTCCTCTCTTTCCTGTATTATCCAAGTCACAAAGGAGTCCCACAAAGGAGCCATCTTTATCCGCTCCTCTTTACCCAATTTTTTAATTTAATTTATTAATACATTCCCTTAGTAATAAATCATTGGTGTGTACTTATGTAAGACGACGATGTTAAATTATGCCTGCAGTAAGAAATCTTCTTGCCGTTCGGAATTACAATCCAATCTAAAAAGCTTTTAAATATGGCGCTTAAATGTTCAGTCCATATTTCGTCTATTATCAATAAGGTCACGGATGGGCTTGATTTTATAATAATGTGGTTAATTAATTTGACTAGTCCGTCCGCTTTTTGAGGGATCACCTGTTTGGAGTTTACAATTCGTAGCCCTACGGCGCCTCTATTGGTATGCAAACCTTTTATAACCTTCCTATGTGAGTTGACAAATGTTAATTAATTTACCTTTCTTAGCTAACCATAGAACGATGTTTGTAAAGTGAATAGTACCGACTTGGTTAGTCGGCCAAACTTCTCTGTTACAATCAGATATACTAGAAATTACTTACTCCTAATCTTAAATCATTGTACATATATCTTTGAGTTGTATTACCTCTACAGAGTACTATGTTCTGACTATAATAGATTGTATTCTAGTATCTCTAGTCTTGACACTTTGCCGCTCTTAAAGCAATTAATTCTAGCTCTCTTAATAAATTATTGGATCTTACTAATGTTTAACATTTTTTTCGTTTCTGTACTCCTTTCTATATCGTGTCTATTCTCTCGCGACTTGAACCGTACGGTACACTGCGTCGCCCCCGATCTGTAGGGCGGGAGGTGTCGCCTTGGAAAAAATAAACCGCATTTAGTCGCATAATCGCGAAGTTTGCCATTCCGTAAGTGGTGGTTTCTCGTCGAGATGGGAATAAAGTTTCCAGCACCGTATACCCCTCAGGAGAATCTAACGCAGAGAGCGATTTTACATTTAAAAACAAGAGAGAACGCTATAGTCGAGTTCCCCGACTATCTGATACCCGTTACTCAGCTGGTGGAAGTGCGAAGGAGAGTCTTAAACACTGACAGTTTTTGGAAATTTGTGGGCGTTAGGGTGGGCGTGGCAAAAAGTTTTTTTGCAAATCGATAGAAATTTAAAAGACCAATACAAAAATGAAAAAATATTAAAACATTTTTCAAAAGTGTGGACGTGGCAGCTTTGGGCGGTTTGTGGGCGTTAGAGTGGGCGTGGCAAAAAGTTTATTGGCAAATCGATAGAAATTTAAAAGACCAATACAAAAATGAAAATATATTAATCCTTTTTTCATAAGTGCGGACGTGGCAGCTTTGGGCGGTTTGTGGGCGTTAGAGTGGGCGTTGCAAAAAGTTTATTGGCAAATCGATAGAAATTTAGAAGACCAATACAAAAATTAAAAAATATTTAAACATTTTTCAAAAGTGTGGGCGTGGCAGTTTTGGGCGGTTTGTGGGCGTTAGAGTGGGCGTGGCAACATGAAGCGACAAACTTGCGCTGCTTCTATGTCTTGGGAGTCTGTATGCTTAATCTCAACTTAATCTCGACTTCGGAAGCTTTCGGGTTGTGGGCGTTAGAGTGGGCGTGGCAAAAAGTTTTTTTGCAAATCATTTTTTGCATGAATCGACAAACTTGCGCTGCGTCTATGTCCCTGGAGTCTTTATCTCAACATTCTAGCTTTTGTAGTTCCTGAGATCTCGACGTTCATACGGACAGACGGACGGACAGACGGACATGGCCAGATCGACTCGGCTATTGATCCTGATCAAAAATATATATACTTTATAAGGTCGGAAACGCTTCCTGTTACGTACTTTTCTACGAATCTAGTATACCCTTTTACTCTACGAGTAACGGGTATAAATATATGTTTCATATTACATAGTAAAAAATTCATATTTATAAAATAAATAAAAATATGGAAACTGTTTATTGCGGACATAAGCTCCGAAGAATTATTGTCTTCTTATGTTATTCACACGTCGCATGCTGAATATTCTAATGACAATTATTCTAATATAAAGTCATTTTTGTAATTTATTGTATACTACTATGTACATAGATTGGGCTATTATTATTTCTTTGTTGTCTTCTAATACATGTTGTGTTAAGGCAATGCAAAATTAGAGTTTTTACGTGGTGGCAATTTATCAAAAATAATTTGTTTTGAAATGTAAGAACTTCTAAAATGAAGGGCATATTTTGTCTTTTATGCAATGCATGAGCATACTTGTCCACCAACATTCAGCTGTCGCTGTATGCGTACATAAGGTCTCACTCTCTGGCAACACGCCAGCCGTTTCAGAGTCAGGCCAAGACCAGAGTCAACGGAGACATGCCGCGTGCAAACCAGAATACTGTCACATACAAACACATCCAAAGGAATGTCTTATACAAGGGCAATATCTAGGAAAAAAAGGGAAGAAGGAAGGAAGCAAGACAACGGGTTTTTGTTCTGGCTGTAAACCTAAGTTAACAAAGTCAAGGATAACACAGAGATAAAACATTTCTAAACTTAGCGGAATAGCGATGGTGAAGCGTCAAATTAAAAAAAATATATAAAACGGTGTGCAGAGAGAAGGTGCTGTAGAACTCAGGATATAGCTGTGTGAGTCCGGAGGGAAAGAGTTTAGAGAGACAGTCTATGGAGAATGAGAGTGTGACAGCACGAATTAGAGCAGGACAGCACTAAAACAGAACAGCGTCGGCGTACTCGGCTGAAGGAAGCTGGAATTTGGACCAGGCAAACGGTAAAACCGTGGACTTTGGACATGCAGACTGAAGACATCGAGGAATACGGCTACATGGGTATCCCAGGTAACGAAAACGCCGATAAGGCTGCAAGCCAAATACATAGCGCACCTACACACCTGTTAACGCCAATCAACTCAAAGGACATCAAAAATCTCATCACCACATGGACAAATAAAGACAAACTCGCACGATGGGCACTATTTGATCATAGATACGCTACACTAAACAAAACATGCAGCAAACTATTACTCCCCACATTAACCAAAAGGCGCACAGGCAGTATCTTGACCCGCCTCTGAATTGGACACACACAACAAACTCACGAGCACCTTCTTAAGGGGACCCCTCGTCCTCAATGCACCTGTGGTGAAAGCTTAAGCACCGATCATCTGCTCGTCCCATGTCCAGACCTGAAAGCCACAGGGGAACATATCTTTGGCTCCCAGATTCCTTCTTCCCTCCTCAAAGAACCCTCTGCCACTCTGCCGCTTAAATGTTCAGTCCATATTTCGTCTATTATCAATAAGGTCACGGATGGGCTTGATTTTATAATAATGTGGTTAATTAATTTGACTAGTCCGTCCGCTTTTTGAGGGATCACCTGTTTGGAGTTTACAATTCGTAGCCCTACGGCGCCTCTATTGGTATGCAAACCTTTTATAACCTTCCTATGTGAGTTGACAAATGTTAATTAATTTACCTTTCTTAGCTAACCATAGAACGATGTTTGTAAAGTGAATAGTACCGACTTGGTTAGTCGGCCAAACTTCTCTGTTACAATCAGATATACTAGAAATTACTTACTCCTAATCTTAAATCATTGTACATATATCTTTGAGTTGTATTACCTCTACAGAGTACTATGTTCTGACTATAATAGATTGTATTCTAGTATCTCTAGTCTTGACACTTTGCCGCTCTTAAAGCAATTAATTCTAGCTCTCTTAATAAATTATTGGATCTTACTAATGTTTAACATTTTTTTCGTTTCTGTACTCCTTTCTATATCGTGTCTATTCTCTCGCGACTTGAACCGTACGGTACACTGCGTCGCCCCCGATCTGTAGGGCGGGAGGTGTCGCCTTGGAAAAAATAAACCGCATTTAGTCGCATAATCGCGAAGTTTGCCATTCCGTAAGTGGTGGTTTCTCGTCGAGATGGGAATAAAGTTTCCAGCACCGTATACCCCTCAGGAGAATCTAACGCAGAGAGCGATTTTACATTTAAAAACAAGAGAGAACGCTATAGTCGAGTTCCCCGACTATCTGATACCCGTTACTCAGCTGGTGGAAGTGCGAAGGAGAGTCTTAAACACTGACAGTTTTTGGAAATTTGTGGGCGTTAGGGTGGGCGTGGCAAAAAGTTTTTTTGCAAATCGATAGAAATTTAAAAGACCAATACAAAAATGAAAAAATATTAAAACATTTTTCAAAAGTGTGGACGTGGCAGCTTTGGGCGGTTTGTGGGCGTTAGAGTGGGCGTGGCAAAAAGTTTATTGGCAAATCGATAGAAATTTAAAAGACCAATACAAAAATGAAAATATATTAATCCTTTTTTCATAAGTGCGGACGTGGCAGCTTTGGGCGGTTTGTGGGCGTTAGAGTGGGCGTTGCAAAAAGTTTATTGGCAAATCGATAGAAATTTAGAAGACCAATACAAAAATTAAAAAATATTTAAACATTTTTCAAAAGTGTGGGCGTGGCAGTTTTGGGCGGTTTGTGGGCGTTAGAGTGGGCGTGGCAACATGAAGCGACAAACTTGCGCTGCTTCTATGTCTTGGGAGTCTGTATGCTTAATCTCAACTTAATCTCGACTTCGGAAGCTTTCGGGTTGTGGGCGTTAGAGTGGGCGTGGCAAAAAGTTTTTTTGCAAATCATTTTTTGCATGAATCGACAAACTTGCGCTGCGTCTATGTCCCTGGAGTCTTTATCTCAACATTCTAGCTTTTGTAGTTCCTGAGATCTCGACGTTCATACGGACAGACGGACGGACAGACGGACATGGCCAGATCGACTCGGCTATTGATCCTGATCAAAAATATATATACTTTATAAGGTCGGAAACGCTTCCTGTTACGTACTTTTCTACGAATCTAGTATACCCTTTTACTCTACGAGTAACGGGTATAAATATATGTTTCATATTACATAGTAAAAAATTCATATTTATAAAATAAATAAAAATATGGAAACTGTTTATTGCGGACATAAGCTCCGAAGAATTATTGTCTTCTTATGTTATTCACACGTCGCATGCTGAATATTCTAATGACAATTATTCTAATATAAAGTCATTTTTGTAATTTATTGTATACTACTATGTACATAGATTGGGCTATTATTATTTCTTTGTTGTCTTCTAATACATGTTGTGTTAAGGCAATGCAAAATTAGAGTTTTTACGTGGTGGCAATTTATCAAAAATAATTTGTTTTGAAATGTAAGAACTTCTAAAATGAAGGGCATATTTTGTCTTTTATGCAATGCATGAGCATACTTGTCCACCAACAGTCAGCTGTCGCTGTATGCGTACATAAGGTCTCACTCTCTGGCAACACGCCAGCCGTTTCAGAGTCAGGCCAAGACCAGAGTCAACGGAGACATGCCGCGTGCAAACCAGAATACTGTCACATACAAACACATCCAAAGGAATGTCTTATACAAGGGCAATATCTAGGAAAAAAAGGGAAGAAGGAAGGAAGCAAGACAACGGGTTTTTGTTCTGGCTGTAAACCTAAGTTAACAAAGTCAAGGATAACACAGAGATAAAACATTTCTAAACTTAGCGGAATAGCGATGGTGAAGCGTCAAATTAAAAAAAATATATAAAACGGTGTGCAGAGAGAAGGTGCTGTAGAACTCAGGATATAGCTGTGTGAGTCCGGAGGGAAAGAGTTTAGAGAGACAGTCTATGGAGAATGAGAGTGTGACAGCACGAATTAGAGCAGGACAGCACTAAAACAGAACAGCGTCGGCGTACTCGGCTGAAGGAAGCTGGAATTTGGACCAGGCAAACGGTAAAACCGTGGACTTTGGACATGCAGACTGAAGACATCGAGGAATACGGCTACATGGGTATCCCAGGTAACGAAAACGCCGATAAGGCTGCAAGCCAAATACATAGCGCACCTACACACCTGTTAACGCCAATCAACTCAAAGGACATCAAAAATCTCATCACCACATGGACAAATAAAGACAAACTCGCACGATGGGCACTATTTGATCATAGATACGCTACACTAAACAAAACATGCAGCAAACTATTACTCCCCACATTAACCAAAAGGCGCACAGGCAGTATCTTGACCCGCCTCTGAATTGGACACACACAACAAACTCACGAGCACCTTCTTAAGGGGACCCCTCGTCCTCAATGCACCTGTGGTGAAAGCTTAAGCACCGATCATCTGCTCGTCCCATGTCCAGACCTGAAAGCCACAGGGGAACATATCTTTGGCTCCCAGATTCCTTCTTCCCTCCTCAAAGAACCCTCTGCCACCAACATTTCTACAATTCAAAAAATTTGTAGATACAGCAAAACTTAAAATATAGACAAAACACCAAAAGAAACTGTATATACGATAAATACAATAAATAAATAAATAGCATCATTAATTATACTACATCTAGAGTCGAAGGCCTAAGCAGCTAGCACTCGGTAAGTTTATATTAGGTTTTGAATTTACTTCTAAATTTAATTTGTTAAAATAAAATAAAAATAAGCAGGTTAAGCGCTGAAAGAGGGACGTTCGTCTTTCAATAGGCGTCTTGCTACACGGACTGCGGCGTAATCCGAGCCTCTTCTCTATATATAGTAGAGGCAATGAGCACTGTTTTTAAAACTATTTAAATTAGACCTTAGAACATTCAGTCAGATGAAGAAATAAAACTTTTAAATTTTTAATTTCACATTACTTATACATATATAAAGATTTTTATATGTGAAAGCTTCCATCGAACTCCTAACAAAAGAGATAGAAATGTTCAATACTAATAAAAAAATGAATAATATCAAGTTAGAGTGAGCATATGGAAACAATCTTGCGGTTATACTCGACTTGGCTATTGATCCTGTTCAAGAATCAACTATTACTGCTCGGAAGCTAGTAGTCGTAGGGAAATAGTCTCTTCCTACTCATTTGTTTAAAATGTTTTCCCTGAAATTTTGTACATAGTATTTTTAAAATTGTAGTTTTCCTAAGCTTGAATTTAAAAATCTAACTGAATCTACGTATCTTATTTTATATCTGCTTTTAGGATTGATTTTATTTGTCTGCATAAGCGCTATATAGAGTTCTTTATTGCAAGGTATGGTACTTAGGTCCACCAGTAATTCAGTAATAAATAAATTTATCTCAATTATAGAACACAACAGGAAAGAAGTTAGAAAAAGAATCATAGGCGGAAAAATTACCTTTTTGGTCAATCAGTTTTTTAGGGTGGGACCAATATTTGTATAAAGACTCAAAGGCGTATGCATAAGCGTTTTACAAAATGTTTGTATAGAATCGACGCCTGTAGAATTGTAATTGTAAAATGTAAATATTTAAGTAGAATATATTTTTTTTAAATGTTGTTTTACTTTCCTAGGATTGTGGTAATATTTATGGACAATATAAAAAAATACTGGTCTGCTTCTGAACTTGGGTGGTCGACGAAGTAGCTGAGAAATCTAAGCACGTTGATTAATTTTCAAGAACAGCAGCAATGTTTGCATAAATCCCTACTGAAGAACATAATTTCTTGTCATAGTCTTTAAAAGATGTTGTCGTATTAGGCTCGCCGTAAAATTAGACCACTTTTCCGCGTTCAAGTTTGTTGTGATAATACTGGATACTGGAGACAGTTATTACAAGAAACCCAATTTTTCTTTAGAAAATTGTGAAGAGTATAAGTACAGTTAATATACACAAAATGCATTATATTTTGGTTTATATTACGGACTTCCAATATGTTGTTGTATTTCCGTTTTCTACTTATTTCGTTTGTTATTTGGTTTCAATCGTAGAACCAAAAATTTTTTACCAGTATAAAATACACATTGCTTTTCTCAAAATGGCGGACTCCGATTCGAACGGAAATTTTATTCCCGAAAAATAGAGACCTATTCCAACATACATAATTATAATATCATTAAGACAAATGTGAAACCTTTGAGGCTTGGTAATGTTTGCTCTCGAATATTTCCTTTACTATACCCATTTCTTGTATTTGCTCTAAATGATAGTATGCACCAAAACAAAATAAGTTAGTATTCTGCACGTTTATAACCGCAGTTGAGGCTGGCAGGAAAGTTTTCCAGATTTATTATTGTTGATTTAAAATAGTTTAAATTATTAATAGCCCAGCATCAGTCTTTTTCTTGAAATTCACCGCTCAATGCAGGTAAGCCATCTATGACCGAATTTAGCTCACCAATAATGTCTTCATTTATGTTTACCAATTTAGAGGCAGTTTTAAAGTGCTTTATTGTTTCCACTATTACTGCTTCGTCTGTTTGCCTTATGTATGTACCATATACATAAGTTAAGACAATTGATCAGTAATAAGTGCACCCTAGAGTTTTATATGCAAATTCAGCATAAACGCCTTTAGGGGTTGTGCCCGATCTCTATTGGTTGCCAAAAGCGCGGTCGTCTTACCGGCCGCGGTTAGCTCTATCAAGTTAGCTGATCAAGTCCAAGACAACTTCAAATTACACAGGGAGAAAATAAACAACTTATGTACCCAAAATCTTAACGCATAAAATTTCCAATAAAGTGCGACTGTCAATGTGACTAAATTATAAATGAAAGCAAATTATTATCAGCCGTCTCTAAATAAACATTTTTGAGACCAGAGGGTAGCCGTAAAGCCGGGAACAACACCGTGCGATACACCTTTACACATAGTAAAGTCAATTCCAGATTTTACTGGCATTCAGGATGAATACGTGGCATGGAGGCAATCGGCAATTATCCAGGCAGTAGCGATAGCACTTCCAGACCGTTACAATTATTACAAACCAAATTAAAGGACCCGCACGTGCGCTGCAAGTTTCACACTGCACTAGACTGCTTCTACGCAGATAGAACCTCCTTGCGCCTTTAACGACAGGGACTTGCATCGGTCCGTCAAGGCGACCAAACCCTAATGTAGTACTACGATGAGGTCGAACAAAAATGAACCCTCGTTACAATTAAAATTGTCATGATATATGATGATGAAAGAGCCACCTGGCTTACAACACAGGTTAGGGCTGATGACCTACACGTATTTATTTCCGGTCCAAAAAAAATACCTAAGGGCTGTTGTTTTTCCAGCGCAACCCAAAGACCAAAGCACCGCGCGCCTGACAAACAAGGCAAAAATTCTAGTGCCAAACGCGGCCTAGAAAAAACCCCCTTTATTTCAAAAAGCAAACAAGAATCGAAATACCGATTCATGGCGCAAACGGGACGACTGGGTCTCTACCTACCCCAAAAAAATCAATCCCCAAAACCAATGGAAATAGATCTATAGTCTTCAAAGCTTGGGCACCCTCGCACTTTAGAATGGAATTAATAAACATGCCCTTTAAAGACCAAACTCCTCCGAGAAAAATTCTGACCAAAGGCGCCAGAGGGTTTTCAATGTTGAGGAAGCCGCCAATGCGGAAGAAGAAAACGAGGCCGCCGCCGCTCTTTATGCGTTGATGGGTTGTTGACAAAAATGGATTTTATGCTGACGGAAACAGAAAAAAACGACTGGTGATCGATTTCACGAAACTGAATGAACGAACCATTGCCGATCGGTACCCTATGCCAAGTATTCCTATGATTTTAGCCTACTTAGGAAAAGCTAAATTTTGTACTACCCTAGACTTAAGATCGGGGTACCATCAGATTTATCTGGCCGAAAAAACTGCCTTCTCAGCAAACGGAGTATGAATTCCGCCGTCTACCTTTTGGACAAAAGAATGCAGGAAGCATCTTTCAAAGCGCGATTGACTATGCGTTACGCGAACAAATCGAAAGAAAGTGTTGGCACTGTTAATAAACACATGTAAAAAAAGGGTGCTATTGAATTTAATAAGACCCAACGCAGAGCGTTCGAGCGCCAGCGAGACATTCTATCATCGAAAGATGTAATACTAACATTGCCAGACTTTAAACACCCTTTCGACTTGACTACCGATTCTTCAGCAAGCGTTATCGGTGCGGAACTGTCCCAAAAGGGACGACCAATCACTATGATATCTCGCATATTAAAAGACTGCGAGGTTAATTACGCAACAAACGAAAGGGAATTAATAGCAATTGTCTGAGCTATTGGAAAATTTGAAAATTACCTATACGGCACCAGAGAGATCCGGATTTTTACGGACCATCAGCATCTCACCATCGCTGTGTCCGAGAGGAATACAAATGTTAAAATAAACCGATGGAAAGCATTCATCGAAGAACACAACGCCAAAGTGTTCTATAAGCCTGGAAAGGAAAATTTTGTAGCCGACGCTTTGTCCTGACAGAAAATTAATGCTTTGGAAAACCCCATTCTGACGCAGCCACTGTGCACAGTGAACTGTCGCTGACCTACACGGTCGAAACTACCGATAAACCCTTGAACTGCTACAGGAATCAAATAATCCTGGAAGAAGCAAGCCAGCCTTCACGGCGACGTTTTATAGTTTTCGGTACCCAAAACCGACACATTATCCAATTTAATAATAAGGCCTCCCTGTTTGGACTGCTTAAAGAAGTTGTAAACATAGATGTTGTCAACGCTATTTACTGCAACTACCCCACACTAGCATACATCCAGATCCATACATCCATCCAAAACTGTCCGATGTGTAAACTAAACTGTAGACCTTAAATCGGACAAACCGAAAGGGTAGGACAACAAACTCGTAGCAAATTAAAGAATTTTCCACCCACTACGGTAGACGGGGGATCTTTGACATCAGCACGTGGATCCAACACCAATGAGGCAAGTTCAAGCACAATAAGTGCAAATACAACAAAAGAGAACGCTATAGTCGAGTTCCCCGACTATCTGATAACCGTTACTCAGCTGGTGGAAGTGCAAAGAAGAAAATTTCCACACTGACAGCTTTTGACGGTTTGTGGGCGTTACAGTAGTAAAAGTAGAGTAGTAAAAAAAATTTTTGGCAAATCGGGAGAAATTTACAAGACTTACAAAAATGTGAAAAAATACACATCTGTTCACAGATGCTAATGAACAGAGAGAAATTATTACATTCGAGGACAGCCGCGAGCACAGGGCTGCCCAGGAAAAAGTTAAAAAAGTCCTCCAAGATTACTATTTTTGAAATTTGTCTAAGCTAGCCAGGAAAATAGTGAGTTCAAAGGTCACCGTGGTACAGCCATTAACTTCTAGGGCTGACGTTCGCAGCCCCATACTACAATTGGTAATTTTCTTCCCAGATACCAATAAAATATACTGCGATAATGAGGCGTCCTTTATTTCGGAAACCGTAACTTCGTTATTAAAAGACCAATATGAAATTGACATTGTTAATGCACCCCCTTTACGCATTAGCTGCAATGGGCAAGTGGAGCGATTCCACAGCACCCTAACAGAAATAGCTAGGTGCATTAAAATTGACAAAAAGGTTGACGACACCATCGAGCTCATCATGAGTGCCACGGTAGAGTAGAATAAGACATTACACTCAGTCACAAATTTATAACCCAAATATGCCTTACACTCAGCTAACGACGCTCAGAGCCTGGCAATTAGAAACGCAACAGGCTAATCTAGATATTTGCAACCCTACTATACAAAATCGAAAATTGACGAGAACCTTTTCTTTCTTTTATTTCTCAAAAACAACAAAATGTTAGGGAATAAACTAACCGCACTCTATACAGAAGAGCGAGTAGAAGCAGACATGGGAACGTCTGTTCTCATTCGAGGGAGGGTGGTCCATATGGACAACTTATACTTATCAGATGCACATTTAACCTCCCGCCTTCTAATAGGATCGCCGGAATTAAACTTATCACGTTAACTATTCTTAACGCTAGAGTGACAGACTAATAATGACAGACATTCCCAGTATATTCCTATCACGGACGGTGTTGCACTGGTGTGAGTACAGAGAAATTTACTTAGGCATTCAAGTAATCAGAGCGAATTCTTAATGTTGGTGGAAGAAACTAGTACGTTGTCCGATTTATTTCAAGAGTCGCGTATGCGAAAATTGTTAAATGTCTATACTGACCATATAAAAAGATTATTGTCCGTATTAAAAGTTAATCATAGGATCGCCAGGAGCCTTAACTTTTTAGGAACCGCACTTAAGTTAATAGCGGGCACACCAGATGCCTCCAATTTTGAAATGTTAAAAATGTCGGAATCCCAGTTAGTGGAGTCTAATAATAGGCAGGTAGTGATTAACACAAAATCCCAAAGTAAAATTAATGAATTAACAGAGGCAGTTAACAAAACAAAATAATATGGTTCACATATACTCTCATACTGTTGGCTAGAAATATAATATTAATAACCGAAATTCAAAATTTAATGCTAACCGTCACACTGGCTAAATACATTATCATCATTCTGCAACTAACGGAGAAGTATTAGCGGAATGCAACAACGACGTTCTGACAGTCCACGATAGTTGTGCTCGAGGCCAGCATGCGAGGAGCACTGCAATATGCAAAACACAGGCCAGCCATTTAAGCCCCATCAATTGGTAGACGACGGAGTAATAATAAACAATAAGTGCCATTTTCTAAAGTGGAGGAAGTATTGGTGAACGAGATATACGTGGGCATACAATAAAAGAGGCACAAGATATACGGACTCTGGACAGACGGACATGGCCATATCGACTCGGCTATTGATCCCGATCAAGAATATATATATGTCGGGGCGAAAATAATGTGCATGCGCTTACTTCTTTTCCATGTTCCTTCTGCTGTTATGCGTGCTCCTATTCATTGTCAATGTGTGAGGATGAGTTGATGAATTATCTATAAACGGGACTCTGCTAGAATGAGAGCAATAAGGCTTTTGCTGAACGTGGCCACTTGCGCTGCTTGGTTAGAGTGAAAAAGAGACATAATGAAAAGGGAATATCAAAAATTGGGAAGACAAAAGGCAGTCTCTACGAAACGACACATAAAACGTTGAGAAGCCAAATTGGACGCAAGTGGACTCGTTAATTGCACGCAGCATTACAAATTGAGTAGTGAAAATCATCATGATTGACGCCGATATGGACGGATGGACGGACGACGAGGCTCCTGGCATCAATAACCCGCCATCAGAAGTGGGATCTGTGCCACATCCTGCATTTTCTGAGGAGCAGTGGCGTGCAGTGGTCGAAATGCAAAATCGGAATTTGGCTGAACTCGTAAAAATCATGCAAGTGACGCCGGCACGCGAGCAGCAACCTAGCTATGAAATTAAGCTACCCAAATTTAACCCTTAAGCTGCATGCGTTGAGACAGCAAAGCGGTGTTCAACAACCGAAATAATTCTGTCTGAGTCCCCCCTTCAAGGAAGTAAATTCATCATGGCACTTAGCAACTGTATGGAGGGAAGTGCATCTCAATAGCTCAGTTGCCGTTACAACTGTTCTTGCGCATATGGCAAACATTGGCAGTCGTTTGCAACGCGTTCTCTTCAAATCCAATGTGCGCACCAGAAGTAAGCTACAGGCGGAGTTAAAAGCGTTTACGTTTGACAAGAAGCGAAATGCTCGAGATGACAACCTTCGAGCTAACCAGAAGAACCATAAGGCATCGCCAGTTATATGTCTTTCTGTGCGGCCAATTGGGACATTTCTCCAACCAGTGCCCGAAAAACAGAAGTACAGTCAAGCAAGATGTTACTCAACAGAAGACTGAACCAATGTTGTGTGGCTGAGCCAAAGGGAAATTTTTATCGACGGGGTGAGATCTATCCAATTTGCTTGAATTCCGGTGCAGAGTGCTTTCTTATTAAAGACGACATAAGTAATAAGTTATCTGGTAAACGTATAAACAATATTGTAATGATAAAAGGTATTGGTGGTGGTAGTGTATGCAGTACATTGCAAATTTGGAGTGAGGTTACTATAAACGAAAACATTATGGAAATATTATTTCATGTAGTCCCGAATGAGGAATTGAGTGTTGATATTCTGATAAGGCGAGAGAAACTCTTTATACTTTTTAAGTAGTAAAATCAAAACTTGTTAAAAATATTTCCGTTGCTGAGCGCTCGTTTACCTTGTCCGATATCGATACCGAATTAGTCGACAATGAGAAAGCTAAATTAATAGAGCTACTTAAAAAGCACTCGACTTCATTAACCAATTGCATACCTCATACCCGAGTAAATACAGGTGAAATGAAAATCCGTTTAATTGATCCAACCAAAACTGTCCAGCGCCGACCTTACAGACTTAGCCCCAAATAAAGAGAAGTAGTGCGTATGCAAGTGAGCGAATTGATAAGGTGTAATATTGCTATCAAATTGCTAGAAAATATTTCACATGCTTAGATATGGCGAGTGGCTTCCACCAAATCCCGATTCACCCTGAATCCGTGGTATATACTGCATTTGTGACCCCAGATGTTCAATTTGAATTTCTTACAATGCCTTTTGGCCTCAAAAATTCACCATTTGTCTCCAGCGCGCAGTCATAAATGCACTTGGTGAGCTTGCTAATTCTTTTGTAATAGTTTACATGGACGATATAATGGCATTATCGCCAACCAAGGAATTGGCTTTGGAAAGGCTTACAACTGTTTTGGATGTTCTTACAAAGGCTAGTTTTACCATTAATCTTGCTAAATGTAGTTTTCTCAAAACAACGGTCCTGTATTTGGACTATGAAGTGCGAGCTGGGGAGATTCGCCCGAATGTGCGAAAGATAGCTTCATTAAGCTCTTTGCCTCCTTCTCAAACTGTCTTCGGCGTTAGACAATTCATTGGCCGTTAACAGCCGTTAAACATTTTCGCCATTACCTAATTGGCCGTGAGTTCGTTGTCTATACCGACTGCAATTCATTAAAAGCTTCTCGCACAAAAGTAGATTTAACCCTCAGAGTTCACCGCTGGTGGGCCTACTTACAATCGTTTAATTTTAAAAGGGTAGAGTATGGCTCATGTCGATTTCCTATGAAGAAATCCTTTACCATCTGAACACGTTCTGTCAATGAACAAGATTCCCGAAAAACGAGTAAATCTGCCCGAAATTTCAAGTACTTGGCTTCTTGCTGAGGAACGATTAGACCCCGAGATAACAGAAATTGTTAACAAATTGGAGTCAGATGAGTTGGCCGAAAACCTGGCCAAAACGTATGATCTGCGAAAAGGCGTATTATATCGCAAGGTCCAAAGACTAGGTAGAACAAGTTATTAACCAGTTGTACCCAGAGCTTTCAAATGGTCAGTAATTAACCAAGTACAGGAGTCAATAATGAATTTAGGAAGGCAAAAGACACTTGATGAAATCTTCCGTATCCTTATTCGGAGTACCAGATCGCGTTATCGCCGACCAGGGCAGATGTTTCGCTAGCTCCAAGTTTTCAGAGTTTTGCGCATCACAGAAAGTTCAACTTCACTTGATTGCTACAGGAATGAGCCGCGCAAATGGGCAAGTGGAACGGGTCATGAGCATACTGAAATGTGGATGAGTAGATGATTAATCTATAAACGGGAATCTGCTAGAATGAGAGCAATAAAGCTGTTGCTGAACGTGGCCACTTGCGCTTCTTGGTTAGAGTGAGAAAGAGACATAACGAAAAGGGATTGTCAAAAATTGGGAAGACAAAAAGCAGTCTGTACGAAACGACACATAAAACGTTGAGAAGCCAAAGTGGACGCAAGTGGACTCGTTAATTGCGCGCAGCTTTACAAATTGAGTAGTGAAAATTATTACGAGTGACGCCGATATAGACGGAAGGACGGACGACGAAGCTCCTGGCATCAATAACCCTTATATGGTCGGAAACACTTCCTCCTGCCTGTTACATACTTTTCAACGAATCTAGTATACCCTTTTACTCTACGAGTAACGAGTATAATAAAGTAGCTGAGCCCTTTTCCAAACTTACAAAACCACTGGGCTTAAATAAATGAAATCTATTAGTATGTAGAATTCAAATATCGCAGCCCCACGTTGGGCGCCAAAAACTTATGTAATGGTTGCCAACTCTGAACAAAATTATTAACACCAGTCAACAGCGTAGAAACTAAACCTCTCATGCTAGCAGAGTGTACAGCGGAGCGGCACCCCTTGTTATTTCTAGCTCTTCCGGGATGGGGGGTTATTGCAGTATCTGCTCCTGACATAACATTAAGAATATTTATAGAGTCCCTGTCTGAAACTAATAAGCAATCCGATCATGGCGGAAATACAAAAGCTATTTGCCCTACCTATTCTACCAATGCCTTTGACCTTTAATTGTTAAAAAAGACCCCATATTGTAGCCGATCAAATAATTCAATCCCCAGGTCGCGAAAGAATTTCATCTACTCACTCATATTTGTGCCGATCAAGATATGAAATACATAATTATTTATTCAATAACTTTCAGAAAGCAAAACATAAGCAAATTTTCTATACGTTTTCGTTGTTTCATTATTAATTACTAACTCAGAATTAATTAAGAATAATAAGAATTAATATTAAAGAAGGATGTTGATTTTAATATACTATATAATTTGAATTTGATTCTAATGTCTAGATTTCTTTGGGTCTCAAAGTTGCCTTCCTTACCATTTTCCTTACATATGAATGGTTAATTACTAAGCGCACCGTTAATAAGCATATTCTTATCTTTGTTAATGATCATCAAATATCTTTATTAAGATAGAAAAAAATAACCTCTGCACAACAACAACAACTAATTTCGTAATGAAAAGCGAACAGAGAAGATAATGCGCATTATCAATGAACTAAAGGCGATTTTCATTGCCGTACGTGTGAAGACGTGTTTTTTAATCGAGCTCCGTATCGAGCGAAAGAGACGCTCTGTGCGATGCACCATCGCTCGAATACAAATTCTGTGTTTGAAACAAGCAAGTAGTTTTCTTTTTTTTACATCTTCAAACAAAAGACCAAAAACAAAAAAAGAAAGAAAAAACAACAACTATGAGTCAGAACGACGTTCGCGCTCAGCGTCAACGCGAGCAAGACGACCGCCGGCTCTCATTGCAACGAAACAACGCGTACTTCCTATACGTCTCCGCGACTTCTGCAGACAGCGAGCGGTCAATCACCCCTAACCCGACGAATTTACTTTTGCCAACAACTCAAGAAAGAGCGCGTTCTTGCTCTCCCTCATTACTAGCTTCGTCACAAAACCCGCAAGCACCAAACACTTGCGAAATTTCTTTACGCTACGGTGACTACAACTGCAATCAGAACAACAGCTGGAACGGTATCATCGGCTCGCTCAATTTCGTCGACGCAAGTACTTGCTCGCCCTGAGCCAGCGATCAAAACAAAAACGCAACTTAACGGTTCCGCTGTGCTAGCAGAAAACCAAAACATAAACAAGAACGCCGGGTCGACCATACAGACTGGAATGGATCGCTACATAACAATTAAAAGAAAACTCAGCCCTCAAAATAATAAAAATCAACAGTCCGAAAATAAGGCAAAAATTACACGAGACGAGGTCACTAATAAAACGCCAGCAAACACCAACAGATTTGAGCTTCTTTCAAATTCTACTGATGAAAGTGTACAAACGGCAAAGCCATCCAAAGAGGAACCTAAGAAGGTTAAGCCTCCTCCAATATACATTCACGAAAAAAGCTCAAGTGCCTTAGTGAACAAAATAGCGACATTAATAGGTGAAAACTCGTTCTACATAATCCCCCTAAGAAAAGGGAACATTAATGAAACAAATGTTCAAACTCACACCGAGGCTAGCCATCGTATCCTAACCAAATTCCTGGACGATGCAGGAAAAAACTTTTATACATACCAACTAAAAAGCGCAAGGGGCCTACAGGTTGTTCTCAAAGGTATTGAGGTAAAGGTACTGTTTCGACCACTGAAATCGTAGAAGCGCTCAAGGAAAAGAACTTTAATGCAAAAATGGTCATGAACATACTTAACAAAAATAAGGAACCACAACCAATGTTCAAAATCGAGTTGGAGCCAGAGAGTCAGGTACTAAAAAAAGTTACAGCTCCTATTGCATCGGCGTATCACAGTAGAAGAGCCACACAAGCGCAACCGCCCAGTGCAGTGCACTAACTGCCAAGAATATGGCCACACTAAGGCTTACTGTACACTGAACTCTATCTGCGTAGTCTGTAGTGAAGCCCACTGCACAGCGAACTGTCATAAGAACAAGGAAGACAGCTCTATTAAAATGTGCAGCAACTGCGGTGGAAGTCACACAGCGAATTGGCGTGGCTGTGTAGTATATAAGGAACTAAAGAACCGTCTTAACAAACACGGAGAATCAACACGAGCTCAGGCCACACACATCAGTCACACTCCGCCACAATCGGGCCCCTCTTACACGGCACCCCTTCCTACACATCGTACCAATCCTAGCGTTTCCTTCGCTACTGCCTTAAGATCGGGAATTAAAAGCGCGAGTCCATTAACACAAAAGTCAACTACTACGCGGGAAGAACAGGAAATAACTACTAAGAACGATCAAACGCAGCATATATCAACTGGCATTGAATCGATGATGATCTCACCTTAGCAAACCCAAAAAGAATTTATGACATTCATGCAAACCACAATGCAAGAGCTTATGAGAAACCAAATTATGCTGATACAGCTTCTCGTGTCATCAAAATCAACATAATGTCTCCACTTCAAATATCTATGTGGAACGCGAATGGCGTTTCACGGAAAAAAATATTGACGTCATGCTCTTCTCCGAGACACATCTAACAGACAAGCACAACTTCCATGTTCCAGGATACCTATTCTACGCCACTAACCATCCGGACGGAAAAGCCCATGGCGGCACTGGCATACTTATCAGAGGTCGCATCAAACACCACCTACATAGTAGAACTGAGACGGACTACCTGCAATCCACTTCCATAAGCATGCAATCTAGCATCGGCCCCGTCACTCTGGCCGCAGTCTACTGCTCACCTCGTTTTGCAGTTTCTCAGGACCAATTCTTGGAATTTTTCAACTCACTCGGTGAGCGATTTATAGCGGCTGGTGACTACAATGCCAAGCACACGAACTGGGGTTCACGCCTTTTAAGCCCAAAAGGTAAACAACTTTACAACGCGCTTATTAAGCCTCGAAATAAGCTCGATTATGTCACACCGGGTAGGCCTACATACTGGCCAGCAGATCGCAATAATAAGAAAGATTATGAGCACACCTACAGGCAACAGTACCAACTGGGCAAGGTACACGAAATATGTTTGCACTCACATGGTACCAACTCAATCAGTGTCTACCCATGAGGATATTGACCGCCTGACCGAATCGATGGAGGAAAATCTTGTTGCTGCAGCCAAGGCCTCTACCCCTCCAGACACACATAAAATGACAAATCATACCAAGACAACTCGCGAAATCGAACAGCTAGTACTTGAAAAACGAAGACTAAGAAGAGAATGGCAGAATCACAGATCCCCAAAGGCTAAGGAACAGCTAGAAATAGCAACACGTAGACTAACCAGGGCACTTAAGCTTGAGGAAGCAAACGCCCAGCATCTATATATCGAACAACTATCGCCCACCAGCAAGAAGAAACATTTGTGAAAAGCACAATTAAAATCCAGCCACCAATAAATCCAATAACATTTAGTCAACGTGAGATAGCATCTATAATAAAAGATCTTGAGCCCAAAAAATCACCTGGACACGACTTGGTAATACCAAAAATTAACATAGAATTCCCACCGTGTGCGGTTCTGACCTTATGCAATCTCTTTAACGCTATTACGAAACTTGGATACTATCCCCAAAGGTGGAAAAAGGCGGTCATAGTGATGATTCCCAAACCAGGCAAAGACAAAACGCAACCCTCATCCTACAGACCAATCAGTCTCCTATCGTGTCTCTCGAAACTGTTTGAAAAGGCATTCTTAAAACACCTAGCTCCCTACTTAAGAATGCGAAACACAATACCATCCCATCAATTTGGTTTTCGCAAAAATCATGGAACGATCGAACAGGTCAATCGCATCACAAACGAAATTCGTGCTGCTTTTGAGCACCGGGAATACAGCTCAGCAATATTCTTAGATGTCGCACAAGCATTTGACCGAATCTGGCTGGAAGGACTAATGTACAAGATAACAAAACTGCTTCCGCAGAATACCCACAATGTGTTCGAATCTTATCTCTTGAAAAGAGCGTTCTCAATCAGGTGTAACAGTTCGACTTCACACGACCGCGTCATCACTGCTGGAGTTCCCCAAGGAAGTGTGCTGGGCCCCGTTCTGTACACTTTATATACGGCAGACATGCCTACAAACTATCAGCTCACAACCTCTACGTTTGCTGACGATACCGCATTACTCAGCCGATCCAAATGCCCATCAAAGGCAACAGAAAAACTTGACTGTCATCTTAAAACAGTGGAGAGATGGTTTGCGGACTGGCGCATTAAGATAAACGAGACCAAAAGCAGACATGTAACATTCACACTGAATAGACAAACCTGCCCACCATGTACCCTAAACAATACACTCATCCCACAATCAGACGTAGTAACATATCTCGGGGTTCACCTAGATAGACGCCTCACCTGGCGGCGACATATAGAATCTAAAAGGACTCATATGAAGCTTAAAGCAGGCAATCTCCACTGGCTTTTTAATTGCAACTCTCCGCTTAGTCTGGAATACAAAGTAATTCTCTACAATACCGTGCTGAAACCCATTTGGACATACGGCTGTGAATTATGGGGAAACGCGTCCAAAACCAAAATTGAAATTATACAGCGAGCTCAGTCAGCGATTCTGCGAACTATCACTGGGGCACCATGGTACCTACGCAGCGAAAGCATCCATAGAGACCCCAAAATAAACCTCGTCAACGAGGAAATCCAGATGAGAAAGAGTAAACATCACAGCAGACTAAAGCGCAAAGATTCTCCAGCCCAGCAAAGAAATCCTAGGGCCGTCTCTAACTAATTCAACTATTTAATATTGTACTTAAACTAATTTATATAATAAGATTTAAATAATTATTGTTAGTCTCATAATAAGAGAAGATCCAATAAATAACGCAACAAGTTAAAAAAAAAAAAAAGGCGAGATTCCATATGAGAACTTTCTTAACGATCACGGACGGAGCTTAAATGCTCTGTATCGTCCGCCGTGGGCGACTGGATTGGGCAGTATACAACAGACAGATCATTAGGTTGACTTAATAATTTGCTTTGTTTTTTTTTCATTAATTGTTTTCCCCCTTTATTGGTTCAATTGGCCTTCACAATAACAGGGATGAAGAGCTGTTTGCATGTTTAGAGGGGGTTAAAGAAGTGAATGATTTGTTTTGGAGTTTAATTTCTCTAACTTATGACTGCATTTTTCTTGTTATACCCGTTACTCGTACAAAAAAACTTTTTGCCACGCCCACTGTAACGCCCACAAACCGCCAAAAACTGTCAGGTAAAGCTGCCGTATACTTCACTGATATAGTTGAAGTTAATCCTAAGGCCTGTATGTAAGGCAATGCCGGGGCAGCCAGCCGTGATAGCACGCGGTATTGGGCCGCCTATACGGGACAAAAGTAAATTAGTTTCGCGATGCTTTTTGTCTCGAAATATTTACCGTACCTTTAGCTCGGTATTGTCGGTGTGCGCCAGTTAGCTAAATTAGCTGATTAGGTCGCGGATGCCGTGAGATTTTTATGTTCGCATGGCACGCGATCGCAAATCTGCTATATCATGGAAAGTCAGCCGTGCTTAGACATTGACATTTGCAGCTAGAACATACCCCAAAGGTTTAAGACCCTCAAATTTATATCATATATACTCACTTTCCGACATTGCCTGCAATGTTCGTGTCGCGTGTACCCAATCGAAGGTTGCTTAATCCATACCAACACAATAGACGAGTCTGACCACCAATGAAAGGTGCATGCGAAATTTATGGATTCCTTGATGTTTACGCCAATAAAATAACTGCGGAATGTGTAAGTCTCGTTGCACCCCAAGAGAATTGCTGGAGCATTCCATTGTATTAATGGGCCTCCATTCCTTCTGCAAAGCTAGTCGAATTGGCCGCACCTGTTAGATGAGTACCTGTCTGCTAGAGCGACAATTTGCAATTTCCTCAACTATTTCGAAAAGTTGCAGCGCGTATTTGCATATAGTACAAGTTGTTTGATGAAATGTGCAATGTGTTTGATGAAATTACGTCTACAATTTTCCAAAATAGCTATACTTTATTTTGGCATATTTTATATTATTTATTTGTTTTATTTATATTATATTTTTCATTTTGCATATACGATTTTGCATAGGCGACATCCCTCTACATACTATGCAATAGAAGTCTATTGCTAACAATTATGTTTCTGCATTCAGTAATTGAAAAATAAAATAAGTAACTTACATACATATATTTATTAATTAATCCATGTCATTCTATTTTTCTACGTCTTGTATTAATAAGCAAAACAAAAACAAAAAAACAAACACGCAATAAATTTGAAGTCGCCAATTCGGCGCACAGTTAACCGTCTCGGTTATTTCGAGTACTCGGTCGCGAAACTCAATCGTGCATTGCTTCGCCGTTCGGATATGGACAATTTTCTAGTCATGCCTTCACCACATTTGCCAAATCTGTTTTACTCAATGTCTCACTCAGTCAGTCAGAACTTTGAGTGAGAGTACAAAACGCTGCTTTGACTGTATTCATGCAGACCTCTACTATGCAACCAAGTTCAGTATTTTGAAGAGTTGGCAACGTCCTGTCCAAACAAATTTTCCCCATAGAATTTATTATGAAAAACACCCCTGCGCCAAATAAAAGGTTAAATGGTTGTGATTGATTAAAATAAGGTTCAGTGAGCATAATTGTTGGTCTTGTAGATCGCAAATTGCCCGCCTAGCAACAGCGAATATACATATATTGGAATATACATATATAACTGGTAAACGAATTTATATAAGTATATGTATATGACATTGGCTATAAGTATATTCATATATGTAATATGCGCTATTAGCAAAGATTTAATGCAATTATTCACTTTTGATTATATTTTTAACACAACACAGTTTTGGTTTTTCACAGCGCAAAATGTTCATTAATTAAAATACATATACAGTGGCTCACAGCTTATTTCAACCAGCGTTTATCTGAAACTTCAACGGTCTGTAAAAGCTAAACTAAAAATGTTATCAACAAAATTTAAACGCAACATATTTCTTGTATGTTTCAAAATATAATTTATTAACTTATTTTATTTTTAATTATTTTGGTAGCAGTTTATAAAGAATTAATAATGAAAATCCACCTCAAAACAATGCCACAGCTTATTTCAACCAGCTGCTTTAAAGCTTTGCAATTTGTTCTATGCCCTATTATTTTCTATGCAGTCAAGATTGATTTTGAAAAATTCTCTGCCAAAGATCGTGCAAAAAAAAATCGTTTGGCAATATTGGTCCACGTACAACCTTAGAACAGCGGGAGCTTGTATTAAAACATTTTAAAAATTTACATTCGCGCAGGAAAATTGCAGAAATGGTTTCTCTTAATGATTCTACAGTCCAAAGCATCATTTATAGTTTCGTCCCAGAAAATAGAACGCACGACAAGGGAAGGAATGCTCCCAAAAAAACTTTTAATCAGACGGACGAGCGCCATATCGTCCGGAAAATACGGGAAAATCTAGAAGTTTTTCATAGACGCTGGTCGAAATAAGCTGTGAGCCACTGTATGTTCTATTTATTTGAGCTCTGGTTTATTCGAAGATATACCCGATACTCAGCTAGTGGAAGTGCGAAGGAAATATTTTAACACTGACAGTCTATGGCGGTTTGTGGGCGTTGCAAAAAGTTCTTTGGAAAATCGAGAGGAATTTACAAGACTAACAAATATTTTCAAAAGTGTGGCAGTTTTGAAAAATTTTTAGGTGTTAGGGTGACCGTGGCAAAAAGTTTTGTGGCAAATCGATACAAATTTACAAGCTTCAAAAAAATGAACCAAGACAGAACGCTATAGTCGAGTTCCCCGACTATCTGATACCCGTTGCTCAGCTAGTGGAAGTGCGAAGGAGAGTCTTCAACACTGACGGTTTTTGGCGGTTTGTGGGCGTTACAGTGGGCATGGCAAAAAGTTTTTTTGGCAAATATATAGAAATTTATAAGACTAATACAAAAATGAAAATATATCAAAACTTTTTTCATTTTGCATGGCAAAAAGTTTTTTGGCAAATCGATAGAAATTTACAAGACCAACGAGACCTTTAGAGCAATAAAAATAAATACTGAACAGGTTGCCCGGATAGCGCAAAAGTGCAGGCAGCCCTTGATCAACAAGGCCGCTTTTTTGAGGAGAAGATAGCTGAAAAATCGGAAGAGTTTTCCCGAAGAAAATTTATTACGAAATTTGGACTGGCGGCTAGCAAAAAGAGACGAAAGGTTCGATTTTAATACGTTTATTTGCGCGGGCGCAGCTAGCGGCTTCGACTTCAATTTTATGACTGTATAAGCTTCACGGTTATGCTCACGAAACGACTGATCACACGGGCCATACCAAATTTTTCTCTGACCATAAAGCTTCTCAGTAGAAGAGTAATCCAGTGAGCACAACTACAATTAAGGTCTCATGTAAGCTTGTCTGCTATGTTTACATTTCATATCTAAGTTTACAAATTACAAATATTTCTTTTTAACATAAATTACTGCTCCAACATTCCGGCCCCGTTAAAGGCCTCCGGCTCTTTGATCTCCTCAACAGGAGCAGTATGCACTGGCAGCAATGCGCTTGATGACGCCTCCTGACTTCCGAACTTTCGCCACACGCACTCTACCGTCCTCGCCTGCTGTTGTTGCCACCACGCGGCCTGTTAGCCACCGCTGCGGGGGCACGTTGTCCTCGTGGACGACCACTAGGCAACCGACCTCCAGATCGCGGCATCCGGCGCTCCATTTGATGCGCTGCTGCAGGCTGGCGATGTAGTCCTTGGACCAGCTGTCCCAAAACTGCTGCTTGAGAGCGGACAGCATTCGCCACCGCTTCAAATACGCGCAACTGGCCTTGCTGCAAACTCCTCCTGTGCCGGATTCTTGCGGCAGCGTGATCAGAGGCTGCCCGATTAGTAGGTGTCCTGGTGTTAGGGCCTCTCCATCGTTGGGATCGTTGCCCGCCGACGCGATTAAACGCGAATTGAGCAGCGCCTCTACCTCGACCAGGTGGGTGCTCAACTCGTCCGTTGTGAGCTTGGCGTTGCCGACTCCTCGCAGCAACCGGGTTTTGGCGGACTTGACGGCTGCTTCCCAAAGTCCTCCGAAGTGTGGTGACCTCGGCGGTATGAAACACCACTCGACGCCTCTCTAAACCGCGTATCCGCTCAGCTCGTCCCGACTGCGGTGAAATGCTTCGCTCAGCTCCTTCAGCACGTTGCACGCTCCTACGAAATTCGTGGCGTTGTCGCTGTACACTTTCTCCGGCAGCCCTCTCCTCCCGACGAACCTTTTAAAGACGGATAAGAAGCTGTCAGTGGATAGGTCGACAACAAGTTCAAGGTGAACAGCCTTTGACGACACATAAAATGGACCACAAAAATCTACTCCGCAAACTAGAAAGGGGCAATCTCCCCCCAACTCGGATTAAGTTGAACGTCACACCTTCTAAATCGCTGGTATGTATAAAAGGATTTAAACGTTGTAGATGTGGGCTTTAACATTCAGACTTCTCCAACTTGACGTATTCTGAACTGAACTCCGCCTTTTGAAATATTTGGACCATCCTAAGAAACGACAACTTCAGTTCGTTAGCCGAAATGACGACCTCGCGTTGACGCTTCTTCCTTTGAATGAATCAATTTACGTAGGCCATGATCCGTAAGAGTTTACTAAATGATGAACATCTTCCGACAAGCTCAATAAAGACATTCGGTTGGTTTTTTGTGACGGAACATACTGCCACGCTTTTTTTGTTCTCAGAAAACTGTAACTCCGTTGAAACTTCAACCATAATTTGGCTAGCAGATGAGCTGTGTGCAGCTCGAGCCTTGGAATTGACTTTGTTTTTAGTGGGGACACTCTAGACATTGCGGTTAGAAGTCTTGATAACCTATTTCTCCCAGCCACGGTACGAATATAAATGCAACAGCCGTAGGCGTGGCTCGATGCATCAGCAAATCCGTGGATTTGAACAGTGTCATAGCCAGACAGACAGATATATCGAGGAATGGAGATCTTGTCAATTGCTAGTAAATTCTGCTTAAATTCGTTCCAACTGGTATGCAAGTTCATGGGAACCGATTCGTCCCAATCTAATTTCTGTCGCCACAGTTCCTGAAGCAAGATTTTTGCTCGTGTAATCAATGGACATAATAATCCCAAAGGGTCAAACAAACGAGCTGTGACGGACAAAATGTTGCGTTTAGTTGGTGGTAAGGACTGAAACGAATCCTCCAAGCAATAATGAAACGCATCATTTTGAGGGTTCCATCTCATCCCAAGCGTTTTAACGGATTCAGATGTGTTAAATATAAAAGATTTTTCTGATCCCTGGTTGTTCATCAAACTTGGGTGATTTGTTGCTCATTTGGCTAGATGAAAACCCCCTAACTCCAAAACCTTCGTCACTTCTTTGCGAATTATCTTCAACTCTTCAGTACTGTTGGCTCCGGTGAGCATATCGTCGACATAGAAGTCGCTTGAAATCATCTCTGATGCAACCGGATGTGACTCAGCGTAAATTTTTGATAGCTCAAAGAGGCAGCGGATGGCCAGAAACGGAGCAGAGGCTGTCCCATAAGTGACAGTGTTGAGGCGATAGGTTTGGAGAGCTTGCGTTGATTTTGCCTCCACACGATAAGTTGGAAATCTCTATCTTCGTTTGCAATGCTAACTTGCCTATACATCTTTGAGATATCCGCCGTCAAGGCATATTTGTGCAAACGAAATCTTGCCAGAATGGCGTAAAGCTCCCTCTGAATAGTTGCACTCACCATTAGAGTCTCATTTAATGAGATCGAGGTTGACGTTTTACTTGAAGCGTTAAAAACAACTCGCAACTTTGTGGTGCTACTATCAGGTCTCAGGACACATTGATGTGGAATGTAATAGTGTTTCTCTGGAGGAGGTGTTGGAAGCAGTGACATGTGCCCAAGGTTAAGATACTCTCTCATAAACTCCTGATACATGTCATGTAACTCACGAATTTTTGCAAGCTTGCGTTCCAATGCTAGAAATCTGCGCTTTGTCGATTCGAGGGATAAGCTTAAGACACTCGGATCTTTCTTAAATGGCAACTTCACCTCAAAACGACCAGACGAAAGCCTATGTACGGTTTGCTCAAAATGCTGCTCGCAAGCAAGTTGTTCAGCTGTATAAACAGCCTTCGATCTCTCAGGAACGTGTTCCAATTCCCAAAATCGTTCCACAAGAGAGTCGAGAGAACTTACATTTTCATTGCCAAAGACGCCGCATACCTGAGCGTTCTTCGGTGCGCGTTGGGTGAACTTTCCCGAAACAATCCATCCTAGTAAAGTTTTCTGAAGTAAAGGATGTTCAGAACCCAATTTTATTTGGCCTACGCTCAAAAGATCGAAAAAGGATTCTGCGCCAATCAGTAAGTCTACTTTTGCGGGCTTGTGAAAACGAGGGTCTGCCAGTTCAATGTTTGCCGGAATTTTCCATTGGGCACAATTGACTTCGTGATCGGGTTGATAAGATGAAATTGACCTTAACACCCAAAAATTGGTAGCGAAATTATGAGCATTGACGCGAGAATGAATTGAAGTGTGGACTTTGTGCCGTACTACCGAGTCGTTTTTCCCTACAGTAGTGATATTTAGATATGATTCTTGCCTGTGTAACCGCAAACGCTGTGCTAAGTCCTCTGCCATAAAATTGATTTGAGATCCCGAATCTAACAGCGCTCGTGCTAATTGAAACTGTCCAAATCTATCCCGTACTTTAACGACAGCAGTAGCAAGAATAACTTGGTCAGTACTAGCAACATGACTACTGAAGGTGGCTGGACATGCTCTTGAGGAACTGATCCCGACGAAAATGGTTGCTGCTCCACCCCGTATCTGTGAAGAAGTGTGTTGTGGGGCTTAGAGCAAACACGACACTTTGTTGCTTTGCACTTCTTCACTGGATGACCTGGATTTAAACAATTTATGCACAACCGATCGTTTTTTGTAAAATCGAACCGCTGAATCACCGATAAAGCCATGAAAGGTTTACAACTGCCTAAACTGTGATTTGTGGCTGAGCAATATCGACACTTTGAATCCGGTCTGCGGTCTGTCTGTGTGCATGAGAATGAGGATTTGGAATATCCCTTATTGGAAGCTTGGCTAGGCTTCCCTTTACTTTTGGTTGACTCCTCAGCAGCTAGATGTTGATATCTTCGATTCAATTGAATCGCACAATCGGACCATGTCGGTAGCTTGGACATTGCAATGTGAATAAAAATTGCGTTATTTATGTCCTTTTTACTACCCAACGACTGTAATGACGAATAAAGGGCCGATATTTCGTCAATAAGGGACCTCAAGCCTGATGCAGATGGTTTCGATACTTGAGAGAGGTCAAACAATTGAGAAATTTTGTCAAAAAAAATAAAGCATTTATTGTTGTAAACGTTTTTCAGACTAGCCAATGCTTTCTCATAATTTAAATCCGAAATTTGAAACGCCTTGACCGTTCCCAATGCTTCGTCTGTTAGACATGTCAGCAAATGGTTGAATTTTTCGATATTTGTTAGAGACGGGTCATTATGCACTAAGCTCTCGAAAAGACTAATAAAATTTTTAAAGTCGGAATGTTTTCCACTGAATTTGGGGAAATTCATTTTTGGTAAATAGGACGAATGACGAAACCCACTGTTATCCCCGTGACTAAGTCTCGGAGCCTCGGCTCGACTCATTGCCGACCGATATAAAGCCTTTGTGATTATGCACATATCCTCGACAGACGCTCTTAAATCATTTCCTGGGTTTAGCACATCAATGTCTGACTGAATATCCATTAATTTTTCACAATATGTTTCGAGAAGTTGCATTCGGTATTCCAGTTGAAAACAAGAGAGAACGCTATAGTCGAGTTCCCCGACTATCTGATACCCGTTACTCAGCTAGTGGAAGAGAGGAAGGAGAGTCTTAAACACAGTTTATGGCGGTTTGTAGGCGTTATAGTGGGCGTGGCAGAAAGTTTTTTGGCAGATCGATAGAAATTTACAAGACCAATATAAAAATGAAAAAATATCAAAACATTTTTCAAAAGTGTGGGCGTAGCAGCTTTGGGCGGTTTGAGGTCGTTAGAGTGGGCGTGGCAAAAAGTTTTTTGGTAAATCGATAGAAAATTACAAGACTAATACAAAAATGAAAAAATTTCAAAACATTTTTCAAAAGTGTGGGCGTAGCAGCTTTGGGCGGCTTGTGGGCGTTAGAGTGGGCGTGGCAAATAGTTTTTTAGCAAATCGATAGAAATTTACAAGACCAATACAAAAATGAAAAAATATCAAAACATTTTTCAAAAGTGTGGGCGTGGCAGTTTTGGGTGGTTTGTGGGCTTTAGAGTGGGCGTGGCAACATGAATCAAACTTGCGCTGCTTCTATGTCCCTGGAGTCTGTATGCTTAATCTCAACTTTCTAGCTTTTGTAGTTCCTGAGATCTCGACGTTCATACGGACGGACAGACGGACGGACAGACGGACATGGCCAGATCGACTCGGCTATTGATCCTGATCAAGAATATATATACTTTATATGGTCGGAAACGCTTCCTTCTGCCTGTTACATACTTTTCAACGAATCTAGTATACCCTTTTACTCTACGAGTAACGGGTATAACTATCGAACGAAATAGTTTTTTCCTCAAATGCAGTTTTCATACGTCCAATATCGCTCATAACCCTATAGTGTTTTTGCATAGCCACTATTAATTTAGAATTAAGCTTTGCGGATACTTCCTTTTCTTTTTCCATTTTTGAATGAATTGGAATAAATAAAAATAGTCCAAATACTAGTAAATTTCCGAAGCAAGGGTTAAATCACACACGTAAATGCGCACGAAACCAATTTTTAATCGATGCCCAAATATAAAAAAATTGATTTCCAAATTCAAATTCAACAATAAATTTTATTGGGTTATATGAGGGTTAACTGTGCCGAAGAACCACCGAAATGCACAAAATGTGTAGTTTGTATGTGTATGTACCGTTGATGGGTATAACCAAAGCCGAAAATGCACAAAATTGGAATTTTATGACACATAAACTGTCCGAAATATTTAAGCGGATCCCTTTCGGGTTAAATACGCCCACAAACACCGCCGAGAAATTCAAAAAATGTAATACAATTTTATAAGGCCAAATATCTCACTATAAATCGAATTAATGTTCAAGCAAATGCATAGATGTATGTACATACAAATGTGAGCAGGGCTTAAGTTCACTGCCGAGTTTTGCAGGAACTTTCCACTATGTACGGTTTGAGAGCCACTGCCACAGTATGTACTGCTGAAAATAACCAATTTGTGAGGTATATATGGTTGGCCACTGACACCGTGTATATAGCAGACAGATAACTGTTCTGCACTGCACAAAAGAGAAACGAAATTGACGGCAAACTGGCGTTATGTATTTGTATGTATATAGGTTTACTGTACTTTTGCAGTTTGACCGTATGTATTTAACGCACATAAATTTCTCCAAATTTCCACAGAAATTGACACCATAAGTTTTGTCAAAGGCAGTTCACTTTTTATTATATTTTTATTTGGGGGTGGTGGTTTGTTTGGGATCTAAATTGGTTTTCCAATTCACCACATATGCTAAAAATTATAAATACACAATACACACAAAAAGTGGAGTGCTTATTATTTTTAATTTTTGGCACTGAATACCTGGTTATTATTTGGCATAATTTCCAATGACTTTCCTTTCCAATCCAAATGTCCAAATGTCAGCCAAATCCAGAATAATCGCCAAATTTTACCAGCTAGGTTATTTCGCCAACATTAGAAAAAAACCGAACAAGTGCCGAGACGACGAAAAATGCACTATTTTGTTCGTTTTTTCGGGCGCCATGAAAAATCGGAAGAGTTTTCCCGAAGAAAATTTATTACGAAATTTGGACTGGCGCCTAGCAAAAAGAGACGAAAGGTTCGATTTTAATACGTTTATTTGCGCGGGCGCAGCTAGCGGCTTCGACTTCAATTTTATGACTGTATAAGCTTCACGGTTATGCTCACGAAACGACTGATCACACGGGCCATACCAAATTTTTCTCTGACCATAAAGCTTCTCAGTAGAAGAGTAATCCAGTGAGCACAACTACAATTAAGGTCTCATGTAAGCTGTTCTGCTATGTTTACATTTCATATCTAAGTTTACAAATTACAAGTATTTCTTTTTTACATAAATTACTGCTCCAACAATAGCCTCCCTGGCAAACCTTAGTAAAGCTAGAGTTTCTGCACCACTGATAGAAATTTTCCAAGAAGCTGAAATAGTGCCAGGGACCCGCTGCGACGAGCCCTTAAATGTTGCAAAATCCATCCCCGAGTTCGACGGAAAGATAGAAAACTATGTTTCGTGGAGGCAAGCCGCTTCCGCAGCCTATAAAGTCTTCGAGCCATACAACGGCACCTCAAGACACTACCAGGCAGTAGCTATATTCAGAAACAAAGTAAGGGAACCAGCAGAGGCTGTGCTGGCCTCATTCAACACAGTGTTGAATTTTAAAGCCATTATTACTAGGTTAGATTTCACATACGCGGGCAATACACCGGTTCACGTAATCCAACAGCAACTAAGCACGCTTCAGCAGGGCAACTTGCCCTGACGCATGACCCCGTCGCAGCAGCTATATTAAACGAAAAATTTAGAAACGACGCGCTTTACGTTTTCGTCTCAGGATTAAAAAAATCTCTGAAGTGGGCGGTCTTCCCGGCGCAACCCATAGACCTCCTCTCAGCCTTTGCTCTAGCCCAAGAGGCAGCAAATTTAGCAAAACACCTTGAGGAAAAACCCCAAAAACAAAATTCGCAAAAGTCTCAGAACTGGCGTCAGAACGACCAACAGGCAAAAGAAGAAAATCCTCAAAACAGGAATCCCTACTTCCAAAAGAACCAAAAAGATAGAAATGACCAGCAAAACACAAATAGCACAAAACAGCGCTTTAACAACCAAAAGTCCTCGACCCGCACAGGGCTACAGGAACAATCAAAGTTACGGCGACCAGTCCATGAGGACCCAACAAACCCTGAATCATCTACCCTAAGAAGATAGTACCGGTGACTACAAGTCACGGACACAGCATGAAACAACACAGGTTGAGGACGATTTGTCCGGAGTCGAAAGCTGTAATTTTTTAGCGGAAGCTCCCTGCGAATTATCAGACTTCTGATAGACACAGGGGCCTCAAAAAATTATATAAAACCCCTTCCCGAATTGGCACATTGGGTGTCAGTTGACAGCCCTTTTCAAGTCAAATCAATTCAATTCACTAAGATCGAGCTGAAATGCCCCATCCACCTTTTCGATGTAAAGTCCTATTTTTTCGTGCTAGAGTCACTTAATGACTTTGATGGCATAATTGGCCTTGACCTGTTAAAACAGGTCAATGCTCAAATAGATCTGACAAACAACGTCATTAAACATGACCATGGGATGGAAAATATCGAGTTCACCAAATGTCAACAGGTGAACCATATCCAAATTAATGGCGCAGATGACCCTCCTGCTATCAGACCCACTTTTGATGGTATGATAAAAAAAATGGTAAAGGCATTTGCGGACGTTAATGAGTCCCTACCGTACAACATAAATACGGTTGCCACCATACCAACGGATGACGAACCAGTTTACTCAACACTGTATCCGTATCCAAAAGGCGTGTCTCAACTGTGTCAAAGGAATATTGAGTCCGAACTATCGGCACAAGTTTGCCCTTTGAAAATACAATCTGCAGTACCAAAACACCTCACGGTGGTAAAGTTCACACACCCACTAAAGAACAAAATTTTCGTTTCTCGGCTTTTACCGCCGATAATATAAAAGTGGAAAATTTTAACTTTTCTTGCGCTAGGGACATTTTATTTGACAAGATAACTGTCCCTAACGAACTATTTTTGACTGGAGTTTGTTCTGGAGTTTTTGGTTGGATTGTATGGTGGTAAAATAGTTCGAAGCTAAGATTTAAAATAAGAAAAAGGGACCCGTGGGAATTAAACTTTCCTCCCGTTTCCACACTACTGCAGCACCCACCTCTTCTTATTCTTCTTAAAAAAACCAACATCTAGTCTTACTATCTGCTATCAAAATGCAAGGGGCTTGCGTAGCATGCTAACTTAATTGTAATCTGATAGCCTTTCCTTTGAATCCCATATCATTGTGTTTATAGAGACTTGGCTAAAGCCGGAGGAAGTTACCCCTGAAGTTTTCCCTGGTATCAAATATACAGGCATGATCGTCCCTCCAGCTGGGCAGGTGGAAGGAACTATTCCCCAACAGAGGACGCTTATTTTGTTTAAGACAAAAACTCGTCACATACTAAATTTTTCTGATCGCAGCACATTATTGCAAAGCATTAAAGATGCAGTAAATGCTGACGTAGTCAACGCAATTCATTGCGAGCTACCCATACTGGCTTTCATCCAACACGGACTAGTTGCGGCATTCCCTTCCACCACCTTTAGATATTGCAGGAACTTGGTAACAGATATTGTAAACCCAACGGAACAGAGGGAAATTGCGACAGCCGAACATAATCGCGCGCACAAAGCAGCGCAAGTAAATGCGAAACAAATACTTTGGGACTACTTTTTTGGGTCACTTAACTTAAGAAATACCTGCAAACTGTAGAATTTGTACTATGAGTAAACATGATCGGCACCCAAGAAAACAGGATATAGGGAAACCCCGATACCGTCGTTTGCCTGAGAAATGTTGCATATAGATGTTTACTCCACTGCCGGTAAATATTTTCTAACCTGCATCGATAAGTTTTCCAAGTTTGCAGTAGTACCTATACGGTCTCGCGCAATTTACTGCGACAACGAGAAATCCTTGAACTCAGAAACCATTAAATCAATGCTCAACAATAACTTTGGCATCGTGATTTCAAACGCCCCACCCTTGCATAGTCTCTCTAATGGACAAGTCGAGCGGTTCCACGGCACTCTTGGGGATATAGCACGCTCTTATAAGTTGGAAACACAGGTAGAGGACACTGTCGAAAACATTCTCCTTACACCTATATAGTACTTATGTTAGGTTATATACCTTATATGGTCGGAAACGCTTCCTTCTGCCTGTTACATACTTTCCAACGCATCTAGTATACTCTTTTACTCTACGAGTAACGTGTATAAATATTACAACATTTTTCAACAGATCAATCCATTCGGTGACAAACGAGAGACCCATAGACGTAATTCACGCAGCCTCCAAAGGTAGTACAGTTCAGATCAAAGAAAAAATTGCATCAGCACAGCAAAAGACACTTAACCAAATGAATAAAAAAAGGGTCTATAAGTCGTATCTGGTAAGCGACCTAGGTACGACGGGTGGTCCATAAGGACAATCTTAAATAGGCTTTTGACATTTGAAAAATCATGACAACTATTTTTAACTAATTACATTTTTTTAGGTTATATCTTTTAAGTTTAATAATAGCATCAGCACAGCAAAAGACACTTAACCAAATGAATAAAAAAAGGGTCTATAAGTCGTATCTGGTAAGCGACCTAGGTACGACGGGTGGTCCATAAGGACAATCTTAAATAGGCTTTTGACATTTGAAAAATCATGACAACTATTTTTAACTAATTACATTTTTTTTAGGTTATATCTTTTAAGTTTAATAATAGCAACCATGACCTTGACCGAAGCGACATTGAGACTCAACGACTACTCCCACGCAGACTACATACCTATAGTTGACGGAGACGTAACAATCTGGGACTCGTACACATACTTGGGACACACGACGAACCTGACATCTTTCGAAACTTACATCGACGAGACATGGAAATTAATAGACAAACTACCCAAAGATCATATGAGACAGATATTGAAAACGGACGAACAGCACATAGCCACCTTAATAACTTCCTTGACCGTTCATCACCGACAAGCACGTAGCATTAACATGATAGGTAGTGCCCTTAAGGCAATTGCAGGAACCCCAGATTTTGATGACTGGGAAGAAATAAAATTCAAACAAAATCAGCTAATAGAATCCGACAGCAAGCAGATAGAGATCAACACTAAATTCCAAACAAGACTCAATGACGTTTCAAGGGCCATCAATAACATGCAGAGGTCGAACATTTTTATGCAACCATTTTGGCAAAGAATAGAATGATAATTACTAACCTTGAGGACTTAATTCTCACTGTTACACTCGGAAAAAATAAATTTAATCAGCCCCCTTATACTAGATAGCATCGACATTAAAGAATTATTAAATGAACAACTCACCAATATTAGTATAACCGACCTTTTAGAGGTCTCCCATATAAAGGCTTTTCAAAATTCGGAATTATTGTTCTTTTTGATCAAATATCCCAAACCTCTGATAAGCTGTAAAAAAATAGATATTCTTCCTGCCCAGCATAATAACATAATATTAGATCTAGAAGAGGGTAATACGGTGGCCGACTGCGGAACAAAGACCTTCGCTGTACGTGACTGCGCTGATACTGTGAGCACCACTTTCTGCAGAAGACTACAAAATACTTCATGCGCGCAACAACTGGTATCTGGAACCGTCGCACACTGTGCCACACGCCACGGTCACCTGGCGCCCGTAATAGTAATCGGAGAGGGCATTGCAGTAATAAACAACGCGACCAAGAATGTAGTGGACAGCACTGGACACAAATAGATAACCGCGGGAACCTTCCTCGCGACTTACGGCGATTGTCTCACTAAATGGCACCCGTTACGTGAACCACCGAGGCATCCTGAAGAAAAAACCTGCTGTATCCAGGTCAATCGTGGTCAACGTCACCCTTTTCAGAGAACATCTGAGCCCCGCATGACCTAACCATGACGAATCTCCGCCATATAGGGGATCTTAGAACAGGATTATCGTCACGATCATATGACACTCATCGCCCTATTCTTACTCCTCCTGGGCACCTGGAAATTGTACCAGTGCAGAATGAGAAAGAAGAAACCCGAAGACGCGTTTCAAACTAGTAGGGGAGGAGTTAAAATGCGCCGTCGCGACAAAGTTGCAGCCGAAACCAGAAACTCGCACGCGTAAGCTGCCGGACCGCCCGTTGCAGACGCTGACGCAACATTCAGCCGACTTTCCAGCGGCAGCGGCGGCTTCGTGGTCCGACGGAGCTTGCCCTAAGTTTCAGTTTTAATTTTGTTCTCCAATTTTCAAGTAGAATAAATAAAAACAAATAAAGATACTTTGCTGAAATATAATAAATAAACCAAATAAGGACTCTTTACTAAAAATAAACAGTCTTATGTTAATTTATATACCTTATATGGTCGGAAACGCTTCCTTCTGCCTGTTACATACTTTTCAACGCATCTAGTATACTCTTTTACTCTACGAGTAACGGGTATAAATATCACAACATTTTTCAAAAGTTTCGGCGTGATAGTTTTGGGCGGTTGGTGGGAGTTAGAGGGGGCGTGGAAGAAAGTTTTTTTGAACATCGATAGAAATTTTACACTCTCACTTTCCCGCTCTCCTACACAAGCGTGCAGATTGCTGCGGTACATTTGATAGCTCGCTTGCAAATTTAAATTTTGTGTTTTTTTTTTATACAATGGTCCCAATTGTCTGCTATCGAAACAAATGCCGCAAGGTTATAAAGCCTGAGCCACTAAAAGTGGCGTAGCTAGAGATGGTTTTCTTCAAGCAGATGATCTAGATTCACAGTTTAATAGAAGAATCTCCGAAGTGCAAGAAAGCCACTGGTGGTAGAATGCCTAAGGGGAACACCCCGCAGCCATTAGCAAATGATCAACAGGACTCCACAGCTGATATGCTGTCAATCGCAGCAAATCCTCGAATGTTGCTTAGATCGGGAGCTAAAAATATTCGAAACAACCCGATCAATCCGTTGTGGAGAGAGTTGGAATTGCTAGAGATTTGTACACACGAGTTCCCCAACCAGTGATTACATCTTTTCCTATTAGTTTACCACCACAAAGGAATATTGAGTCCGAACTATCGGCACAAGTTTGCCCTTTGAAAATACAATCTGCAGTACCAAAACACCTCACGGTGGTAAAGTTCACACACCCACTAAAGAACAAAATTTTCGTTTCTCGGCATTCACCGCCGATAATATAAAAGTGGAAAATTTTAACTTTTCTTGCGCTAGGGACATTTTATTTGACAAGATAACTGTCCCTAACGAACTATTTTTGACCATATGTTCTGGAGTTTTTGGTTGGATTGTATGGTGGTAAAATAGTTCGAAGCTAAGATTTAAAATAAGAAAAAGGGACCCGTGGGAATTAAACTTTCCTCCCGTTTCCACACTACTGCAGCACCCACCTCTTCTTATTCTTCTTAAAAAAACCAACATCTAGTCTTACTATCTGCTATCAAAATGCAAGGGGCTTGCGTAGCATGCTAACTTAATTGTAATATGATAGCCTTTCCTTTGAATCCCATATCATTGTGTTTATAGAGACTTGGCTAAAGCCGGAGGAAGTTACCCCTGAAGTTTTCCCTGGTATCAAATATACAGGCATGATCGTCCCTCCAGCTGGGCAGGTGGAGTCCTAATTGCGGTTAGGTCTTCCCTCACTTTTTGACAAATATATTTTTAGAATATATTAATCATTTCTCCGCTATCCAATCCGTTTCAAATATAATAGGTCCGAAAGGGACCAATAAGTAGTTCTAGGTGATTTTAATATTCATGGCTCAAAAATCTAATATCTCACTCGCTATAGCACAACATAACTTTATTGATGGTTTGCTCGACTTATGGTTGTGTCAAGTTAATTGTTTTCAAAACCCTCTGGGTTGATTGTTGAATATATGTCAAGTGACAAATCCTGAATGTGTGTTTCTGTCCAGAGTAGTACCTCTTACTC
This sequence comes from Drosophila yakuba, assembly GCF_016746365.2. Classification (NCBI taxonomy): domain Eukaryota; kingdom Metazoa; phylum Arthropoda; class Insecta; order Diptera; family Drosophilidae; genus Drosophila; species Drosophila yakuba. The sequence goes on along the minus strand of NC_052527.2, from coordinate 24,072,256 downwards.
AACCTGAAGATCCATATCATCCTACTTTCGAAGTGACAATCGACATCGTTACCGTAATAAAAAAAAGAGAGAACGCTATAGTCAAGTTCCCCGACTATCTGATACCCGTTACTCAGCTAGTAGAAGTGATCTGGCTATGTCCGTCTGTCCGTCCGTATGAACGTCGAGATCTCAGGAACTACAAAACCTAGAAAGTGGAGATTAAGCATACAGGCTCCAGAGACATAGTACCAGCGCAAGTTTATCGATTCATGTTGCCACGCGCACTCTAACGCCCACAAACCGCCCCAAACTGCCACGCCCACACTTTTGAAAAATAATTTGATATTTTTTCATTTTTGTATTAGTCTTGTAAATTTCTATCGATTTGCCAAAAAACTTTTTGCCACGCCCACTCTAACGCCTACAAACCGCCAAAAACTGTCAGTGTTGAAGACTCTCCTTCGCACTTCCACTAGCTGAGTAACGCGTATCAGATAGTCGGGGAACTCGACTATAGCGTCTATAACTGCCGATTTTTCCTAAATCTTTCATTGTAAATTTGTTCATTAAACAGTCTTTTATTTCAGCTATATTTTATTTTGTTCTTACTGCATATCAAAATGTCATCTACATATACTAAAATATATAATTCATCTCTACCCTTTCTTTTTGCATATAAACAATAATCGTAATTGCTTCTGTTGGTACACGCAGCCGTCAAAACTGTGCAGTAGACTAATCTCATAGTCTTTAATATTGTAAGCCGAAGTAGTCAGTGGTAGCAGTTGCGATGCCCATAGTGCAAACCGCTGTTCTCGCACGCATTTATCTGTGCGGCGCTCATTCCTTGTTCTCTTTGTTATCTACCTACGTTAAGCTTGGGCGCTGCATTTCGGCTGTCTGTCCCGCCAATTGTCACTTCTTCGTTTTTTGGCAAAGACTCAAATTGTGCATTTGATATCGCTCTTTGTCGGCCCTAGCTGCCGTAAACAATTCGCAAAATAAACAGTATCGGAAAATAAACAAACTTTCTTCAGCTACTTATTATTCGCAACAGCTATTGAAAAAGCTCAATAGCTAAACATTGGTGACCCCGACGTGATAGTGTTAATTTGCATGCATTAATTAATGCACTTATCCCGTTAATATAAATAATATTAAATTAATATAAATACATTAAATCGCAATCGGTTGGACAAGTGAGTGTGATAGTGGCTGTGTTTAAGCCAGCTAGCATTACATATATACATACATACATTGCTACATATATCGTTACGTGCATTGACTCCGCTTGCATTTTCGTCATTTATTTTGTGCTCATCTTCCCGCTGAACCGAATTGAAAGCGATTTGTTGCTATGCCCGCTGAAAGTGACAAAAACAGGGTGACCTTTTTAAAGCGCAAAGCCAATGCGCTGTTCAGCAGGTTGCAGAGGCTACAAACGTCGCTGTCTAATGAGACGCTAAGCGGATACGACGAACCTACTCTTACGGTGAGGCTGGAGCAGATTGATGAGCTGCAAAGTGCCTTCAATGTTCTGCATACAGAACTTGAGGAATTGGATTTCGACGAAATTGGCAGTGAAATGAGCGAGAGTTTCAATGAATTCATCGTTGAATTCAAGGCTAGTGGCGCGCGAAAATAGCCAAACGCAATGTGAATTTCGCGCCGCACTCAACGCTTGCGGAAGGTGTTGCGCCCCACCAGTGTAGTGGTCCTCAAACGCAGCCGCGGCCGAGGCCGATGCCGTTGCCGCCTGTGCAGCTGCCAACCTTTGGCGGAGGCTACGCAAACTGGGCGGATTTTTACCCGTGCTCACGAGCATAATCGGCAGCCATTCGGACCTCTCCAAAATTGAGAAATTTCAACATCTGCGGTCATGTTTGAGGGATTCAGCGCTGGAAACTATCCGATCATTGGAGATCTCAAACAGCAATTACGGTCTTTGTCAACCTTATTCCGTCGTGGGAGTCGATGGCTGCATTCCTGGAGCAGCGATGTAGGACTTTGGAGGCCGTGGATTGCCCCATGGCAACCTATGCGCCTGGCGTTCAGGTGGGCAGAAGTCGTTCGACGCTAGTTGCTACCACGCAAAATTCTCTTGGTTGCATGCTTTGCCATAGTGCAGAGCATGTCATATATTATTGCCCGCAATTTAGAGTCTTAGCGCCAGTAGATATTCTGCGCGAGGCAAAGAGACTAGCACTTTGCCTAAATTGCCTAAAGGCAGGTCATCAGCTACGGCAATGCAGCTCGAGCCGCTGCCGCACCTGTGGAATCAGGCATCATACGCTGCTTCATCTAGATGGTCCGCCTTCCTTGCAGCCACATGTTCCGGTGTCTTCAAGCTCCCACACTGAGCCTTCTGCCCCGCTTTCGACTTCTTCTACTCTAATTACCCAGGATCTCGGTAGTGACCTTGTGCTGCTAGCCACTGCAACCGTTCTAGTGCAGAATCGGTCGGGACTGTTCGTTCCCTGCAGGGCCTTGTTAGATTCTGGCTCTCAACTGCACTTGGTCACCTCTCGGCTTGCAAATCAACTGCAACTTAAGAGGTCGAGGTCGTCCGGCTCCGTCACTGGAATCAGGGATTCCAATTTCGCGTCTGATGGATTCTCGGTAGGAATTGCGATGCGGTCTGTCACTTCGGATTTCTCAACGAGCATAACAGCAGTTATCGCTCCCAATATCACGGATCGCCAGCCAAGTTTTAATGTGGACATTGGGAACTTGAAGATTCCATAAAACCTGCAGCTCGCCGACCCGCCTGTTTTATGAGCTGCTGTGCGTAGGTCAGATAAAGTTGTTGCCAGGACTGCCACTGTTTCAAAAAACTCGTCTGGGCTGGGTTGTGTCTGGAGGCTGCGCGCGCCCTTGCGGTAGCGCTTTAATAGCTTCACGCGTTCCTTCTTCAGCCAGCAAGGAAAACAGCATTGATGTTGAACTTAATTCACTTTTGCAGCGCTCTTGGGAGGTAGAAAATTGTCCCGGCCCAATAGTTCAAGCCACTAAGGAGGGACTAGATTGTGAGGCCCACTTTGTTAAAAATTACACCCGACTGCCAGCTGGCGATTACTTGGTACGGTTGCCGCTAAAACTCCATTTGGACTCTTTAGGAGATTCCTATCCTCAGGCTTTGCGGAGATTCCTGTCGCTGGAAAAGAAGCTTACAAAGCACCCTGGCTTGAGGGTTAAATATGCGGCGTTCATGAAGGAATATCGTGATCTGGGACATATGTCGCCTGTGCCTGCCTCCGAGGTCAGCTCGTGACGATATTTTTTTACCACATCACTGCGTCATGAAGGAGGATAGCACTACCACAAAGCTTCGCGTTGTCTTTGACGGATCAGCTGCCACTTCCACTGGTTACTCGCTTAACGATGTGTTAATGGCCGGCCCGGTCATCCAGCCCAAGCTATTTCACATCCTAGTTCGATTTCGCTCACACCCAGTTGCCGTTACAGGAGACATATGTAAAATGTACCGATGTGTAAGGGTCTCGCAAGAAGATAGCTATTTGCAGTGCATTGTATGGAGGGACTCCCCGATCGATGACCTTCAAGTATACAAACTCGACACAGTTACCTACGGCACCAAACCAGCCTCCTTCTTGTCCGTAAGGACTATGCAGCAGTTGTCAATCGATGAGCAGGCATCGTTTCCAATTGGATCAGAAATCCTTCGGCGCGATTTCTACGTGGATGATCTTATCTCCGGCTCAGGCACGGTAAAGGATGCTATCAGCATAATGCAGCAGACGGCTGGCATTCTTGCGAAGGGCAAGCTCAGGCTAATGAAATTGTGCTCTAAGATTCCGCTTGTGCTGGAGGGTGTGCCCGCCGAGGACAAGGAGTCATTCATGAAGTTTGAAGATGGTAGCGATTTCACCAAAACTTTAGGTCTCGCTTGAGATCCCGCCTCCGACCAGCTATTGTTTTCCTTCTCTGCCTTTCAGTCGCCATTGAGACCCTGCAGGTGCTCTGTTTTGTCTGCGATTGCTAAATTTTACGATCCTCTCGGCCTGGTCGGTCCGGTAATCACAAGGTGTAAAATCGTTTTGCAGCAGCTCTGCAAGGAAAAGCTGTCCTGGGATGAAAGCCTCCCGGAAACTCATAACACGAAATGACTTGATATATGTCGCAGTTTTGAAATAATAAGTCATGTTAGTTTCCCTCGGTTCGTGTTAAGCGCCTGGTCTTGAGGTGCATGGTTTTCGTGATGCAAGCATTGATGCCTATGGAGCCTGCGTTTATGTGGTTTCTAAAGGGAATCAAAGTTTTAGCCATTTGCTTTGTTCGAAGTCGCGCATAGCTCCGTTGAAGACCATAACAGTACCAAAGCTGGAGCTTTGTGGTGCGGATCTTCTGGCTAAAATCATGAGGGAAATAGTTGGCTTAAAAGTATTTAAAAGACGCTACTATTGTTGGTGCGACTCGACGGTGGCACTTTCCTGGATCCGAAATGATTCCGCCAGGTTCAACATATTTGTGGCAAATAGGGTTGCTGCCATTCAGGAGCTGACAGATGTCACGGCTTGGCGTTATGTTCCAACAGCTTTAAATCCGGCTGACATCTTACCCAGAGCATCCCTGCCGTCTGAACTTAGCGAATCGTCACTCTGGGCGCATGGACCCGCCTATCTTACGGAGCCTGAAAGAGATTGGCCAACAGCTGTTTGTCCTGACAAACCGGTGCTTGAACTTCGTCGAAGTGTGTTCATCGTAAAGTCGCCGTACGTGGATGTAATTGCTAGCTCCAAATTTGCAAATTCTTACCCCTCACTGCAACGAGTGTTTGCATACATTTACAAATTTTGTAATGGAATTCGTCATCCTGGGCTCACCGTCGCACACATTCAAGAGGGTACTCAGATGATGCTGCGGTTGGTGCAGCGCGCGCAGTTATGTGAGGACATGCAGTCCCTAAAAACGCTGGGAAGAGTTTCCTCGTCTAGTCCCATATCGTCGCTCTCGCCGTTCCTGGATCAATTTGGACTTCTTAGAGTAGGCGGTCGCCTCCGGAATTCGTCATTGGACTTTGATGTCCGCCACCCTAAAATCCTTCCAAGGTCCCATCCGGTGACTCTGGCAATTATTTCGCATTACCATGAAAGCAATCTTCATGCCGGACCTCGAGCTCTTCTGGGTGCAATTCGATCCCAATATTGGCATATTGGGGGGAGGAAGACGGTTACCAAGGCCGTGAACAAATACATCAGATGTTTTCGGATTAAGCCGCGGCTGATAGAGCACATAATGGCGGACCGTCCCAAGGAGCGCTTGGAAGGATCTCACGCTTTTGAGGTTGCTAGAATAGACTTCTGTGGACCCTTCTTTCACAAGTCGGATACTCGCAACAAGCCCGCGGTTAAATTTATATGCTTTGCAACCATGGCAGTGCCCCTGGAGCTGATCACGGATCTCTCGACAGTTGCGTTTCTGTGCGGACTCAAGAGGTTCAAGCAAATTTGGTCAGACAACGCCACCAACTTTGTCGGCGCCAAAAATGAACTTCTAGAACTTCGAAGGTTATTTCTCAGCAGCGAGCATCAAGGCTCCGTTCAGAATTTTTGCCTTTCGGAGACTATTGACTGGCGGTTCATCCCTCCACGGTCGCCCCATTTCGGTGGACTTTGGGAAGCAGCGGTGAAAACGACCAAACATCATTTCTACCGCGCTTTGGTACGGCGGGTCTGACCTTCGACGAGCTGAGGACGCTGGTGTGCCTCATCTCGGCAGTTATTAACTCCAGACCTTATGTTCCCATTTCAGAGAACCCTGCCGATCTGGACGTCCTCACTCCGGCGCATTTACTCAATGGTGGTCCGCCTTCGTCGTTTGACGAGCCAGATATAACGGGCCGAAACTATAATCGGCTTGACTCTTGCAAGCGCATCTCCTTTCTTCAGCAAATATTTTGGTCGCGATGGAAGGAGGAGTACTTGACGTTGCTCCAGCAGCGCTCCAAGTGGCGCACCCCAAAGCCTGGCGTAGCCGTGGACAACGTCATTCTTGTTAAGGACGAGAATCTACCCCCAATGAGATGGCCTTTGGCGAGAGTCATGCAGTTGATTCCTGGCGGAGACCGCGTCGTTAGAGTTGCAGAATTGAAGACCGCGTTTGGAGTAATAAGGCGGGCAGTGAACAAGCTGTGTCTGCTTCCCCTTGAGGACTCTGTTGGAAGCCAAGCTTCCAACGGGGGGAGGATGTTGGGTCATGCAGCCGCCAAAACTATGCAGTAGACTGATCGCATTCTCTTAATATTGTAAGCCGAAGTAGTCAGTAGTAGCAGTGGCGATGCCCATAGTGCAAACCGCTGTTCTCGCACGCATTTATATGTACGGCGCTCATTCCTTGTTCTTTTTGTTATCTATCTACGTTAAGCTTGGGCGCTGCATTTCGGATGTCTGTCCCGCCAATTTTCACTTCTTCGTTTTTCAGCAAAGACTCAATTTGTGCATTTGATATCGCTCATTGTCGGCCCTAGCTGCCGTAAACAATTCGCAAAATAAACAGTATCGGAAAATAAACAAACTTTCTTCAGCTACTTATTATTCACAACAGCTATTGAAAAAGCTCAATAGCTAAACAGCTTCTTATAAAATTTTTTCTCAATCCATATAATGCCTTAATTAATTTATAAACTTTCTTCTCTCCTGTTTCATAACCTTTCGGTTAATTTACATAAACTTCTGATTTTACGTAGCCTTAAAAAGGCTGTTTCGACATCCATCTGATTTATAAACATACCATTTTTACAACAATATGATAGTAATATTTTTAATGTTTGAATTTTTCCTACTGGTTAATATACATTTTTTAATCGTTCTTATTGTTGGAAACCTCTTACTACTAGTCTAGCTTTGTATGTCCCATCACTTTTCATCACATTCATATATTTTACTTTCATTGTTTTTTTCCCAGGCAAATTAATTTTGTTTTCTCTTTCATAACTTGAACATGTCTTGCGTTTAGTACTCTATTGTTTAGTAAAACTCTATATCCGTTTGTATTATATCCAACTACAACTCTTAATTCTGATTTGTTATCGCATTTACTCTTTCTGCGTACTTCTGGAATTCTAACAAAAACTCTACTTCCGTATTTTTTATATCAAAAAATATTTTCTATAGGCTTTTATCTACTGCTGTGTTCGATTTTTTAAATAATCTACCGTCTTCATCACTTCTGGCCAATATCGCCTAAGTATGTTTGCCTCTCTCATCAAGCACCTACCAATATCCATCGTCGATCTGATATATCCTTCTGCTACGCCGTTTAATGTAGTTAACTTAATTCCCTAATATTTTACAAAGTTTAATAATTCTCTATTAAAATATTCTTTAAAGTTATTGCATTGAATGACTTTTTTACTGAACTGATTTTCAACAAAACTTACATATTCTTTTAAGCAATCGCAGTTTGCCATTATTCGCGATCAGCTGATTCAATATTACGCTAATTAACATTTCATATAAAGGCATACACATTTATTTCAACACAACCAAACGAATTCATGGTTTTCGCAAGGCAAACTTCCGGAGGCTAAATAATTTTATATCTGGCTTAATTTGGTCCGATCCTTACTCCTACAACAAAATGGCGAAAACCATAAATATTTTTTCTAATGCTAATAAATCCTTTTTTAACTCTTGTGTTCCTATGTACTATACGTCAATCTCTAACAAACCTCTTTGGTTTAACAAAGAGTTTACAGACCCAAGAAATATAAAGCCCAGACTTTATACAAAATTTAAAAATACCGGTCCTCAGTCTATCCTTTCTAAATATTTAAGTGCTCGGTTAAATTTTACCGTGCTTAATGCTCAGTGTTACAAGATCTATTTTTTTTTTAATTCCTTCTTATTCCTCTCGTATTCGTTTCGGTAATCGATTAAGTTTTTCGACCGATCTGGTGATTGGCCAGATGCGGCTCATCCCAGTGGTGGGGCTGCCACCTAACGTCAGTTAGGTTGCGCGCAGTTGTGCGCGATTTTCTTCGTAAAAGTACTTAAATTGGTCCACGTTATATACCCCGTTTGGGCAGTGGCAAAGTGAAAAGTTAAAATAAAAAGCATTAATTTGCAGAACTGCAGGGCAAGCGAATCTTGTGGCGCCGGTATTGGTTTTTTGTCAAACTTAGGTAGGGTTTTTAGTTCGTCCAACATACACCGTGGGCAACGTGAAGTCCCTCGAGCCAACGCCCCAATCCACCAGCTGCATCCAGAGTCGCGGACCAGGAAGTAAGGGAAGTTTCCGACGCATCGAGAGCCAGTAAGTAGGTGTTCGTGATGATATAGTGCAACATTTTCCTTTTCTTGTCAATGTCTATCCCTTTCCGTGTATTTAGACTGGTTTTACCCCGTGCCCCTATTTTTTGGATTGTCACTTTACGCAAAATTTGAACTTCATAATGAATAAAGGCAAATCCAAGAGAAGTAGCAAGACCACATTCCCCCATAGTCGACGAGCCCAGCCGGAGAAAATTTTTGCGTGTGCACTTCTCTTGAATTTAACATCCAGCCGAAGTATTCAATAAATGTTCGTTACATTTATAATTATATTTAGATAATCATGTTTAATTCAATAGCGCCCAACTGTAAGGCCACGTTATTTTACGTTGCTCACGGGATATAAATTAAAGTCTTAGTCAACATCGTGTGAGGAGTTGAAACTCCGCACAAATGCGGATGGTGATCGCATGAGAAGGGCCTGCCGTTGCCAGTTACGCAACAAGGCAAAGCGTAGTAACGGCAGTGCGAAGCCCGGAGAAAGAGAGTTTGGAGACTCTGGGCTGGAGAAAGAGAGTTTGGAGACTCGGGAAGTGGAGAGAGAGAGGGGGGAGGGGACTGGGAAAGACTCATTTAGAATCTCACGAAATTGATGTTGGCGAAGCTAAACCGGTAAAGCAGCGGCATTTTCCCTTGTCTCCCGCTGTCGAAAAATTATTATATGCGGAAGTAGACAGGATGTTGAAAATGGGGGTGATAGAGGAGTCTCAGGGCCTTTGGTCGTCTCCAGTTGTTCGCGTTCAAAAACCTGGAAAAGTTCGCCTCTGTGACGACAAAGGACGCATATCCCTTGCCGCAGATGAACGGGATATTATCAAGACTTCCTAAGGCGATGTATATTTCAAGTTTGGATTTGAAAGATGCCTACTGGCAGATTCCTTTAGATCCTAAATCTCGAGATAAGACGGCGTTTACCATTCCGGGGAAGCCTCTTTACCACTATAAAGTAATGCCATTTGGGTTAACTAATGCTTCACAAACTATGACACGTCTGATGGATATGGTTATTCCAGCGGAATTAAGAAATTAGGTGTTTGTGTACCTAGATGACCTGCTGGTGGTTTCGGATAATTTCGAAATGCATCTCAAAGTGTTGAGCGTAGTTGCAAAAAAAATCAAAGCTGCTGGTTTGACACTTAACGTAAAGAAAAGCCATTTCTGCATGCGTTCAGTCAAATATTTGGCGCATATAGTCGGAGAAGGTGTCATAAGAACCGACACGGAAAAAATATCTGCAATGTCCAAATTCCCTCTTCCGAAAAATCTGAAATCTCTACGCAGTTTCTTAGGAATGGTAGGATGGTAACGTAAATTTATCAGCAATTTTGTTTCAGTCGCTACCCCATTGACCGACTTGCTAAAGCCCAAGAAGAAATTCCAGATGACTCCAAAAGGTGAAAAAGCATTTGATCAGCTGAAAACTATGCTGCGTTCTTTTCGCGTGAGGACTATCTAGAGTTAGTGAGGAAAAAGGCTCTTGAAGTTATGAGCAAACAAAACAACAAAAATGAGCGCCAATATAATTTGCGATCAAGAGAGGTGGTATACAAAGAAGGCCAGGAAGTATGGCGAAAGAATTTTAGGCAGAGTAGCTTTCCCACTTTTAAAACGCACAGGTGTTGCCACCGCGAAACGAAACAGCAGAGGCGAAAATCATTTTTTTGGCTAGTGCAAAATCATTTTTAAGCGTGTAATCTAAGGCCCGAGAAAAGGCCGAAAAACAGATCTAGGAAGGAAAGAGAAAATTGGTGGCCGAATGTGAAAGGGAATTAAAGAAAAAACTATAAAGAAAGTCAAAGGCCAAAAATGGCCGGATTTTAGTTTAGTGTAGGATAAGTAGAATTAGTTTATTTCTTATTTTTTTTTTTGTGTTCAGCCGGCGAAATTTGTAAAACATCCGGCAAAAAGAAAAACGGCAAGATCGTAGAGAATGGAAAAGGCTTGGCCGAAGAAAAATTGAGTGGTTTTTATTTGTTCTGTGAATTTTTGTTTTGAGTGGTTTTCTGCTCGCCTCTTCTCGGTATAAAAACCCATATGTTTATCGTTAAAAAAATGAGATATGAACATTTAATATGAAACATGATGTAATTTTGGAAAAAAAAAAAGTGAATATTTATAATATTTTCTGCAGCGTTTACAGGCCCTTGAAAGCGCTTTCAACGAGGGACTTGTCGGCGAGAATTGGTGAGAATTCTATTTCCCTCCATGTCATCCCCAAATCTAAAATGACCCTGCAAACCCAAAAAGTAAAAGTAAATTAACCAAATAAAACTTTAAAGAAGCCATAGGGCTATGTAGGCAGAAAAAAAAATAAAAAAGTTAACAGGCCCTGAGAAGCCCTTCAAATTTAACTATTGCTTAATCTTTGTCTTATTTACTAAATAATCTTAATTACAATCGAACGTTTTATATATAATACTTTTAACCCACCTTTACAGTCACTTATATTTATCCCTATTTACCTATATTTATACCAATTATTTATATTCAATTTAGCATGTCCCCAGATATATCGTCTCCTTTACGTTTTTAAATAAACTTGTATAATGTTTTAGAAAAACATTAATTTTTGACTCGGCATGACCTTAACCCCTTGAGACCCCTGAACACCGAAGAGGCCGTTATCCCGTGCCCCTATTTTTTGTCTCGTCATTTCACGCAAAATTTCATAATGAATAAAGGCAAATCCAAGAGAAGTAGCAAGACCACCACCCCCCATAGTCGACGAGCCCAGCCGGAGAAAATTTAACATCCAGCCGAAGTATTCAATAAATGTTCGTTACAAAGCGAGACTGGTAACGCGCGTCAGGCCCTTGATGCTGTTCGCAGAACACAGGGTGCACTTGGTAACTATGTGGGCCCCCGTTTTACTCCATATAGCGTGGAGAAGGGGGTGAGGCGGTTGGGCAAGAGTAAGCTGCCGAAGATTGTTGCATTAGGCATTATGGATGGAAGAATACTTTCTAAAAGCTAGAAAAGTATCTTTTTGAGAGGAAAGTTTGTGTGGCCAAGCTCTCGGCTTGGGTGGGGTTTGAACCCACAACCCCGTGTTTATCACGTAGTTGCGCTATCCTCTGCACTACGAGGCCCCGAACAAGATCTATTTAAACCGTTTAAAATTCCAGTTTGCGCAGAATCCGAAATAGTTTTATGATTTTGTTAACACAAAGCGCAAAACAATTTTATACGTTTCCTGGCTTTTTTTTTTTTTAATATTACTGAAATTTCATATCAGACACAAGCCGATCCATTTCCCAAGTTTTTTCGAGCATATGCTGTGTCCACGTTACCTCATTCCAAACTTTCTCTTATGCGGTATCAAAGTCAAATTTTAGCCTCTACGGAAATAGTTTATCTTATCTCTGGAATCTTCGCAGTTCCCCAATATATGGAAGAGTCCTTTGTGATTCCTCTCCATAAAAAGGTAAGAAATTGAATGGAAGCAAGTACAGATGAATCTCTAAATGGTCGGCTATCCCTAAGCTTTTTGGAAATGTTATTACTGTTTATTTGCAGCACCTTTTTATGTCAATTATATCACAATGTCAGCATGGTTTTATGAAACGCTTGCTCCAGTTCGTGCCGTCTCACTTTCGCTCTCCATATTCTCACCCTCCAAAGCCTCTGTCTCCAAAATACCTTTCTGCAGCTCTCATTCTCCGACTTCTCGGTTTCGCAATGCCGTTACTACGCTTTGAGTTGTTGGCAACAGGCAGGCCATCCTTTCGCACTTGACGTCTGCCTTTGTACCGAGTTTTAACTCCCCACATCCTTCTCTTTCATAAGGAGACAATAAACTTGTACTTCCCGTCCATGTTTAAACAATCCTCAGCCTCACATCTCTGTCTTGAGTTCCACAGCGCCTATCCCGCCTCATCGGCCGTCGGTTCTTGTTTCTGTGAAGCCACTCCTTGCTAACAATCGCAGTTCTTCCTGCGTTCGGGTTTTCTATTCTTTCGTCATCTAGTAACCCTACCTTCTGTCGATCGATTATTGCCACCTTTCAATATGTTCCGTTGGTGCGGCGTTGCCACTAAATGATCTTAGTATTTTCGCAGTGTGACCCGTCATGTGCTGATAGTTCTTGTATGTTTCCCCATTGGCCGTATTGTTATCGAGGCGCCCCTTACCTAAGCTCTGAAGACTATAAACAACATTTTTGCCGGTGTTTGATTATAAAATACAAATTGTTCATATTTTTTATCATTGGCTTTTTTTTCCTTACAGCATCATTCTGTATGCTTTGCGGTACCGCCCCTTTCTCTTGCCTAGGAAGTATGTGGATTCCTTGGATTTGATTAGTGCATTACTCCTCCGTACCCCGCATAATTGCGTAATGCCCACGTTGAGTTGCAGCGCTTGTAGGGTGCTGAATGTCTTGTGCCAACCCATAGGTTTCCTCTAGCGGCGGGGCAAAAAAACTGAAATCTGTCACAAAGTCGAGTAAGCAGCACAATTCGGAAGTCCATCTCGAACACTAATACTTTGCCACATTAAAAAGTATTGTACGTCCTTTTGTTAGAATTAATAATCGAAATTATTATACGCAACGATCTTGGTATTAATGGATGCCAAAGTCGTAGGCCTAGTATCGCCATCTAGGGTTGGGCCTTCCGTATATGATGTGGTGTAGCAAGCCGAGTACATAGTACATATACACATATAAAATACATTGCTAATATGTATATCAACGGGCCAGATAAACATTTAAGGCAAGAACCGCAAGCTAAGCAGTCCCACGGTAGCGACTGCATGCTAAGCAGTTCCACGGTTGAATAACTCACGCTGTCCGCTGCCGCAATTCAAACAGAGACACACTCAAACTAATAATTTGGAATGCATGTACTTAGCTTGCTACTCACTCAAGAAAGTGCTGCAACCTCAAAAACTGACAATTAATAACCAATCAGCGACGAGCTCGCTCAAGCAACGGACATTGATTTTAAAAACTCGTCTTTATATGACGACCGTGACAAAGGGCACAGCACGAGGAAAAAAGAACAACGAGGACATGCACGATGCACAAATAAATGATTTAACGTGGAAAGCTACGGAACCGACACCACAAACGGAGACGGAGTAGACCTGAAGGCGGACCAGCAACGCGGGGTTCGGTAATTCATAGGATCATTAACAAGTCCATAATCATCTAATACGGAGGCGGTTTGTTGGCGTTAGAGTGGACTTGGCAAAAAATATCAAAACATTTTTCAAAAGTGTGGGCGTGGCAGTTTTAGGCAGTTTGTGGGCATTAGAGTGGGCGTGGCAACATGAATCGAAAAACTTGCGCTCCGTCTATGTCTCTGGAGTCTGTAGGCTAAATTTCAACATTCTAGCTTTTATAGTTCCTGAGATCTCGACGTTCATACCGACAGACGGACATGGCCAGATTTGTATACCCTTTTGCTCTACGAGTATGGGGTATAAATACTTCCATTAAGCGAGATACCGTATACAGGCATATTTCAGACATGTTTTTGAATGTTAACAGAATTGGCAAAGTAATTGCTTCGGTACAAACATACACGACAGTTTAATAGGAATATTGTCATCGATGCTCTCAAATGAGGAGACCGCCGTCAAACTGATAAGAACAAAAATTAAGGGTCATGCTTGTAACCTCATAGGAGACGAAAACAGCATCGCCTTAATAATAGCAAAACTCGCGTCAACGGTTAAAAGTAAAGCGGTGAAAGCTTTGTCGCCAAAACTGATGAACTTACAACAAAAGAATAAGACGGCAAACGCATATGTTGATGAAGTGGAAGAGTTAAGCAAGGCTTTACAAAGAGCTTATATTAATGGTGGTCTATCGTTGCAATAAGCCTTAAAGTACAGCGTACAACATGCTGTCAAAGCAATACAATTAACTGTGCCATCAATAAGGTCAAACTCATAATGCAAGCGTGAACGTTCACTGGTATAAATGACGTCGTAGCCAAATTCAATAGCAGCTGCACCGAAGCAACTGGGTAAGAAAACGCGGTTTTATTCTACTAGAAAAATTATAAAGGCACCTCTAATTACAGGGGCCGCGGTAATCGCGGAGGCCGAGAAAATAGAGGGTACAACAACCGTGGCGCCTATCAAAATAGGTACAACACAAACTTCAACCCACAGGGTAGCCAAACGCAGGAAATACCAATATAAGAGTAGGATAACGAAGAAGACCCCTTCAGCCGAAATCAGGAACATTGACATTGCTAGTTGACACGGGTGCCGAAATATCAACAAAAAAAAAACATAGTAAAGAGTATTCAGACTTAGACACATCCAAAATATCTAACATAACAGGCATCGGGCAGGTATCTTTAAAATCATTCGGCTTAACATTCGTAGAACTTTAACTGCGTAATGTTCCCGTACCACATGAATTTTAGGCAGTACCCTCAGATTTCTCAATTCCTTGTGATGGCATCATAGGTGTCCAAGTTACGGGGTTTGGACTGTCACCCGCTCTCCGCTCCCTCTTACGCTCTCCGCTCCCTCTTACGCTCTCCGCTTCCTCTTACGCTCTCCCGCTCTTCACCACAGAGTCTCCAAGGAGTCTCCGCTGCGCTTGGGAGAGCCTAACTAATTAGAATAAGCACCAGTGTCAAAACTAATTTCGCTGAATAAACATACGCCCGGTCGCGCCCGCGTAATTACGAAAAGTCTAGTGTTCGCTTTTCTTCGAGTGTTTCCATTTCAGCATATTTGGAAAATTCCAGGACAGCAGCCCCCTCCATCACCTGGATTTTAAAGTTTGTCCACCAGCGAACAAATTATAAGATAAGTACGAAATTTCCATTCCTTTTAATTGCCAGTCTGCAGCAAAACGTTCGAAAATCCAATTACGTTCTGTAAGATTTATTGTCAAATCTAATGGATTTGTCCGACAAAAGGCAATTAAAGAAAAGAACTTATTCATTCTCACGGGCGCCGCCATATTACCCATCGTTCTCCTTTCACCCTCATTCGTGAAAATTTCTAAGTCCAAATTTCCGAATATATTTACATATTCATCCAGTCCGAAAAGTGCAAAATTCCAAATGTGAAAAAGTGAAAATAATTTGTGCCAAGTTCAGTGAAAATTTCTAAGTCCAAAGCTCTGCCAAAAGTGGCAAAAATTCTGTTCTCGTTTCACTGTATCCAACGCAAGCTAAATTCTTTTCGCAACACATTTTTTCTTTAACTCCGCAGTCCACTTAATACAATTTGCTTTGCTATCGAAGAATACAACAACGAAACAAACAACACATACCCTCTGGCCATTCCAAATAAAATATTAATTAAACATTTACACGCCAGTTCTATATATATTACATCAACATATACTACATCCATATTTATTACATATATTACAGTACATATATTACATCAACATATATTACATCAACATATACTACATCCATATACATTGCATATATTTCATCTACTTATACTACATCCATATATATTACATATATTACATCAACATATAATATATCCACATATATTACCGACATACATTGCGCATATTATCTGCATTCCTTTTAAACATATACCAAAGTTTAAAGTGATTCCCGTCGGCAAATCCAAACCACAAATTTATTCCAAGAGCCGACGCGGAAAAGGCGTTTTGTTTTCCATTAATTTTTTCCGTTAATTTCCAAATTAATTTCCGAGCAATAAATTAAGAGCGGTTTTTTTCTCTTTTTTTTTAACAAATAACTTTTTCAATAGTTATTAAATTATTTTTTAAATTTTTTTGTATTTTTATTTTGTATTTTTCGTATTTAAATAATACGACCGCGAAATACAAGTCGTTCACCCGACAAATATTTTTTCCTGTATTGCTTGGATATTAATTTGTGTTTGTTTTAGAAGTACTTACAACGCGGAGAAAAGACTTCAATTCCACCATTCCATTTTCACCGTTTCCAGTTGTAAACAAAAAATAAAATTTTCTACGTTCTAATAAACATTTTATTTCACCGTGTTCCAACCGTAAATCAGGTGGACCTAATTACAATAAATCACAGGTCATTTATACAATTCGCTGTTCACTCCGAGTCACCTGTTCACTTAGTCGAAACTACGGCGTTTCCACTTCGTAAATTTTACACCACTTTCTCACCCATTACATCCTATACGGTCTTTTTCCGCTGCTGTATCCCGTTCACGGCGGCAAGCTTAAATTTATAAAGTGCAGTCTGAGGAATCTGTCTACATTTTCAAAAGTGTGACCGGGCTCCAAAACCGCTTCCCTTCCATTTCGTATTTCTTCGATTATGCCCATCGGGGACGATAAGAAGAAATTGTCCGCTGACAAACCCAGGTCTATTTTTTCACCACAAGGGCCCAAGAGTCCCAGAATCCCAAGCATTTCGGTGAAAATGCCTGCGCAGATTTCCGACGACTGTGCTACTCCATCCAAAGCCACAGTACAGCGCACAGCTAAAAATATGGCTGCTTCCGATCTAGCGCTAGCCAAATTCATTTCGGTTTCTGACCGCTTAAGCGAATTTGAGGCTCAGATTAACACTCCGGAATCCGCAGCTCCAACCGTCACGATGCTTAGCGTACGTCGCGACCAAGTCCGAACCCTATAGGACAAGGTTGAAAAGGAATTCGACCTCTGCTAAGAGTGCCTTGTGTCAGCAGGCGAAGCGACAGCAGGCAACATGCCTATTCTCAGGGCTAAATACAGTTATTGCTATTCAGTCTATGAAAGGTGTGTTGCCCAGCTCGTTGATAAAATCGAGCAGGGCACGTCATAGTCCATCCCAGCCGCAAACGCTGCGCCGCAGGCCTACATTTCCTCTGGCTGTCGGTTGCCTCCATGCGATACAGAAGTTTTTGCAGGCGACTATCTTCGCTGGCCGACCTTCCGGGATCTTTTCACAGCCATTTATATCAATAATCCGCGGCTGACTCCGGTTGAAAAGTTATTCCATTTAAATACCAAAACAAGTGGCGACGCGCATGCCATCGTTTCGATTTCGCCTCTCACCAACAAGGGTTTCCGCTCTGCGTGGGAAAACCTAATAGAGCGTTTCGAAAATAAACGATTGTTGGTAAACAGTCAATTGAAAATACTGTTTAATGTGAAGTCGATACCACAGGAATCTGGGGCGGCCTTGAAGGTACTGCAAAGTACTGTTCAAGGTTGCATGACTGCCTTAGAACTGTCAGGCATCAACACTGAGAACTGGGACTGCCTGCTGGTATATCTGTGTTCATTTAAGCTCCCGAAGATAACTCTCTCCTTATGGGAGCAGTTGCTACATAAGAAAGCCGACATCTCGACATGGGCAGAGCTGAACACCTTCCTCACAGAACGTCATCGAACCCTAGAGGCCATCGATGATGTGAGACCGTCCGTACCAAGTCAGTCGCACTCCAAGCGATGAACTCAAGTGGGCCCTCTAGAAAACTAAATTCCTATGAGACGAAAGTGGCTCCAAAATCGAAATGTTGCGACTTCTGCAACAAGGAAAACCATCCTGTCCGTGTATGTCCGCGTTTTCTCCAAATGTCGGTTGACGACCGGTCAGCCTACATAAAACGGAAGCAGTTATGCTTAAACTGCTTTGCAAAGGGACATCAGCTTCGTGAGTGCAAAAGCACGCACAATTGTTTTACTTGCCGTGGCCGGCATCACACGTTGTTGCACCGGAAGAACTTTTTTTCCAGCAATTCAAGCCCTTCAAATCCTGCAAGGCCAATTTCCGCTAATCAGGCCAATTTCGTTCCAAATGAGCAAGCCGGTGTTCAAAATTATTTCGCCACGGGCTCAATCAGGAGATTTGGCTGCAGGAGCTTGGGTGGGACGAAAACATTCCAAATGAGCTTTTTCAGCGATGGCTTAATTTTCTCCAAAGTTATTCGGTTTTAGAGCAGATACGCATTCCACACTGGCTATCGTTTCATCCAGATTTCAAGGTCGAGCATCATGGCCTTTGCGATGCATCGCAAAAGGCTTATGGGGCGGCAATATTCGTCCGCGTAGAAGTGGGCAGCACCATTATGGTGCAACTCCTAACCGCGAAAACCGGGGTAGCACCAGTCAAAACGGTTTCGCTCCCAAGACTGGAGCTGTGCGGAGCGTTATTGCTTTCCGAAATGGATGCAGCCATCATTCCGCAGATTCCTACGATTAACTCCGAACTTTACTGTTGGACGGATTCCACGATAAGCAAGCCAGCGTGCCAGTGGACCACATTTTTAGCCAATAGGGTGACGAAGATCGCCCAGGCCACAAAAACAGAGAATTGGTCTCATGTTCAATCTGAGCATAATCCAGCAGTCCTGGCAAGTAAAGGAGTTTTCCTCCAAGATCTAGCCGATAGCCAGTTATGGTGGCGTGGACCGACTTGGTTGCAAAATCCACGCAACCAATGGCCAACTCAGGTCGACAACGCTCCGGTGACCGACCTGGAGAAGCGTGCTCTAAAAGTCCATCTCGCAAAAGCTCCTTCTGAAGAGTTGTTGGCACGTTCCTCCAAGCTTGAGGAAGCTCTACGGTTCATTCATCGCTTCATTCAGCGGTGCAGGGAGCAGACATCTCCATCTGATGTGCATTTGCTGGCCACTGAAATCGCCGCCGCCGAGCGGTTCCTAATTTCGAACACTCAGCGCAGAGAATTCCCTGTGGAATATGACTGCCTAAGTTAAAAGCGTCCAGTGCCAAGTTCAAGTGCCATCCTAAGCATGAACTCGTTTCTAGATCCGCAAGGACTGATCAGGGCGTGCGGCCGTTTGGCGGCTTCCGAAAGCCTTCAATACAATGAACGGCATCCAGTGATTCTTCCGTATAACTGCCTGCTTTCTCGCCTCCATGCGAATTTCACTCATCGCATAACTCTCCATGGTGCGCCTCATCCGGTCGAAATACTGGATTCCGAGAATTAAGAGAGAATTAAGAATTAAGAGTAGTAAATTCGTGCAAAGTATGTGTGATCCACAAAAAGCGGTTGCAAAGCCAACTGGTGGGTGTCCTGCCCAAAGAAAGAGCATCGTTCTCCCGACCATTCACGTATACTGGCCTTTGTTGGCACTGCCACACTGCTTTCCCGCGATTTCCTTCAAGCCGTAAAAGAGTCGGTGACGAATGCCTATATTTATCAAGAGATGCAATGGCAATTTATTCCTCCGGGGGCACCCCATATGGGAGGCCTTTGGGAAGCAGGCGTAAAAAGTTTTAAGACGCTATTTTACAAATGCACTGCCACACGAAAATACACGTTCGAAGAGCTCTCCACGCTCTTGGCAAACAATGGAAGCGTGCCTTAACTCCAGGCCGCTCTCTCCTATGTCTGAGGATCTCCTATGTCTGCTTCCCCAGGAGCCGACGGCAACCTCCGTGTAGTAAATATCCGTACTGCACGTGGAGTTATTAAACGTCCAATGGCAAAAGTGGTGCTTTTGCCGACGGAGTCTTCCGAATCTCCACAATAATAGGCGCTTCTCTCGTCCTTAGTTGTAGTTCACTAGCACTAATCATCCATTATTTTTCATTTCGTTTTCGATCTCCTTTCGACATTCAACTACGCGCAACATGGCCCCTCGTCAACAAAACGCACGCAGTGCTCGTGCCTTGGAGAGCAGGCGTACCCGAGGTATTCAATCCTACCGATGCCGAGTCTGCCGCGGTATCCATCCTCTTCGGAAGTGCGCGAGGTTCCTAAAGCTCAGCGCTGAAAAGCGTTTGCGAGCAGTCCTCATTAACAAATACTGCGCCAATTGCCTCGCTCACAAGCATTCCACGGGAGACTGCCGAAGCGGTGATCGTTGCAAGAAGTGCGACCGATCCCACCACACGCTGCTCCACATGCACGAGCAGGTTAGCCGGTTGTCGCTGCCGCGAGCGCGCTCGCGTCTCCAACCGGTTCCAACCCGGCAAGTAGCTTCGGCCTCGTCCCAACGTTCCCGCCGGCAAAATCCGCCAACTCAGCGTAGGAGTTCACCGCCTCGACGCCCGGAATCGACCACGCCGGGCCCATCGCTCTCGTCGCTGCTGCAACGCCACAGCGTGAACATCCTTCCGACAGCGCTGGTCAAGTTGGAGACCGGGACGAAGACCTTCGAGACCGCAGCACTTATCGATCCGTGCACCCCCATGAGCTGCATCGACGCTTCGTTGGCGTCAGCCTTTACGCTTCCGATGACCAATGTCGGCGACGAGAAGGTCTGCATGACGACGATTCGCTCCAGGATCGACGAGAACACTAAGCTGGAGGTCGTGCTCAAGATCGAGCCCAGTGTGCGGATCCGCACACCTGTCTGGGCATTGAGCGACACAGTGGTGTCCAAGTTCCGGGACATCATGCTGGCTGTGACCAGTTTCATCGGCCTGCTACCGTCTCCATGGTCTTAGGAGCAGATGTTTATCCAAAGGTTATCCAATCCGGATTCCTGACCTTCGATGAGGGAATGCCGGTCGCTCAGAAAACTGTTTTTGGGTGGATCGTGTCCGGTGCCTGCAGACTGCCGTAGGATGGCTGTGATTGCAAGGGGGGCGGAATGTCCAAGTTACGGGGTTTGGACTGTCACCCGCTCTCCGCTCCCTCTTACGCTCTCCGCTCCCTCTTACGCTCTCCCGCTCTTCACCACAGAGTCTCCAAGGAGTCTCCGCTGCGCTTGGGAGAGCCTAACTAATTAGAATAAGCACCAGTGCCAAAACTAATTTCGCTGAATAAACATACGCCCGGTCGCGCCCGCGCAATTACGAAAAGTCTAATGTTCGCTTTTCTTCGAGTGTTTCCATTTCAGCATATTTGGAAAATTCCAGGACAGCAGCCCCCTACAACCCACCAATAGGAATTGATTTTATGAAACGATATAATTGGATACCAGATTTTCAAAATTCTCATTGGTATTCTGGTACTGACACCCAGTAACTTACCCCAAATAATATAAATGCACTCGCACAAAGATAAGATCTAAAATGCGTATGAAACTATTCTGGGGAAATTTCCATGATACCCGTAAACAGTCTACCATAAAGTGTCTACCATAGTAAACCGAGGAAAGAACAACTTTGAGACACATCACTTGCCTATGCCAAAATACTGTACAATTCGAATGGAACGAAGAACGCGACAAAGCATTTTATTACCTGAAAAACGCACTTATGCTTTCAAATCATCTGCAGTATCCTGGTTTCACCAAATAATTTTGCATAGCTTCGGATGCCAGCAAGCAAACGTGCAGAGCGGTACTAGCAAGAACACAAGGTCACACATCTACCAGTTGCATATGCATCCCGTTCATTTACAAAAGGAGAATCAAACAAGTCAACCAAGTTTTTACCGGTGGTATAAATAGGCCACCGAACATAAATCTATTTATTTTGTATAAAGGATCCAAGCTCAAAGTTAACAAAAATGAGGACGGACCAAGAGATATACCAATTCCATTCTGAGTACCTCTTGGGGAAAAATAATTTTGTAGTAGACGCATTATCCTGTATCACAATAAAAGAACTTAAGGAAATTAACAGACAGGTAATGAAAGTAAGAGCTTGAACGCGTAAGCAGATATATCAATCAGTAACAAAGGAACACTTGCAAGAATAAAATACTACCAGACCCAAAATCTACGAAGTCATTAATAACAATAACGCAAGAAAATATGTAAAAGTAAAATTTGTCAAACATGCGTGTTTGTTTAAACGAGGAAAACGAATACTTTTACGATTCACTTTGGAATATATAAAAATGGATTTGCTGCTATATTATGTGACCATAGTAGACAAAAGAAACGAAAATAGAATTCATGAAATTCTATTAAAGTTCCATAATGATCCAGCCACTCGGGAATAACAAAAACTTTCAAAAAGATAAAAAGAAATAACTTTTGCCATGATATGCGAAAAACAATAACCAGATATGTCAAAACTTGTCCTCAATGTCAAAAATCCAAAATTACTAGCCATACTAAAACACCTATGGTAATAAAAGAAACCCCTGCATCAGCTTTCGACACGGTTCTTGTAAGTACAATTGGATCATTCCCACACAGTAAGGATGGAAATGAGTACGCAGTGACCATTATTTGCGACCTCACAACATATCTAGTGACGGTAGCAATAGCAAACAAGAGTGCAAATAGGAGTCGCAAAGGCAATATTCGAACGTTTATTTCTTGTATACGGGCCCATGAAAGTGTTACTATCTGACATGGAAACAGAATACAAAAATTCACTACTGAACGACTTGCGCAAATATATGAAAATAAAGAATATTACATCAATAGCATATCACCACCAAACGCTAGGGACAGTATAGCGCAGTCACAGAATGAATACGTTCGATCGTATATTTCAGTGAACAAAGATGTCTGAAAAAATGGTTAATGTTCTTCACGTATTTTTTCAACACTACACCAAAACACAATTTTTGCCCAAGAAAAAACAAGACAGAACGCTATAGTCGAGTAACCCGACCATCTGATAAAAAAAAATTTATATTAAATAAATAAATAACAAATAACAAGTACGAATTTATATATTATTTATTATTATTATTGAGAAATTAACGCATAATTAAAATAATGCGGAATTTTGGATTAGCTATAGCAGCTGAGGGCCTTAAGTTAAGTTATATACATTTTTTTTGGGTTTGGTTATATTATATGTACAAGTGAGGCTCTTATTTTACGGTAAATTACTATGTAATAGTTTTTTAAAGCTAATTTATTTATGTGTAGTGTTGATATTTATGGATATGATTTTTATTTTTATTTTTGCTTATATTTTATGGTAAAGGTTTGTATTGTAAATTTTGTATATTTCTAAGAATTTTATTGTTTGGTGAATGTTTTCAAATGAGGTGATTTCTCTAATTGCTTGTTTCTAGAGGTTCGATCTGTTTTGCTGAAGGTCGGGGCAGTCGAGTAATATATGTTGTAATGTTATGTTGGTGTTGCAGGTTGTGCAGATTGGTGGTGGAGTTTTATTTAGTATGTGGCTGTGGGTTAGATTGGTCTGTCCTAGTCTTATTCTTGTGAATTTTATTGAGTCTGATCGTGAGATGTTTTTCGTCGGAGTGCTGTCGTGGCTAATATTTTTGTAGTGGATTGAGGAGTTGTTAAATATTGAAGTTTTAAAGGTTTCTGTGTTTAGTTTGATGTGTTCCAAGATGTCTGATGTGTTGAAGTTTATTTGGGTAATCAAAGGAAAATTATGTGCGTTTTTTGCTGTTTCGTCCGCGAGGTCGTTTCTGGAATCCCGCAGTGTCCCGGGACCCATAGAATTAAGATTTTATTTCTCTTGTATTTGTTTGGGATATTTCTGATGGAGGTGGTGTAGTAGTTTTGGCTTTTTATGTTTTCAATTTATTTTAGGGCTGAATCTGTGCAGATTGCAAATTTTCCTCGTTGTTTGCTGGCGTGGTTGCATGCTGTCAGAATTGTTGTATTTCGGCTGTATATATGGAGCAGTATTGTGGGAGTATATGGTGGTAAATAATTTATGTGCATACTACATAGACCCACACAGATTATAAAAGGAACAAATATTTTTTTTTTCATTAAATCAATCACTAAAAAAAGTTTATTGGCGCAGTCGGAAGGATACTGAAAAAAGTCCTAGTAAACTCGTTATCCTTTGACAATCTAGTGAAAAGAGGAAACTTGTACGACCAAGTAACCTTTTCTGATTGTACCCACGAATTGGCCGCATCAAAGTGATTTTGGTTTGTTTAAAGTGACTAAAATCCGTATCCGCACAAGAACCCGCTACTATTGTATAAAACAACAAAAAGTTAAAACAGTGCAGTTCACTATGACATTAGTCTAGACATACTGTAGCAGTCTGTGAAGAAAAACAGTAGCCCACTAAAATCAAAAGTGCGACCGCTACTATTGTATAAAACAACAAGTTAAAACAGTGCAGTTCACTTAAGGCATAAGTCTCAAAATACTGTAGCAGTCTGTGAACAAGAACAGAAAATAACTTAAAAATAAAACTAAAATGGCGTTAACAGCGGAAATTTGTCTCAGTTACTTCGGCAAATACGCCAAGTACCGCAATTCTCTGGAGACCCATCAAATCTCAGCTCGTTCATCAGACGTATCGAATACCTGTTGAACTTATACCCTTCGAGCGACGCTCGACAGAAGGCGGTCATATTTGGAGCCATTGAACTTCAAGTTGTCGGAGATGCGGAAAAGGTTATTTGGAATGCACAACGATTTTGCACAACTTTAAGAGACGCCCTTATCACGGAATTCAAGGAACTACTAGGAAGATTGTATCGCACATTTTTAAGGGTAACTTACGTCTATTCTGTTAACAATTAGAAGATAAGTCAACTGTAATTATAAATAAGTTAGCATTAGAGAATGACCGGAATAATATAGCGGTTTGTACACAAGCAATGGCAACTACTATAAAAAATACTATTCAACCCTCACTCCCCGAGTGTTGTTCATGACCTTAGCGAGGTATGACATTTCAACCGTTCAAAAGTTAAGACAAACCGCCCAACAAGAAGGTCTATACGAAGACTCAATTTCCACAACATTCGATTATCAACCAAAACTTAACTCAAATTCACCTATCAAATTAAAAACACTCACCCCAACCAACGATTTATTCGCCCCTTTATTCCATTAACAAATCCCACACAGACCCAAAACACTAACGTAAACAACCAATCCCCTTTTAGACAAATTTCTCCGACCAGACAACAACAACTTAATCAGTACAGAAATTTATACAACGGATTCAGAAAATTGAGGAAATGTTAAAACAAGGTATTATACGAGAAAGCGACTCCCCTTACTGCAGTCCATTATGGATTGTCCCCAAAAGGTGGATGGATGCCTCTGGCAAACCGAAATTCAGGTTGGTCGTGGACTATCGAAATCTAAATGAAATAACAATAAATGATAAATTTCCGATTCCTAACATGGACGAAATACAAGGCAAATTAGGAAAATGTCAGTATTTTACTACAATTGACTTAGCAAAAGGCTTTCACCAAATCGAAATCCTAAAACTATACCAAAAACGGCGTTTTTGACCAAACATGGTCACTATGAGTACACTCGCATGCCATTTGGCTAAAAAAATGCTCCTGCAACCTTTCAACGGTGCATGAATTACGTCCTAAAAGACCTCATAAATAAGCATTGCCTTGTTTATTTAGATGATGTGATCATCATCTATTCAACATCTCTGAACGAACACCTAGACTCACTGAGAAAGGTTTTTGAGAAACTTAAAGAGGCCAATCTTTTGCTCCAATTGGACAAATGCGAATTTTTAGAAAAGCAAACAAATTTCTTAGGTCATATTATAAGTCCAGAACGCATACGACCTAATAAAAAGAAAGTTAAAGCAATCGAAAAATTTCCTCTCCCAAAGACACCAAAAGAAATCAAATCGTTTTTAGACTTATGCGGATATTACCGTAAGTTCATTCCAGACTTTGCAAAGATTGCAAAACCTCTGACAATATTTCTAAAAAAAGGAGCTAAAATAGACACAAGAAACGAAGAATACATTAAATCATTTGAAAAATTGAAAACACTCATAATGAAAAAACCTAATTTTGATTTGTCCTGATTTCACAATAACATTTCAGGTCACTACTGATCACTACTGACGCTAGCAATTTCGCTATAGGAGCCGTGTTATCGCAAGATAATAAACCAGTAGGCTTTGCAAGCAGAACATTAAATGATCATGAACAAAATTATAGCACTATTGAAAAATAACTACTAGCATTCGTTTGGGCAACCAAATTTTTCCGCCCATATCTATATGGAGTCCCCTTGAGATTTTTAGCGATCACAAACCCCTTGTTTGGCTAAATAATATTAAAGAACCTAACATAAAACTACAACGTTGGCGAATTAGACTTAGTGAATATAAATCAAATATTTAGAAGGTAAACTTAATCATGTAGCAGACGCTTTATCTCGCGTCAAAATTGAAGAAAACATGGTAGGCGAAGAAGAAAATATTTCAACAGCAGCAATGAAACCTACATTGGAATTACAGAAAACCATAAACTATTTTGCAAGACAAATGAATTTATAAAAGATACCGTAGACCAAGTAGAGACAACGAAATACTTTTCCAAAATAAAACTGACCATCAAATACTCTGACATGACCCTGACAAAGGCAAAAGATATCCTTATTAAATACTTCTTAAATAATAACAGTGTTATTTACATGGAAAACGATAAAGACATTTTAGTTTTTCCATTAACCCACATAGTAACGTGAAAATTTTGAAAAGTATCATAATGTCAAATATGGTTTTCTTATTAAAACAAACAGTAAAGATTGGTTAGAGGCAAAACGAGCCCTTACTAGAATTTTTTAACGACATGGGAAAACCACAGAAAATTAAAGCAGACAAAGGCTCCGCGTTTATAAGCACTTTTTTAAAAATTTGGCTAAACAATAAAGAAAAAATAGAAACACGAATGGAAACAATTTTATACATATACAACCACAAGACTAAACATAACACAACCGGACAGATACCGGCTAACATCCTTCTTTACGCAGACACACCTACTTATGATACCCAGATGATTAAAGAAATTAAAATCAATAATCTTAATAAAAAACGACAGGATTTCGAAATCGACACAAAATTTAGACAAGCACCCTTAACGCGCGCAAAATCAAAGAATCCCTTTAGAAAAACAAGCAGAATAGAACAATTATAGAGGTCAAAACGGTATTTATTATAAAAGCAAATTTAAAAAGAAAAAGATAGTTAATGACAGCAAATACTTGCAGCAAACCGACCCCTCCCAATCATCGGACTCATAATCACCATAATAACTTGTTCTGCAACACAAACTACAGCAGGAACAATCGAAATCTTGTTTGAATCTGGAACAACACAAATCCCCATCACCTTTATGCATCACTGTCTCACAATAAATATTACAGAAGTTGAAGAAACATTTAATAGTATAATTAAACAATGTCAAGAATTTAAAAATGTCACACAAATTAAATATTTAAACGAGAAAATGGAAAGAGAAATGAATGGCATACGCATCTCAAAACGAAACAAACGAGGACCGGTTTTCTTTGAAGGTTCCATATTAAAATATCTTTTTG
Source organism: Drosophila yakuba (assembly GCF_016746365.2). Taxonomy (NCBI): domain Eukaryota; kingdom Metazoa; phylum Arthropoda; class Insecta; order Diptera; family Drosophilidae; genus Drosophila; species Drosophila yakuba. Next base: position 24,044,924 of record NC_052527.2, on the reverse strand, counting down.
GCACACTAGACGAAGACGACAGACAACATATTGAACAACAAATTTCGACTCTATCACAAGACACAGTACAGATCAGCACTCTTTAACCACTTTATTGACAGTCTCAATAATGGCATAGAAATAATTAACAACCAGTCCAATTCTTTAAAAAAAGAACAAAAAATTTATTTATTAATATTTAACATTGAACATTTTACCGAATATATCGAGGACATTGAAATGGGTTCACAACTAACACGACTAGGAGTATTTAATCCTAAGCTACTGAAACATGACAATATTGGCAACGTTAATTACAAAAATCTGATAAACCTAAAAACTTCCGCTTGGTATAACGTAGCTATTAATGAAATATTCCTAATGTCCCACATTCCTATGAATTCAATTGAACGGCCAACTTTCATAATTGCACCTTACCCCGACAATAATGGCCAAATTATTAAGGAAAGTATTGAAGGCAAATTCAACTCACATAACAACTATATTCTGAATTCACTAACAAAGAATATTGTCAAAGACCATTGCTTAGCTAACATAATAAAATACGAAACACCAACTTGTACTTTTCAAAAATATCGTAAACAATCCTTATATTCAATACATCAATCCAAATATTCTTATAACCTGGAATATGACTAAAGAAAAACTTTATCACAATTGTAACGGTAAAGAGATTTATATAAAAAATAATAAAATTATAAAAATAATTGCACAGCAGAATTAAAACAAATTACAATATCCAATAGTACTCAACAATACACAAATGTAATATTTACTGAACACAATGTAACAAAAATCGAAGCAATGTCACACATAGAAATTAAGGAAATGATTTTGTTAAACAATAAGAGTAACACAATTTACAGAAACATACTAATAACCTTCATATCTGTTTTAGTTTTAATTTACATATTTTACTTTTATATGAAATGTAAAACAGCGCCACACAAAATTATTATCTCTTACCTAAAACCAAGTAAAACCACTAACAAAAATATCGATAAAGAAACAAAATCAAAAACAGAAATAACTGAAATGGAAAATCCAGTACCACATTTATATCCAGAAATAATCGCTTGAGGACAAGCTAATATCTAAAAGGTGGGGGAGTGACATATTCACTCTTCATATAAAAAAGCTAAAGCCGATCTTTTAGAAAGCTTCACTTTTTAAAAGACTCATAAATAACATTCTCCCAAGACACGAACCGCTTACCGGTAATGGGCTTAACGATCCGATAAGCTTGACATATAAAGCTTATGTTAATCCTCTGTAAAAGGTTTGCTGGGCCGAAAGAATACATTTGAAAATTAGTTCATAACTGACCTCTGTTGAAAACTTATCAAATAAAGATTATAAAAGGAAAAAATATTTTTTTTTCATTAAATCAATCACCAAAAAAAGTGTATTATATATACTTTATGTGGTCGGGAACGCTTCCTTCTGCCTGTTAGATACTTTTCAACGAATCTAGTATACCCTTTTACTCTACGAGTAACGGGTATAAAAATAAAATAATAATAATAAAATACAGATTTACAAAAACAGTCCATTACCCATGACACTCATATATTGGATTTTACTTTCAATGCATTTTTATTCAACCCATTATATCAATAGATATACATATATTTCATTTTATTTACAATGCATTTTTATTGAATTAGTTCTGTCGTCGTTCGTCACTTGGAGTTGCCTTAAACGGCTACTCTACACATTGGTTCCCGAAAGAAAGGGCAGACTAATCCGTGGTAGTAGAACACGTTTTATTCTGGAAGACTTCAATGTTTCACAATTGCAACTAACTTAACTTATTAGCTCACCGCAGTGTGTCCTCCAACTCTTAAACGACAATGAAAGCTTAATTTTCCGGCAATTTACAATGGCGAAAAACAATGTGCCCAGACACATATGGGCTTACAAATCCTTCCTCATTCGGACTTCTTAAAAATACTAACTAGCCTATCGATAACAATATTCGATCCGCGACATCCCCGACCCCGTGAAGAACCGCTTCACTCAAATCCAAAACTGCAAGTTTAGAGACGGGTCGCATCATTGTCCTAGATAGGCCGTTGTCGTTCACGCGCACCTTAGCGCGTCTGACGACTCCATCAGCTCCGCTGTAGATCTCCTCCACGATGCCCTTGCGCCACTCTCGTCGGGCCAAGGCAGGATCGCAGACGAAGACCATATCACCCTGGTGGATGGGCTCCGTTCGGCGGCACCACTTCTCGCGGCGCACAAGCGTAGGCAGGTACTCCATGACCCACCTCCTCCAGAAACGGTCTCGTAGCAGGCGAGCAATCCTCCACTGCTTCCTCGTAGAACCCTCCTTGGGCAGCTCCGCATCCAATCCAGGCGTATCCGGCAGATTGGCTACTCCCTTGAGTAGATCGTTTGGCGTCAACGGCGCCTCCTGGTCCGCATCCACAGGCAAGTGGGTGAGCGGACGCGAGTTTACAATATTCTCCGCCTCAATCAGGAAACTCTCCAATACATGGTCCCTCGGCGCAACTTCCTTTAGGGTATGACGCAGTACTCTCTTGACGCACTGCACCATGCGCTCCCAAACTCCGCCCTCAGACGGGTTCGCTACACAATTAAAAACCCATTCAATGCTTCTGCTTGACAACTCACTCTGAAGCTTCTCCATCTCGAATACGTCACCGAAGCGCCTGGCTTCCCTGTCAGCTCCCACGAAGTTCTTGCCGTTATCGCTGCGCAGTCTATATACTGGCCCTCTACGGCAGACGAAGTTCCTGATTGCAATTATGCAGGAATCCGTCGACAGGTCATGCGCCAGCTCCAGGTGAATCGCCCTTGTCGTCAAACACGTAAACAAGGCGTCCCAACGCTTCTCCTTGTGACGGGACACAGTCACCAGCAGTGGCCCAAAGTAGTCCAGTCCTGTGTATTTGAATGGCCATCCACCCGCATCCAGTCTGTCTTCCGGATGGGGTCCCATTATCGGCGGCATCGGCCGCGCTCGCTGCAACTTGCACTCGTTGCACGATGAGATGACTCTCCGCATCACACGCCTCATCTTTGTGACCCAGAACTTTGTCCGGATCTCCGCAATCGTAGCATCCACATTTTGATGCTTCATCCTGGCGTGGAAGTCTCTCACAATCAGCTCTGTCAGACTGTGCCTGTGTGACAGTAATACGGGCCTCCTCGCACTGTACGGGATGCACAGTGCGGCATCAATTCTGCCGTAAGCTCGCAGAATCCCGTCCTCGTCTAGGTAGGGCACCAACCCTCGAATGTCGCTCGATCTAGCGACGTCCTGTCCAGTTTCCGCCGACCTCATCTCGTCGGGGAACGACTCCAATTGTGCCTGTCTGACCAACAGGCTCTCCGCGGCCTTGCATTCTGCTGCAGTAAGGCCGTATTCCTCGAGTTCGTTTCGCTGTTTGCGGCACCATCGCGCAAACCGTAGGACCCAGGCTGTGGTCCTCACCAGGCGACTGAAGCTCGAGAATCTCTGAAACGGAATAACAAAATCGTCTGCCGCAACTAATGCAAACTCACAGGGCATCTCTTCTTCATCAGGGGCATCTGGAACACGCTCAGTTCCTTCCTCAGGCCCCGGCCAGCTGGCTCCTGGCTGCCTCAAAAATGCAGGTCCTCTTAGCCACCTTGATTCCTGGCTAAGGTCGACTCCTTTCTGCGACCGCGTCGCATCATCAGCCACATTGTCGGCTGTAGGCACCCATCTCCATTGGGAAACCTTCGACGACTCCAAAATCTCCGCCACTCGGTTGCCAACAAACTGCTTATACCGGCGGTGGGTGCTGCCGATCCATCTCAGCACCGTCTTAGAGTCCGTCCATAACACCAGGTCCGTGATGACCACACTGTGCTCCTCCTTGACAGTGTTCATCAGCCTGGTTCCAAGAACTGCTGCCTGCAGCTCCAGCCGTGGGATCGTCATCGTTCTCATGGGGGCACACTTCGTCTTCGCACTCACGAAGCTCACCTGCACGTCGTCGTCCTCATATGTGACCCTCCAATAGGCCACCGCCGCGAATGCTGCCTGACTAGCATCCACGAAGACGTGCAACTCTACGGCCCGGACTGCTCCACGCCCAAAATAATGGCGCGGACATCGGAACTGTCCCACGGTGTCCATCTCTTTGCGCCAAATCGCAAAGGCTTTGCTTAACTCCTCCGGTAGTGGTTCGTCCCACTGGATCTTCTTTCTCCAAATCTCTCGCAGCAGCAGCTTCGCTGTAACCATGAGGCAGCACAGGAATCCCAGGGGATCGAACGTTGACATCACCAGGCTCAAATATTCCCTCTTCGTAGGGACTCGATCTCCACTCAGGACGCTGCTTGGCACTCGATGATACTCCACGTTGAATCTGAAGTCATCTGTTGCTACTTGCCAACGCATTCCGAGGATCTTCTCTTCAGCCTCACCCCATCCGACGCTCTTGACTCGACCAGGTCCTAAAGCCGTCTCCACGGTGGGTGAGCTGGATGAAAACTTGCATAATTCGAATCCAGCATCCTTGTGTATCTCCTTCACTCGGGTAGATACGCTGATAGCCTCGCTCTCTGTAGCGAAACTGTCCACGTAGTCATCGACATAATGGTAGTCGGTGATGGCCTTGACCGCTCTCGGATCCGAATCCCGATACTTCAGGGCATTCATAGTCTTCACGTAATGCGCAGCGCTCGGCGAGCAGGCTGCTCCAAACGTCATTACGTTCATCTCGTAGACATCCGGATCTCTCTCGTCGTCGCCATCTCTCCAGAGGAATCGTTGGGAACATCTATCCTCGGGTCGGATCAGCACTTGGTGGAACATCTCCTTGATGTCACCGCAGACTCCGACGGCTCCCTCTCTGAAATGAAAGAGCACAGCCGGCAAAGGCTTATAGTGCTGAGGCCCTTTGTCCAGCTCCGAATTTAGCGAGGTTCCTCCAACTTTGGCTGCAGCATCAAACACAAGCCGTACCTTGCCGGGCTTGTTTGGGTTTTCGACACCAAAATGTGGCAAATACCATAGGCGATCGCTCCTTACCGCGACCTCCTCCGGCTGCAGCCTCCTCGCGTATCCTTTAGATACGTAATCCTTTATAATCCGATCGTATTCCTGCGCCAACGGCTTGTTGCGCTTCATCTTCTTCTCGACGTTGACCAGCCTCCTGTACGCCATCTCATAGCTCTGTGGCAGCACAACGTGGTCGTCCTTCCAGAGTAATCCCGTCTGGAGTATCCTTTGGGCCCGAACATCGTCGCTGGCTGCGACCGGCGGCGCGTGCTTCACTCCAAAGTTCTCCATGTCGAAGTAGTCCTCCACCATCTTTTCCATCGCGTCATCCACTGACACGGCAAGTAGGCAGGACCTCGGTGACGGCGTGGTCGGTTGCCCACTTACAGGCCCAAACACAACCCAGCCCAGCTCGGTTGCGGCCGCATACGGTCCCTCTCGAGCGAACCGCCTCGTCCTAAATGGCAATCCCAGATGTCCGTGATCCAGGCCGATGAGCAGCTTCGGCGCCACGTTGCTGTAAGGCTTCATCGGCAGGCGCGCATCCCTGTGCACGCCCTGGACATCTCGTCGGCTCAATGTCTGCATCGGCAAACTCAAATTCGAAACGGCATAAACGTTTTTCAATACATGGCGAGTGGGCTTTCCAACTCCACTTATCTTCAGACTCACCACGTTGGTAGGCTCTCTGGTTGCCTTACCTCCAAACCATTGGATATTTAGCTGCCGACGCTCTCCTTGCACTCCAAGATCGTTTCGTAGCTCGTCATCGATCATCGTGACGGAGGAACCCTCATCTAGGAGCGCATACGTATCCACCTCTCGCCCCGCTCCGTACAGCGTAACCGGCAGTATACGGAACAGTAGACGGCCTCCTTCGGCGTCAACGCAGCTCAAATTCCTCTGCATGGGCGTTCCCGCTTCACGCGGAGCTCCTCTCTCCAGGCTGTTGCTGGGAGCGGCTGGCTGCCGGTTCCTCTCCTGGTCCCTGGCCGGGCTGCGTCTGGAAACTGCTGGCTGCTGGTTCCTCTCCTGGTCCCTGGCTGGGCTGCGTCTGGAAACTGCTGGCTGCTGGTTCCCTTCGTGGCGTCTGAAGCCACCTCGCTGCAGCGGCCTTCGCTCCTCGTCCGCACCATGTAGCAGACGGTGATGCTCCCTTCGGCATCCATTAATCTGGCACTCACCTTGCGTATAGCAGGATCTAGCCGTGTGCCCGCTTCACAGGCATTTGAAGCAGAGCCGATGCCTCTTCACATTGCTCCACCTTTCCTGTGGCGAGGCTCCAATAAATTCTCTGCAGTTTAATATTCCATGCTGTCCTCCACAGATGGGACAACCTCCATGCCGATCATTCTGTTGATCGCATTCATTATGGTTGACGCTTGCATGTAGAAGTCGACGCCTCGGCTCCTTTCCCTCGACGTCCAAAACCGTGCACACCACGTTTGCGTACTCCTGTAGCCACGCGCCGAAGTGGACTACAGTGGGAAAGGGCGCAATCGTTGCAGCATGCCTGGCCCAGTCCACTCGCTTGCTCGTTGGCAGCTTGGCCACAAGCTCCTCCATGAGGGTTGGGTTCCCCAGGTGCTGCTCCGCCTTCGCTGACTGCAAGAAGGCCGCGAGGTTACTCACTCGGGTTGCGAATGGAATGATCTTCGCCAAATTGTGCTCCGAAATTGGCTGCACCTCTCGCACGTTGTTGAGCTGGCTGCGTATAAGCTGCTCCGGTCGTCCGAACCTAAAGCCCAGCTGCTCCATCACGGCGCTGACATTTCCTGGATGAATCAATAGCGCCTTCACTGCCTCGCGCGCTTCATTCTTCAGCGGTCCAGGTCCGTGCAGTTGTACGCTCGGGTCGTCTCCACGAACGCACAGCTGAAGATCGGCCACTCCTCTGGCTGCCCTCCAAATATAGGCAAGTCCGGAAGCTTCCTTGGCCCATATGCTCCCTGGATTCCACTCGGCGTCGTCGCGGCGTAGGATCCGACAAGTGCTGTTGTCGCATTGTGGATGCTCACGCTCGGTAGCACGAGCCCATGCGCTGGCTGCGCAATGCCTGTTGCACACAGCGGCTCCACAAAATAGTTGCTAGTAGTTAGCAATGGCGGTCCACTCGAAGATGGCGGCAGCGTGCATGCCGCACCGCTCGCACCGTCACCGTTGTATGGCACCGACCCGACCCCGTTATGTAAGGCCTCTCCGTTAGATGTGGGTATTGGCTGGTCGCTCCAAAATGGCGGCCGCCCCGACGCTCCACTGTTGGCGCCAACTGCGATTGGCGCGCAATTGGCGGTGCTCACACTTTCCAGGGATCTAGCCTTCTCCAGCTCCCTCTCCAACGCTGCGATCCTCTCCATGAGTTCCAACGCGAGGGGCTGGTTCACTTCCAGTACTGAACTCGCAGCTGTGACAGCAGTATTTCTAGGTTGGGAAGCTACTGTAGTCACCGTAGTGGCCGGGCAAGGAATCGACGCCGCCGTGATGTTCACCCGCGTCCGAGTTTCTGCTCCACTACTGGCTGGCTGCTGACTCACTGTTGTTATAGGGGTGGCTTCTCCTCTGTTCAGCCGGGCACTCTTCCTGGGGGAATGCTGCATCTTTCCCAGCTCCAAAATGGCGGCGCCTCTGCGCGTCCAATATGGCGGCGCCTCTGCGCGTCCAAAATGGCGGCGCCTCTACGCGTCCAAAATGGCGTCTCTGACGCCTCGTGCCGCTGGCTGCGGCCACGGATGCTTGGCGCTCTTTTGCGCCTTCTGACCGCTGGCTGCGGTCTCCACAAATGACGCTTCTTGCGTCTCCTTGTCGCTGGCTGCGACCCGTTCGCATCGGCGTTCGACGCTGGCTGCGTCCCTCTATGTCGTTGGCTGCGACTCCTCTGACGGTACGTAGCGCTGGCTGCGCTCACACAAATCCTCCTCGCTGGCCGTCTAAACCGTCACTCCAGCTCCGGCAACTCTCTAGCTGGCCGTCTAAACCGTCTTTCCAGCGCAAGTTGCCCCTGCAGTCGCCCTAGGACTGCGAATAAAAGGCTGTCGTCGTTCGTCACTTGGAGTTGCCTTAAACGGCTACTCTACACATTGGTTCCCGAAAGAAAGGGCAGACTAATCCGTGGTAGTAGAACACGTTTTATTCTGGAAGACTTCAATGTTTCACAATTGCAACTAACTTAACTTATTAGCTCACCGCAGTGTGTCCTCCAACTCTTAAACGACAATGAAAGCTTAATTTTCCGGCAATTTACAATGGCGAAAAACAATGTGCCCAGACACATATGGGCTTACAAATCCTTCCTCATTCGGACTTCTTAAAAATACTAACTAGCCTATCGATAACAATATTCGATCCGCGACAAGTTCATTACATACGTCATTCTTATCAAAAGCGGAGTTTTAGCGAGCCAAGTACATAGTACATATACACATATAAAGTACATGCCGAACAACAAGCCCAGCTACATAATTCAATTGTGTTGCTAGTTGCAGTCCCACGGTAGCGGATAGCCCGACCTTGAATTACTCGCGCTGTCCACTGCCGCAACTCAAACACAGACGCACTCATAACTACAAAACTACGAAATAAGTGAATATATGTCATTTATAACCGCAGTCCCAGCTGGTAAAATTCTGGGGTTGAGGGTTGCAGTTAGGAAGTTTCGCTGAGGCTGAATCTAAAATTGCTCGTCAAGGCATAAATGCTCCAATTCTATTTCTTAGCAGTTGGAAGCAACATAATATTTGAGGTTTTAGGTGGAAGGCTTGATAACTGATGATTGTTGATAATGGTTGCGATGATAAATGAGAGCATGATACCAATGCTTATAAAGTATATGGCAATAGCTGAGAGCTTTTTTTCTTTTTTTCTTTTGTTTCATTTGTTTATTGCATTTTTTACATACTGATCTATAGTTAAACTTTCACAAACATTGCTCGCTGGATTGGTAGGTCCTTTTACGGAGACAGGATAGACTGAGCAGCGTTTCTCCGGTTGAGGGGAAAACGTACTGTGGTATTTTTTCTTGATTTCCGAGACTTCATTTATGACTGGTGGAATATGTAAGTAACTTTGGATGTTTTCATTCCGAAGGCATCACCGTGCCCCAGTGATGGTTCTCACAATCTTTGATTGCGCTCGCTGTATGATGCCAATATTGCTGTTATGGCGTTGTCCCATACTGTGCCCCATAGGTCTAGATAGGTTTCAATACAGAATTATAGAGTAAGACTTTATGGTCTATGTTAAGCAAGTGTAAGTTGTTGGATTTGAGTTTCAGTTTATTATACTTTTTACTCGTAGAGTAAGTAGTAATCTAGTATAATTCGTTTAAAAGTATGTAACAGGCAAAAGAAAGCGTTTCCGACCATATAAAGTATATATATTCTTGATCAGGATCAATAGTCGATCTGGCCATGTCCGTCTGTCCGTCCGTCTGTCTGTCTGTCCGTCTGTCTGTCTGTCCGTATGAACGCTGAGATCTCAGAAACTACAAAAACTAGAAAGTTGAGATTAAGCATACAGACTTCACAGTAATAAACGCAGCGCAGGTTTGTCGATTCATGTTGCCTCGCCCACTCTAACGCCCACAAACCGCCCAAAACTGTATTGGTCTTCTAAATTTCTACCGATTTGCCAAACAACTTTTTGGCACGCACACCCTAACGCCCACAAACCGCCAAAAACTGTCATTGTCGAAGACTCTCCTTCGCACTTCCAACAGCTGAGTAACGGGTATAAGATAGTCGGGGAACTCGACTATAACGTTCTCTCTTGTTTTTATCTGTATTTAATGTGCCTGCGCCATATAAGTCTTCTGTCAAGGTGTACTCCCAGGTACGAAACCTCATTCGCTTTCGAGAGTATTATGTTGCGACCGGCGGAGGTGAATAAGTGCAAGCGAGTGATCAGATGACAGATCTGGCAGACATTCAGCTCTAACCAGGATGCGAGAAATATTATTGCGAAGTCGATAAAGTCAGGCAGCTTATGGAGGTCTGATTGCCTGTATGTAGGACTCCCAAGAGAAACACTGTACGAGACCTTTGGTGGAATTTAAATCAAATTGATTTCAAAAGTAAAATGGTTGGGATACATTTTATTATTTGGTTAACAAAGGGAAGGCGGGAATCTGGCATAAAACCAGTATTCGCGTAACCACGTTCTGAAAGAGGTATCTATGAAGAGAGTGCGATTCCCAGTGGAAGCTTTGGTAGCAACGCAAGCCTAGGCGACGTGCAACGAAAGCAAGCAGGTGTGCAGGCTTGTTGGCTACGATCGCGAACTGTGCAAAACCACCGAGCAAAGGGCATCGCTCAGTAGTTCGTTTATTGTATTCATACGTTAGGCTTGCGCCGAACTGGCTGATCGTATCACAGCGAAGCTCTAGCGACCGGAGTAGAGAGTTCATCTGGAACTTTGGCAGCTACCGTAAGTGTTCGCAAACAGGGTTCTTAACTTATAATGGTTTTAATTTAGCGAAAGGGTCATTTAGAAACTTAAACAACACGTCCACAAGTGGAAATCGACCACGATGGTTCCCGAAAATGGCAAGAAAATATTTGAATATAACGAAGAACGCGAAAAATCATATCAATACCTGAAGAATGCACTTATGCATCCAAATCTTCTGCAGTATCGTGGTTTCAGCACATCTACCAGTTGCATATGCATTATGTTCATTTACAAAAGGAGAATCTAACAAGTCAACCAAGAGCATAAACTAACAGTAATACACTGGGCTATAAAGTATTTTAGAGCATACGTGTATGGTAGACACTTTTTGGTAAAAACAGACATCGACAACAATTATAGCCCACTTATCATAGTTTTTGTATGCTAGCTTTTTAATTCTTTTTTTTTATTAATTTTTATTGCACTAGCCAACAATCTATTACTCAATAAAATTATGTTATTATTGTAACTGCAACAAAATGGGTAGGTAAACATTTCCAGAAGGGATGCGGACGCGAGAAGTGGAGTAGGTCAAAAACGATGACATAACGTGTGACGGCCCGCGACAATCCATCAGGCATGCGGATGCATGAAGGGATGGGAACGTTGCCGAAACATTGCCCGATCGTTTTACGATCAAGCTACAGCTTGTGGGGCAGTAAGGACTGCTGACTGACGAACGGTACGAACTTTTTCAGGCACTACTAATATTTTTTCTCGTTATGTTGGCGAGGTGAGGGGCTTACCAAGATCCGACGTCCCAAAATCGACAAGCTTACGCCGGCATCTTGGTGCCTGAACATCGGATGCCCCTCCCTCGGAATGAGTCCTTTTCCAGGACACAGGCACGAATACACAGACGTAACACACCGAACATTAATCTATTTAATTTCTATGAAGGATCCAAGCTCGAAGTTAACAAAAATGAGGCCGGACCTAGAGATATACCCATTCCATTCGGAGTACCTCAAGGGGAAAAATAATTTTTTAGTAGACGCTTTATCCCGTAGCACAATAAAAGAACTAAAGGGGGGAGATATAGAACTTTTGAAAAAACATTTTTTTTTTCATTTAATCGAAAGATTAAATGTTTAAAAATATTTTCCCAAAATTTCGTTTAGCTGCGATAGTTATTATTCGAGATATTCGACCCAAGAGAAGTAAAGTTCGGTTCCGCCACCACGGTCAGTCGTTTTCTCGTTTTCTCAAAACTAAGTTTTAGAATACGGGCGTCACGATTACGATTATTTAATCCATTCACGTAAACTGAACGGAATTTGATTAAAATTCGATTTTTAAGTGCGTGGTAGAGCGATATTTAAATAAAAAGCTATTTTATAGTTTTTATATTATTATATAAAAAAACACGGGTAAAATCAAACTTTTCAGGAACTCATTGTTATATATGTAGGTGTAATTATTCGAAATCATCAAAATCCCTCTACTACGCACTCCATCAAAGCTTTCTCATTATAAGAATTTTTTTTAAAGATGAGAAGTGTGACCAGGAAGTTGATTCCGCAAAACTTGACACCGTGACTGGATCGGTCATATTTCCGCCATTTAGTTATTTTTTTACAAAAATTTTTTTTTGCTTAGCTAAGATATTCCACTAAATATATATATATATATATATACACAAATCAAATTTGACTCGGTTTGTTTTTAATTTCCCGGAATGGTTCGCGTAGGTATCTCCCCCCTTAAGGAAATCAACAGACAGGTAATGAAAGTAAAAGCTTCAACGCTTTAACAGATGGATCAATCAGTAACAAGGGAGTACGGGCAAGAACAAAATACTATCAGGCCCATCCTGCTTTCAGCAAATAATTTTGCATAGCTACGCGTGCGGAGCTTGCCAGCAAGCACGCGTGCGGAGCAGTACTAACAAGAACACGAGGGCACACATCTACCAGTCAACCAAAAGCAAGAATGGCTGCCATACACTGGGCTATTAAGTATTTTAGACCATAAGTGTATGGTAAGCACTTTTTGGTAAAAACAGACCACTGATTCAACTACCAATTCAATTCGGAGTACCTCAAGGGGAAAAATAATTTTTTGGTAGACTTTTTACACGTATCACAAAAAAAGAACTTAAGGAAATCAACAGACAGGTAATGAAAGTAAGAGTAACAAGTCAACTAAGAGAACAATAAGACAGTGGTTGTAGGAGACCGTTGGTGAAATTTAAATCAAACGGAATTCGAAAGTAAAATGGTTGGGATAAATTTTAGTATTGTGTTACTCTGTTAAGGTAGGCGTGAATCTGGCAGCTCTGGCATAAAAACAGTATTCGCAACGCAGGGAAGAGAATGGCATTTTGGGCTGAATGGCGTTCTTCTTCTTTTAAGCTGTTTCTCGGATATAAAATGCGAAACACGTGGTATGCGACCTATTTTTGCGCCAAAACGCAAAACGCAAACCTTTCATGTCATTTCACTAGGTTAGGTTAGGTTTTACCGGCCGTCGGTTATCCGACGCACTTAGACCATTAGAGGTCCATTGTGGTACCGTGTATGCTTTCCCCTTTTGCCCGTCGAGGTTCGTGTGAAGTTAGCAGTTTCCCCAGCCAGAGGCACTGGTGAATTTTTGTATCCGATGTGGATCGGTGTCGGACAGGTCGGACGTGTCTATCAGGAATCTGCTTCCTAGTTGAGCAAGTCTTTTCGCCTGCAGTGCTGGGCAGAGGCTTAGTAGATGCTCTACCGTTTCTTCCTCTTCTTCGTCCCTACAGCTACGGCAGAAATAGTTATACGGGGCTTTAGTCTTCTGTCATGGGTGCCTATCAACCAATGCCCTGTGATGACTCTCCTAGCAGTGCAGAGGTTTGTTCTAGTCAATCTTAGAAGTTTTGAAGTTCTTTGAAAGCTTATTGTTGGCCATATTTGTCGTGTTAGGCGAAAGTGTGTGGAATTTTCCCATATTGTCTGTTTGTTTCGGTTTAGGTTTTCCCTTAGAAGTAATTTACATGTGGCATGAGTATGCCTTTGCTCATGCCATCCATCTCTTGTATTAGTGGCGCGGTAGTGCCTTCTCGAGCTAGTTCATCTGCGATGGAGTGGCCTTCTATGTCCCTCTGTCCGGGTATCCATATAAGGCTGATTACGAATTGTTGTGTCATCTCCTGTAAAGATGATCGGCAATTCGATACTGTTTTCGAGTGATTAGAGATTAAGCCAATCGATTTGATAGCTGCTTGGCTGTCACTGAAAATGTTTACATGTGAGTCTTCCGGCTTTAGTGATTTTAAGTGTTTTAGAGCCTCCCTTATTGCTGCCACTTCAGCCTGGAAGACGCTGCAATGATCGGGGAGTCTGAACGAGGTGCGTAGGCCTAGCTGTTCGAAGTATACTCCTCCTCCTACTCTGTTATGTAGTTTTGACCCGTCCGTATAGAAGCATATAGCATTCTGGGGGCCAGGTATTTGCGAGTTCCAATCATCCCTCTCTGGGATGATTGTGTTGAAGGGTGTTTGTATGTACTCCGTAGGAGTGCAGTAGTGTGTCCTGGAGGGGACTATTTGAATGTTTTTTAGGATATATGAGTGACCCGCTTCTTGTGGGTTCCACAGCTTGGTATCTCTAAGCCTGATTGCCATGCCAGCTAGTTCTGGGCTTGGGAAGTTGAGTATGGCATTTAGGGCTTCGTTTGGGGTGGTGCGTAAAGCACTGCTGATCAAGAGTGCAGCGGCTCTCTGCATCTTTGCTAGCATTTTTATGCTGGATTTTTTTTTCAGGGCTGGCCACCATACAACCACCTTATACAGTAGTATTGGTCTGACGATATATCCCGTTTACTATATTGGGTGTCATGCCCCATTTGAGCCCGATTGCTTTCTTGCACGTGAAGAGTGCTATTGAAGTTTTTTTATATCTGTCTGTGAGGTTCAAGTCCCAAATTAGTTTCCTGTCAAGTATTACGCCCAGGTACCTTGCGCTGCTACTGAAGGAAAGTCTTTGATTGTAGAGTGGGACTAAGCACTAAGGTGGGACTAAGTCTGGCATATTATACTAACTAGTGAAGAGAACCAGCTCGGTCTCTGAGGGGTTAATTCCTAGTCCATTATTTTTGGTCCAGCGGACAAAACACTGAGTTTTTCGCTCATGAGATCGCATAGCGTTTGGGGGTATTTGCCAGTGAAGATGATAGCAACGTCATCCGCATAGGCTATTATCCGGCAGCCCCCCCTTCCATGTCGCGTAGAATCGAGTTGACTGCTATGTTCCATAGAAGTGGGGAGAGGACGCCTCCTTGAAGACGTGCCTAGTGAAGATTGACGCACCTAGTGAAGACATAAGCTTCCTGCAGGAGAGCAGTTGGTTTATGAGTCCCACCAAGTGGCGGTCCATCCCAGGGTCTGTCAGGGCTCCTGTAATCGCCGTTGGGATGATATTATTAAAAGCTCCTTCTATATCCAGGAATGCTACCAGCGCGTATTCCTTTTGGGACATTGATTTTTCTATCTTGGAGACGAGAGAGTGTAGTGCTGTCTCTGTCGATTTCCCTTTCTTGTAGGCATGTTGCGTGTCTGTGATGGGAATAGGGTTGACAGTTGATCTCAGATGCAGGCCGATGAATCTTTCAAGGGTCTTTAGTAGAAAGGATGACAGACTGATTGGTCTGAAATCTTTGGGGGTCGTGTGTGATGGTTTCCCAGCTTTGGGGACGAAGACTATACGCGACTCTAGGCATGATTGTGGTAGGTGTCCAAGATGTAGGGACCGTTTAAAAATGTCAAGAAGCCAGTTTATGGCTATATTTCCCGCATGCTGGATTTGTGCGGGTATGATTTTGTTTGTACCTGCAGATTTGTATGGTTTAAAGCTGTGTATGGCCCAATGGAGGACCTTTGGGTCTCGATACTTGCCAGTGTGGCGTTTGTTTGTTGGGGGGTGAGAGCGTTTTGGCTGTTTCCTGGGAAGTGAGTGTCTAGAAGTATCTCTAGAGATTCCTCACTCGTGCTGGTCCAGGAGCCATCTTCTTTTTTAAGGTAGCCTAGGGTTGTGGCCGATTTGGATAGTATTTTTCTAAGTGTGGCTGCTTCAGTTGTGTTTACAATTTCTGAACAAAAGGAATGCCACGATAATCGCTTTGCTTTCCTGATGGCTTTTTTGTATTTTGCAAGGGCTCTCTTGTAGGCGGTCCACACTGCCTCCTCATTTCCTGCCTTGGCCCTGTTATAAAGGGTTTTGCAGTCTTTTCGGAGGGGACACAGTTCTGCTGACCACCAGGGAGGTTTTCTTTTTCTTTTGGGTTTGCTGTTGGGGCAGACCTTTTTTAGTGCATAGTTGCAGGTTTCTGTGAAGATTGAAATTAGTTCGTTTAGACTAGAGATTGTTTGGGGGTATGAAGGGGGATCCGTTGGCATTTTTTCCTTAAAATATTTTTGTGTTTTTGCCAGTCTGTTTTCCTTGGGTTTGTGAAAACTGCTGGTTTTGAGGGATTGATTTATGGACCAGTGGTCCGAAAAATAGTGCTTATCTAGCACCCTCCAGTGAGTTACTGTCTCTAATAGTGGTTTAGAGACGAGAGTTAGCTCTATTACCTCTTTTCGGTTCTTAATGATAAAGGTGGTCTCATTACCTTTATTGCATATGAAGAGATTTGAACTAAAGATAAATTTGAAAAGAGACTCACCGCGGTCGTTTGTGTTTGTACTTTCCCATTGTGTGTGGGCATTTGCGTCACAGCCTATTAGGAGACCTATGTTCTGCTTTTTGCTGTCTTGTACCAGTCTTCTTACCAGCTCATCCGACTTTCTTGCCTTTCTTAGTTCTTGCCTTTCATAGGCCATGTACGATAAAAGCACTCGGAACGGAGATGACTGACTCTCCACGTTATCTGCATCGCTGTAATTATAGAGCAAAAAAATGCTAAGGTGCTTTTTGGCTAAAATGCAGGCCCTTACTTTACCTTCGCTGGGAGCTGTTAGAAGCTTATATTCCTTAGTTCCTAATCCTGAAACCTTTCCTCCCACTATCGAAGGTTCGTGGATCAGGACTATGCGACTCCATCCTCAGCCAGATGGAGTTAAATAGCAGCGGAAGCTGCCTTACTGTGGTGGAGGTTTATTTGCAGAAGCCCTCCTCGTCCGATGGGTCTAGAACCGGATGCATGTTTGCAAGGCTGCGGAGGATTGAGGCATCAGTCGAGTAGCCGTCCTCGGTTTCCGATCCCTCGATCTCGGAGGCAATCTCCGCGATCACTTTTCCACCGCCTTCCTGATCCTCCTGGGCGGAGACCGATTTGTAGACCTTTATGATCACTGAGCTCCCCATGAGCGGACTCAAAAAGATTTCAAGACATTTTGTGGCTAGGGCTGCCTCCACCCACTTCCACTTGTTTCGTGGAATCCTGCCACTCGGGTAGTATGTGTCGACCACGGCCAGGAGAATGCGGTTTTTCGCTATCTCCGCAAAATATCGCCCTGGTTGTACGCGTTGCCGCTTTGCCGAGGGGTCGAAGGGAACGTCCTGGGAGCGCTCCCTCTTAGGTGGAGGTCGCTTTTTGACCTCTGTTGGCTTGGATGCGGGGTTAACCCGAATCCGGTCCTGTTGTGGAGGCCAGGCAGGTGGGCTCACTCGCCAACTTCGCTGCCTTGAGGGTTGTTTAGCCAGACTCAGTCGTCACTGCCGATTGGGTAGGTTTTTTGGGAGATCCTGACTACTACTCGGGTCGGCTGACACCTTAGTCCGGCCCGGGACGCCCGACTACCATTTGCCAGCAACCTCTGGCAGGGACATAACCTTGCCAGGGGATCTGTTTCCAGCCGCCCTCGCGTGGAGAGTACTATCGCACTATCGGGCGTATGGAAAATTACGGCGCGTTCTTCTAGCAAGCTTGAAGCTACACATTAAACACCCGACTTACGGCTAGGTTATTAACCTCTCGTTGTCTGCAATTGCAGATACGGATACGCGGATACTTAAGAAAAATACGCGTTGTTTCGTTCAATTGAGAGCCGGTGTTCGTCTCGCTCGCGCTGACGCTGAGCGCAAGTGTCCTTCTGGCTCATGGTTATATTAAGCCGTCAACCCAAAAGCTGTCCACAACTTCCTCGCTTTAGAATGCTTTCCAAGAAAACAAAAAAAAAAAAAATAGAACCAAAGCACACGCAAAAGGTGCAGCTAGTTCGAACCGGCATCGATCGTTACGTTCAGAACTGAACCCTCAGAACAAGCCGAAAACTGCCTGTAATAGCGCACCAGAGACGCAGTACCTTAATAGATTTGCTGTCTTAGACAACACCTCAGCCAATCAAATCGACGAACTGGAAAGGGCGCCAAAGAAACTTAAACGTTCGCGAAAAAACTTATACTGAACAAGACAACAAAGTAGTTGCGCTCATTGGCAAGAAAACCTTTCATGTTATTCCACTAACTCAAGGAAACATAATAGAAACAAAAATTCAAACACAAACTGAAACTAGTCATCGAGAAATAACTACATACTGGATTAAGCTAAGAAAAAGTACTTCACTGCGTGCTCTTAAGTTGATAAGTGTAGTAGTTTTTCTTAACTCTTGACAACCAAGTTGTCATTAAAGGAACTGAGCACTGCAGCTTTGAAAACCAAAAATTGTAATGCAAAATCAGTGATTAATATCATTAACAAAAATAAGCAACCACAACCACTTTTTAAATTAGGGGTGGAGCCCGATAAAAAAAAAACGAAGTTCACCCAACTTACAGGATGCATAAAGTCTAACTAACGGTGTAGTGCACTAGCTGCCAAGAATACGTACACACTAAAGCTTACTGCACTTTCAGGTCAATCTGCGTTATTTGCAGCGAACCACATAATTCTGCGAAATGCCCAAACAAGAAAGATGACTGAGATGACTTGACTGAGCTCAAGTCGTGCAGCAATGGCGGTGCAGATCACACAGCGAACTGCCGTGGCCCCTTCTCATCAGACCCACGTTTCAATCCACAGATAGAACATCCATTTCGCTTAAGTCATGTCACAGACTACCTGAATGGCTCTTTAGTATCAGCTATAGCTGCAGCATCTACAGCCTTTGTCCCATTACACCTGACAGTAATTTAAAAATACAATAGAAGAAAAAAAGGCATAGAGAATTTGGTACTTGAAAAACAAAGCCTGTGCAGAGAATGGCAGAAACACAGATTATCGATTTCCAAACAAAAACTTAAAACCGCAACGAATTTTTTTTTGATTACCAAAGCAGTCAAGGTCTAAGACGCTGCTCTGCGAGACGCTGCTGGTAAATTGATTAGAAGCGATGAACTAAGAGCCTTCACTTTCGCACCTCAAAAAAGTTTTTTAGCGGAATCCGGCAGGGACCGAGGGGGTTTCTGCTTTCAGCAAATACACAGAACTATAGAGCAGGTAAATCGTATCACGACAGAAATACGCAGGGACTTTGAAAATAAAAAGTATTTCTGAGCACTATTAAATAAACAAGCTGCTGGAGACGTAGCACTAAAAAACGTGAAGTGGCGCTTGTCACGGTTTTGGATAGTTCGAAAGTAGAATTATCGGGGTTAAGAACTTGCTTTAAGTAGGGCCATCTACCCATTAACCTATATCTACCAATGCAGTCTTGGTTATATCGAAATTGCAAGCCTACACTGGAATAAACAAAAAACGCAGCCTGGGCATACTAGTGAACGCCCTGTCGGCCGTTCTCTTTCCGTTTTAACAGTGGAGTTTATCAGACGTACAAGTCTGATGATCCGCCTTATGACCATCCAAGAGTATTCTGCACTAAATCGGTGAGTAAGCTTTTCTAAAGTGAAATTCGTTTTAGCTAATTACCTTCGTCAATAGTGCACAAGCCCAGCTTAGTGATCCAACTCACTTTTCTTAAGTTTGGTTCAGTTATTTCGGTGCCAGATTAAAGGTGTTCGAGCTTGCTCACTTCAGAATCTAATTGAAAATTAAAAATTTCATAAAGGTTCTGGCACCTTGTGCTACGTACAATCAACGGCCGGCTCCAAAGCCGTACCGCCCGAGCAGCGCGCCAATATTGCAACAGAGTACCCGATGTTACATCGATCAGCAAAACATCTCTTTCGGCCAAAGACATCGGATGAAATAATCTACCCCTAGTCAAAATTTATTGAAAAACCAAAACCTGCAGTGAGAAAAACAAAACCCATTCCCATTAAGTTAAGGATCAGTATATTATTTGGTTATACCACTAGGTGGCTACACTGTGAAAAAAGATGAGGGGTTACCCCACACTCCACAAAACATGTGCTAAAACCCTAATAAAAACTAATCGCCAGAACAAAAAGAATGAAACCAATTTAAAAGTTACGCAAACTACTGGTTTGCCATATCCTATATAAAAATATATTTTAAATTTAAAATAAATTAAGCGAATAGGAAAATTAAATCAAGTGAAAGTCAGTGGTGAAGAGAATTGGCCATGCCAGTTAGAGAAAAAAAATAGTAATATAAAAATAATCAAAATTAAAACCACAATGGGTTAATTAAAAGGCAACAATACTCTAGCCACTCATCGAATGCAATACCTCAATAATATACAGTGGCGAGCAAAAGTGAGTGCATGTTCATAACTTTCGACTTTCATCGTCTATAAAAACAAAACTAAAGCAGGTAATCCAATAATTTTTTTTATTTTTGTTTACCTATCCTATTCGTAACAAATAGGACAAAAAAAAACGTAACAATATGTATTCAGCGAAGACTTAGAAAATAAAAACCAAAAAAAGTCGCAAAAACTCACTTTTGCACGTTATAAGAAAATAAAGAAAAAATTAATTTTTAATATTTTGTCCATAGCCCCTTATTATGAATTACTTGATTTACTCGAGATGGCATACTCTCTACCAAGTTTTCAATGACTTCCTTGGGAATTCGGTTCCATTCATCTTGTACACGCTCCCAAAGATTGGTCATGTTTGTTGGGGCTGAGTCGTACTGTCCGAGCCTTCGTTTCACGATTGACCAAAGATTTTCAATCGGATTGAGGTCAGGACTTTGTGCTGGCCACTCCATCAACTTGAAATTTTTATTATTATTTATTTACAAAATCATATTATAAGTTCAAATTAATATAGCTCACAAAACCAAAAAATATTCATATTTATCTTATTTCGTTCTCTAGTCATAACTTTTAGTCTTTTAACTGTCTTTGTTTCTTAGTATATACATGGTTAATTTTGCTTTACTTTAGTTTAGTTTTTACTTTAAGTAATTTTTAAATATCGATCATCTTATTCTTCTTAAGAAATTCCAACTTTTACTCTAGAAATTTTACCTTTACCGTACTAATTATATTTTTAAACCTAAATTTAATTATTTATTTATTACCTTATGGTTGTCGCTGAGAAGCTCGTTGGGCCCAATGAACTGCTACATGGCTGTAAATTACGGGTTAATAAAGTGTGGATATGTGTGTATGTATCTAGGTGTATATATAATATGTAGAAAATTAAAAGATAATATTTAAGCAGAACTACTAAGTAAGGGTATTTTGTCACCATTGCTAGAGTAGAGTTAGAATAATATTTATATATCTAAATGTATTCAATTCAATTCAATTCAATTCAATTCAATTCAATTCAATTCAATTCAATAATTTCTAATTTCTAATTTCAATATTTCTCTTCCATTATTGTTCGACTATTTTTCTTCAGTTCTTGTTTAATGATTCTTCTTCAATTACTTTCAGTCTTCATTATCAATTCAATTTCCTTCATTCATTATTTTGCTTCAATTTCAGTTTCTTTTCAATTCGTACTCCAAATATTCTTGTCTGCTTAAACTAATTTCCATATGTGCATTTCTAAGGCATGTCTAGAATTAAGTTAAATCTAATATTTAGCAAAAATATTCTGAATTTAGGTTTATTGTTTTCTTATACGACCGTAGGAAGCAGCAACATCACTGGTTCGTTTCGTTTCACGTTTTCTCTCTCTTTCTTGGCTCCTTGGTCGGAGTGCATAGGGCACCTTATATCAGCGATATATTCGTACTCACGGCAATTTTTTTCTCTGCTTTTCTGTCATCTACTGTACTTCATCTGATTCCTTCACGTGTTCTGGCTTCCTTTTCCTTGTCTCTTTCGTCTCTAATTCACAGATCCAGCCTTCGCGCCAGATACGATCGCATAGAAAATAAATCTTGGCAGCTTGCGGTCTCTGTCGGCATAAATATGTGTCGCCAATATGTACATATGTACACTGCGTGGCTTGGCTGCTTGTTTGCCGGCCAACAGTACCTCAATTCTGTAAAGAACTCGTGGTCAGTTTCTGCACAAAACAACCGTGTCGTGTGCTTATTTACCTGCCTTTGCAAATACAATGTACACTTCTTACAAAGTAAAGGAATCGAAGAGTGGCGATTTATTCACTACGGGTTTCTACACTTTCTTTTATTTAAAGACCGCACGTGTTTTAACTTCACTTCAGTGGACTGCTCTTTTTAGAGCATCTGTCGTCTCAGAGTAGAAAAATCGGAATGATCGCGTGTTCGCTGTACTCTTTGCAGAGGCGAAGAGCCAAGCGAGCTTTAACGTGACCTTTCCAGGCTATGAGAGCGACGGCTAAAGTGCGAAAGGGACAACTAGGACTTTTGGATTCTGTCTCACAGAATTTTTGCGAGCTTCCAATTAACCCACGAATATGGAAAAGTGGTCTTGGCGAGTCTTTACCTAGCGGAATCCCAATACAATTTCAAACTCTGTTGTAACCCTATATAGACTAAAATTATACAATTCTTTGTTAGAAGTGATAAATAAAAAAGAACTATTTGCCTTTCCAGGTTCCAATAATGGAAATTAATGGAAAAATAAATGCAAAAACCATTTTAGCGACGCCCACACTAAAGCCAACAAACTTTCCAAAGCTATTACACTTTCTCGTTCGCACTCCCACTAACGGGGATTCCGGGTATCAGATAGTCCAGGAACTGAACTATAACATTATATTTCTCCAATTTTTATACCCGTTACTCGTAGAGTAAAAGGGTATACTAGATTCGTTGAAAAGTATGTAACAGACAGAAAGAAGCGTTTCCGACTTCTCACTTCCACTAGCTGAGCTGAACTCGACAATAGCGTTTTCTCTTGTTATACCCGTTACTCGTAGAGTAAAAGGGTATACTAGATTCGTTGAAAAGTATGTAACAGGCAGAAGGAAGCGTTTCCGACCATATAAAGTATATATATTCTTGATCAGGATCAGTAGCCGAGTCGATCTGGCCATGTCCGTCTGTCCGTCCGTCTGTCCGTCTGTCCGTCCGTCTGTCCGTCCGTATGAACGTCGAGATCTCAGGAACTACAAAAGCTAGAAAGTTGAGATTAAGTATACAGACTCCAGGGACATAGACGCAGCGCAAGTTTGTCGATTCAGGTTGCCACGCCCACTCTAACGCCCACAAACCGCCCAAAACTGCCACGCCCACATTTTTGAAAAATGTTTTAATATTTTTCCATTTTTGCATTGGTCTTGTAAATTTCTATCGATTTGCAAAAAAACTTTTTGCCACGCCCACTCTAACGCCCACAAACCGCCAAAAGCTGCCACGCCCACACTTTTGAAAAATGTTTTGATATTTTTTCATTTTTGTATTAGTCTTGTAAATTTCTATCTCTTTGCCAAAAACTTTTGGCCACGCCCACTCTAACGCCCACAAACCGCCAAAAACTGTCCTTCGCACTTACACTAGCTGAGTAACGGGTATCAGATAGTCGGGGAACTCGACTATAGCGTTCTCTCTTGTTTTTATATTACAACATTCGCTAGCCAATAGGCGGACAGACGCACGGACAGACTGACATGGCCAGACCGAATGTATTGACATTTCCATTTCTCTGAGGGTCAGTTTTATTGTGCGGTCTGTTGGGCTGAATAAAACCTTTTGAAAACAAGAGAGAACGCTATAGACGAGTTTATTGACTATATGATTCCTGTTACTCAGCTGGTGAAAATGAGAAGGAGAAATTTCAGCACTGACAGTTTTTGGTGGTTTGCGGGCTTTAGAGTGGGCGTAGCAAACATTTTTTCTACAAATCGATAGAAATATACAAGACTAATACAAAAATAAAAACATTCAAAACATTTTTGTAGGCGTTAGAGTGGGCGTGGCGTCTATGTTTCTGAAGTCTGTAAGCTTAATCTCATCTTTCTAGCTTTTGTAGTTCCTGAGATCACAGCGTTCTTACGGACGGTCAGATGGACATGGCCAAATCGATTCGGCTATCCTGATAAGAAAAATAATTACTTTCTATGGTCGGAAACGCTTCCTTCTGCCTGTTACATACTTTTCAACGAATCTAGTATAGCCTTTTACTCTACGAGTAAGAGGAATACAAATATTGTATCTACAAAACTCACTTTTATTTTTTTATTTATTATTATTGAGTAATTACCGCATAATTAAAAGTATGCGAAATTTGGAATAGCTATAGCAGCTGAGGGCCTTAAGCTAGTTATATACATTTTTTTTAGGGGTTTGTTTATATTATATGTACAAGTGACGTTCTTATTTTAGGTTTTATTACTATGTAATAGTTTGTTTAAATCTAATTTATTTATGTGTAGCATTGATATTAATGGGAATGAGTGTTTATATTTAAATTTTATGATATATTCTTTTATTTTTTAAGAATTGTATTGTTTGGTGAATGTTTTCAAATGACGTAATTTTTCTAATTGTTTGTTTCAGGAGTTTCGATCTGTCAGGGTGCTGTCGTGGCTGATATTTTTATAGTGGATTGAGGTGTTGTTGAATATTGAATTTTTAAAGGTGTGAGTGTTTGGTTTGATATGTTCCAAGATGTCTGATGTGTGAAGTTTTTTTGGGTAATCAGATAGAAATTATGTGCGTTTTTTGCTGTTTCGTCCGCGAACACGTTTTGTTTTCTGGAATTCCGCAGTGTCCCGGGACCCATAGCATAAGGATTTTATTTCTCTTGTCTTTGCTTAGAATATTTTTGATGGAGTTGGTGTAGTAGTTTTGGCTTTTTATATTTTCAATTTCTTTTAGAGCTGAGATTGCAAATTTTCTTCGTTGTTTGCTGGCGTGGTTGCATGCTGTCAGAATGGCTGATATTTCGGCTGTATATATGGAGGAGTATTGTAGGAGTATATGGTGGTAAGTAATAACTTTTTCCGTTGTTACGCTATATGAGACTCCGCTAGCTGACATATGGTCGAGAATAGCTCATTAGGGACAGTTATCTTGAAAAATGAGATGTTCTAGCGTAAAAAAGGTTAAATCTTTTATATGTTGTCGTCCTTTGTTTTGTCTGGTATACAAGATAATACATCAGATGATGCAGGGAATGCGATTTAGTGGCGTTAGAGTGGCAATCTTTTGAAACAGTTTTGACTTCTCGAAAATATTATGCATAATATCAAAGTTATAGTTCTATATTGAGATATAGTTCGACTCGCGTCGGGGTAAGACGTATTTTCATCGAGCTATGTATAAAATCAATTTATTCAAGTGAAGTGAATAAATAAAACAAAATAAATTACAAATATCAGCGAAAAGACGCTATTAGCAATGTTAAATTGCAAATCTATAATATTTGTTGTGCGTGGAAACATTAAATTAAAACAAAAGCTAATTTAAATAGACAACAAACAAATCGACAGTTCCAAAATGAGCCAACGCGATTTGCGCGCTCAGCGGCAAAAAGAGCAAGACGAGCGCCGGCTCTCTCTCCAACGAAACAATGCATACTTCACCGTCGTGGCTGACGCCCGCGAGTGCCAAACAATCCATCGGGCCAATGACCTAGCACCTGCAGAAAGCAAACGAACGCGGTCTTGCTCACCAATGCTTATGACTGCACGATGTGAACCCGAACGCATTGAGAGCGTCTCTCTCGCGCTCTCCTCATTGCAAACGGTGTCAAGCTCTGTAGCTACCAGCACAGTAACTTCGATATCTACTGCAACTGCACCTATAGCAACAACAACAACAACACTATGCTCAGTACCGAGAGCTGTGTACATTTCTGCTGAATCAACAAAAACTAAAGCAAGTGCACTCTCTCCGACTCTAGAAAACAAAAGCGGACAAGAACCAAAACAAAACAAAAAACTGTTTCAAACAGGCCTGGATCGCTACATTCAAATAAAGCGAAAGCTAAGCCCACAACACAAACAGGCTAGCAATCAGCCGAAAATAAATCGCACCAACGTTGACAACTCAACTTCAAATAGGTTTGCACTACTGGATGACTGTGAAGTGCATCCAATCAAAGAACAGGAGCAGAAGAAGATTACGCCGCCACCAATATTTATACGAGAGAAAACCTCAAGTGCACTGGTTAACAAACTAGCTACGATCATCGGAGAAAACAAGTTCCACGTTATACCTCTTACCAAGGGAAACATACATGAAACGAAAGTGCAGACTCCGGATGAGTCTAGCCATCGATCAGTGACCAAGTACCTGGATGAAGCTGGAAAGAGTTACTATACCTGCCAAAGAATTGCAGGTTGTCATTAAAGGAATTGAATCATCAGTGACCCCAACCGAAGGAGAAAAACTTTAAGGCAAAAACGGTGATCAACATTCTTAACAGGAAGAAAGAGCCGCAGCCACTCTTCAAAGTCGAACTGGAGACATCGAGTCAAAAAATCAGCAAAAATAAAGTACATCCTATTTATAAACTACTGCACCGGAGAATAACCGTCGAAGAGCCACACAAGCACTGTGCAGTGCACTAACTGCCAAGAATATGGCCACACCAAAGCGAACTGCACCCTAAAATCTATCTGCGTTGTTTGCAGCGATGCTCACAGTACCGCAAACTGTCCTAAGAACAAGGACGACAGCTCAATTAAGTTATGCAGCAACTGTGGCGAAAACCACACAGCCAACTGTCGAGGATGCATTGTTTACAAGGAACTTAAGAGTCGCCTAAACAAACGAGTGACTTCAGTTCGTGATCGTACCACACCAACAATTCACAAAGCAATGGAACCGAGTACAACTAACATCCCTTTGTCTACCAGCTACCGAACAGCGCCAAATATTTCCTTTGCAAGTGCACTAAAATCAGGGATCCAAACACCAGCAGCGGACACCCCCATTCATCAAACAAACACTCACGATAACATGCAACAGCAGCCAATTGGCGTTGAAGCGATTATGCTTTCGATGCAGCAAAGCATGAAAGACTTCATGGCCTTCATGCAAACAACTATGCAAGAACTTATGAGGAACCAAAGCATCCTTATTCAAATGCTCGTTTCTTCTATAACAGTATAATTATAGCAACCTGGAACGCTAATGGCGTTTCGCGACACAAGCTAGAACTTGCTCAGTTCTTAGCCGACAGAAACATGGATGTTATGCTGCTCTCAGAGACTCACCTTACTGAAAAGTACAATTTTCAAATACCAGGATACAAATTTTACTTTACGAATCACCTGGATGGCAAGGCCCATGGAGGCACTGGCATACTAATACGATCGCGAATCAAACACCACTTTGTTAGTAATTGGCAAGAAGACTGCCTACAATCTACCTCTATAAGCCTCCAATGCTTTCGCTATAGCGAAATAACGAAAGTCATTAGGGAGCAACTGAAGACTGGAAAATCGCCTGGCTTCGATTTAATAACACCGAAAATGATCATCGAGCTTCCAATTTGTGTAGTTCTACAAATCTGCCTATTGTTAGTCTCTTAAGTAAAATGGAAGATTCAATAAATAAGAAGATTTAAAAAAAAAATAAATGCAGGGAAAAGCCGAGAAACGAAAATTTGTTTCTTTAGTGGAACAACCAAGTGGGGTTTTGGCACTGCAGGTTATATTTCTGAAGTGCCGGTAGTCCGGACTCAATATTGCTTTAGTAAACTAACCGGGACAGGTGGAATCACTGGTTGAGAAACCAGTGCGGACAAATCGGAATCTCTAGCAATCCCAAAGTGGATTCTATCCACAAAGGATCATTAGCCAGTGGCTGTGGGGCGTTCCCCTTAGGCTTAGGGCTGTTAAACTGAAAATCAAGCGCGGAAAGAATATCTTCAGCTCGACGAAAACTATCTCTAGCTACGCTAACTCTGCTGATCAGTCCTTTAAAGCCACCTTTAGTTTAGTGCATAAACGATTTCATTTCGTGTGCAATCTCTAGCCAAGCATCCCAACAGTATTTTAGATTTGGGCCCTTAGCTAGGTAATCACTTGTTCGGCCGTTAAAACCAGCGTACTCAGTGTGCACCATTCTATCACATAGCAAGCGGTCATTTTTGACTGCTCAGGCTTTATTACCTGACGGCATTTGTTTTGGAAGCAGACCACATTGGTTTTTATATTTAATTGGGTTTTGACCTCTGTACCAAAAGACAAAATCAAAAATGTACCGAACGAGCGCAGTCTGCCCTTTGAGATTTTGTGTGGGAGAGCGAGAGAGCGGGTACACCGTGCAGTTAAGTACAAAAACAACACCAAACAGCAATACGGACAACGCACGAAAGAGAGAGTAAACTAAACGCAAAGACAGAAAGAGAAAGTCCACCGCTGGATTTGGCAAAACAAAAATTAATTCGGAGCGCAGAAAAAACACGACCCTTCGCTTTAAAGGTAGAAGAAATTTGTTAATTGTTTTATTGTGTTGTGTGTTGAAAACAGGAGTTTTGGTATTCTTTTGGAGTTATTAATTTGATTGTACATTTTTTCAATTGGTGAGGACTTGGACTTGATTATGATTTTGCTGTTTTTTTGCGTTGCATACGTGCTTCTATTTTCTATTGACAGTATGTTCGTGCATAAGGTTGTTTATTGGGGTGGTGCGAAAGGCATTAAAGGCGATTCTATTTGCTGAGTGGTAAATCGTTCACAGTTTGCTCAGGGTTGATTTCGGTGCATTTCCATAGATGTGTACACCGTAGTCTATTTTGGACATAATAATTGATTTAACCACATATATTATTGTGTTTGTGTTGCAGCAGAATTTATTGTTGGATAGGCACATAATGACGTCTAGTATTTTAGCTAGTTCTACAGTAAGGTTTTGGATGTGTTTGTTCCTTCTGTAGTTTTTGGCTATTGGTTTACCGAGTATTTTGAGGGACGTAACATTTTTTGGTTTGCAGCGTGAAGTTGCAGGTTATTTTCCTACAAATGTGCAGGTGCGTGCATTTGTTGGTTAAGAGAGATGCACCAGAGTTGTTGCACCATTGATTTATGTCGTTGAGTAGTGCGTCTAAATTGAGGTTGTTCTGTTTTTTCCCTAGATTGTAAATTATTGTGAAGTCGTTGGCGTAAGCAGTGAAATCCTTTTTTATTGTGCGTATCTAGTATTTTGTTTAATTGGTTATATGCTTTTGCGAATAATATTACGGATAAGAAGAATCCTTGCGGTATTCCGTTGTGTAGTGGTTGAAAGTGGTATAAAAGTTGAGATCTCAGTTGAAAAGTTGAAGCAGTCTTTTATGTAGGTTTGAGGAATGGTTTTATAGCATAGGATAGCTTATACGGTCTCGGCCTGGAGTTTTTATATTTAGTTGGTTAAGTGCAGCAATAAGTTCTCTAAGATATATATCCTGTTCGTTGCTAAGCGCCGTAGGGGATAGGACGTGAGTGTGAGGGATTGGATTGTATTTTCTTTGTATGAATGTTGTGTGGAAGTTGCTGTCAAGCGATGCTTTAGACTAATGGGTGCAGAGGTTGTTGGCTATTTTATTATTGTCCAAAATACTTTGTGTTATGTCATTGGGGTCGGTAAGGCAGTGGATGTGTTGCCTAGTTTTCAGGCCGCAGAAATGGTTTATTTAAGTGCATATTTTTCCGATAGGTGAACTTGTTTTCCTTATTTTTATTTCTCGTTTGAGTTTGGCGTTGGCTTTTTTGTAGGATAATACGTTTGTCATGTTAGTGTTTCTTTTAAGGTTTTTCCAGGCTATTTGTTTTTTATTTTTTAATTGTGCCAAGTGGTTTTTGGAGTGCTGTGATTGGGGGATGACTTCTTGGCAGCTTGAATTATTATGCTTGTGATAATAGCGCCTCTTTATTAATATTGGAGCTTGGAGGCTTTTCAGTAGACAGCTTACTCGGAATTTTAACATAGGGGCCAGTTTGCTTTCTTAAGGTTAAATCTAGGTCTTTCGGTCGGGTTGTTTATATAAACTTCTTCGAAAAGGTCTATGTGAATTGTAAAGGGGGTTTCTGAGCCGTTGTTACGAGTGAATTTTTGGTTGATAATTTTAAATAATGTGTTTCCTATTTTTGTTGTTGGTTTTCGAACCCCAGCTCCTGTGCCAGCTGTTAAAATCTCCAGTTATTAGTAGGTGTGGTTGTAGGTTGTTGTATATATTTCTGAGGTTTTGTATTGTAAAAGATTTTTTGAGTGTATGGGATGTATGATGATGCTATGGTGAACTTAAATTTGGAATGAATTGTTACTTTTATTGTATCGAAGTACGGTACATTTGTACTCAGTACTAAGTTATACATTTTGATGTTGTAATGACGTGTGGATGAGGATAGCGACTTCTCCAAATCTTTTTGTGACGGTGTTTTCGTGATAGATCGTGTAGTTG
Source organism: Drosophila yakuba (assembly GCF_016746365.2). Lineage (NCBI taxonomy): Eukaryota > Metazoa > Arthropoda > Insecta > Diptera > Drosophilidae > Drosophila > Drosophila yakuba. The sequence goes on along the minus strand of NC_052527.2, from coordinate 24,014,976 downwards.
ATTGGAAGTGTGTAAGTGTGTTTCTTGTATGGATATAATCTTAGGATTCTGGTTTTTAATAATAATTTGCAATTGGTTGTAGTTGTTAATGTAACCGTCCATGTTCCACTGTATTACTTGAAGCATTTTTTAAGATTATTTTTTAATTAATTTAGAAACTAAGGAAACTTTACCTGCTTTAATGTGTAATTGCACAATATATATATTTTTTTGTATTAGATAATGTCACTGTCGCTGTTAAGTAGTGGGTTTTAGTTCTTATTATTTTTTTGGGTTTTTGTTCTGCTTTTTCTTTAGATCTAAGGGTCTTGGCAAGAGTGTTGTGTTTGGTGGTGTAGATTCTTAGTTTTAGGTCTTCGTGTATGGAGGAGCTCAGTGTTGATGTAGTTGCAGTGTTTGGAGTTGTGTCCATGAGTGTGTCGAGGTCATCATATGTTGTTGTGTTTCTAAACGGGAGCTAGCGGCTGAGGAGATGGTGGAAGTATTTTTTTTCGTTCTGGACGGTTCTGCGTGGTTTGGTGATTAACGTGACTTTTTTTGTTGTTTTTTCGGCTGTTATGGTTGAGTATAGAGTAGGTTGGTGGGTGTATCGTGAGTAGTAGATCCTTAGGTCATTTTTGTTGTCGACTTTTTCGGGGGTTTTTATAGATGTTATTTCCTTTTGTTTTATAAATGCCAATGGGCTGTGCTTGTTGTCTGGGATATCGTATTTGCAGTTTACGCAAAATTTAATTTTGGTGCATATTTCGTTTCTTCCTGTGTATTGTTCGGCGGAGCAGTTGTTGCATAATTTGTTTGATGAGCAAGCGGTTGTGGGATGTCCAAAACTAAGACAGTTTAGGTGGAAGAGGAATATATGGACGTACATTCACTCTCTTGTATCCAAGCATCAATGTATCTGGTAGCGTTAGAGATGCAAAGGTGATCATGATGAGGCCAGTTTCTTTAGGTTCGTAGTTTTCAATTTTTGAAATTTTCCGAATTACGTTTTTAACGTTTCATTGTCTGTTCTGATTATGATGATGAATTTGGGTCCAGTGTCGGATGATTTAAATAATCTATTGATATCGGGAGGCATTTTTGTGGTTGTTTATTGGGCACTAGCCCTATTAGCTTTGTCTCTTTTTTTTGTGTCTCTTTCTATGTTATTTCTATAAATTTTGTATAGAGTTAGTGTTGCTGTCGGTTTTTAACTGATAAGGCGGTAATTAGTCACAAGTCTTTACTTCTCGCGCACGAAAACATGACTGTAACTTTTATTTATTTATATTTCTTATTAGTAATGAATTCAAAAAGAAATAGTCCTTTTCAACGTCATCAGCGCTGTGTGACCGAGTACAGAGTGATATATAAATATTTCGTTCACTGGCGCCAACCTTATCTACTAAAAGTGATCGAACATGGAAACCTTACGGTAAAGTCAATTGAAAAACTAAAAAAAGAAATAAAAGAATTACATTTTCTGGATGAAACTGTTAGAGATACTGTTGTTTACTTACTCATTTCGGATACCTTATATATAAAAATGTGGTTCGTGAAGAGTTCTATACAAAGTTGCAGGACAACTTTGACTGCATATTTTTTATCCTTAAGCAACACCAGATTGCTGTCCGCGTTGTACCATTCAGGTAGGTATGGTATATATTTATGTAAGGATCATACAAATTAGGTTTAATTGTTTGGGTAATGTTTACAAGGTTTTAAATTATGATTGTAAAATGAAAAAACTACGACTTTCGCACTATGGACCTCGTTAAAAATTCTGCAGCGACTGACTTCAACATAATATTTGAAAGACACCATGGGAGAGAGAGACTGTTGGCAATGCTATTCGGCTGATGAAATACTTGGCGGTTTTGGTGGAATAAAAAACAGTGTGTACACTCCCAATACAACTAAGCTCCAAACCCACATTTATCAAGTTCGATGGCAAAGAAGTACACAACAAACGAATACCTTTCGTTAAGCAGTTATAATTGGCTGAAGCTTAACGTAATATACTTATACCCGTTACTCGTAAAGTAAAAGGGTACATTTGTAACTGGCAAAAGGAGACGTTTCTGTATAAAGTATATATATTCTTGATCAGGATCAATAGCCGAGTCGATCTGGCCATGTCCGTCTGTCTGTCCGTATGAACGTCGAGATCTCTGGAACTACAACAGCTAGAATGTTGAGAACAAACATACAGACTCCAAAAACATAGACGCAGCACAAGCCTGTTGACCAATGTTGCCACACCCACTCTAACGCCCACAAGGCGTCCACTTTTGAAAAACTTTTTGATATTTTCTTACATTTTTGTTAGTCTCGTAAGTCTTTTGCCACGCCCACTCTAACGCCCACATACTGACAAATACTGTCGGTGTTGAAGACTCTCCTTCGCACTTCCACTAGCTGAGTAACGGGTATCAGGTAGTCGGGGAACTCGATGATGGAAAGGCTTTCAATGCTCGCATCCCCTCGCGAAGATTTCCCTCTTCCATAATAGCGTTCCGCTCCCTTACTGGGTTGAATTTGTTCATGTAGAAGATACTCCAAGAAGATATTCCAAGCTGATGTTGAAGTTCCGACAGTGAAATCTAACATTTCTGGAATAATTTTATATTACTTCTTATACTCAAAACCACCAACGATTACCATGTCTACCAACAACCGTATTTTTTACAAGCCTTATGATCTAAATACACTTTGAAAAAAATTATGATTTAAAGCAGAAATTTTATGCACAGGTGTCCACAATTGAATCATACAAAACGTTGGACCTGAACATAACTAATAGTCCCTAAGTATTTTACAACTTTTTTTGGTGCTTGGTAATATCTTAAACAAATCCATTGAATTCTCACAATATCTATGCCATCTATGCACAAATATGCAAAAATCAATACAAATATATTGCAAAAAATAGACAATGTTGATTTATGCTTCGATCTAATTTAGCTATAAAGAATCTTCTTTCTTATTTTCGTAGCTGACGCAGATGATTGGGGAAAAGTTTATCCAAATATGTCTGGAGATGGTGCCCTTGGTATGCTTATAAATCGTAAAGCAGATATATGCATTGGAGCTATGTACTCGTGGTCCGAAGATTACACATACCTAGACCTCTCCATGTATCTTGTACGTTCGGGAATAACATGTCTTGTACCAGCGCCTTTGCGACTGACCAGTTGGTATCTTCCCTTAAAGCCTTTCAAAGAATCTTTATGGGCTACAATTTTATTATGTCTATGTGTGGAAGCCGTAGGATTGGTTTTAGCATATAAAAGTGAGCAAGCGCTGTATGAACAACCTAGTTACCGTGTGGGCTGGTGGACTTGCATAAGGTTCGGAGTATTTACCACCTTTAAGCTTTTCATATCGCAATCAGAAAACAGCAAGGCATATTCACTGACAGTTCGTGTACTACTCTTTGCCTGCTTTCTTAATGATTTAATCATAACCAGTATATATGATGGTGGGCTTGCCAGTATATTGACAATTCCCAGCCTGGGCGAGGCAGCCGACACCGTCCATCGTTTACGATTGCACCGATTACAGTGGGCGGCTAACTCTGAGGCATGGGTCTCTGCCATACGCGCTTCTGATGAGGTAAGTGTTTTTAATGACGAATATTATCATCATAGTAGTATACGTTTCTTTCTATAAAAGCCTTTAGTGAAGGAAATATTGAACAATTTTCACATCTATAGCGACGACGAGTTGCTACTCTTAGCCCAAGGCGAGGATATTCGCATTGGATTTTCGGTGGAGCGTCTGCCATTCGGTAACAACAAGAAATAATCATAATAACCAATGTTTTATTTTTGTTGATCTGTAGGTCACTTTGCAATTGGGAACTATTTGGGGCCTGAAGCGGTTGGTCAGTTAGTTATAATGAAGGACGATCTTTATTTTCAATATACGGTGGCTTTTGTTCCCAGACTTTGGCCCCTCCTTGAGAAATTCAATACTCTTATATATAGCTGGCATTCTTCTGGTTTCGATAAATACTGGGAATTCCGCGTAGTGGCCGATAACCTAAATCTGAAGATACAGCAACAAGTCCAAGAAACAATGACAGGAAGTAAAGATATTGGTCCGATTACGCTTGGCATGTCAAACTTTGCGGGATTTATAATTGTCTGGATATTGGGATCTGCTATAGCTACGTGCATTTTTTTGGTAGAGCTGTTTACAAATATTTTATAACAGGGTAACTTGATATAAATTTTTTTAATAAATATTTTCTTGGTTCTAATCGACCGATTTTGTGAAATAAAGTATATATTAGTAATTGTAATAGGTTCATTGGATAGAGTTTAGAGCTTCTAATAGTATAACCACGCTTCTTTGTATCGTTGTCTGAAACATAAAGGTGATAGATTCCGAAAAGTTCTTGGTGATCAAGCACTTCACGCATCCTGTTACTTTTTTTAGTTTGTCACTTTTGTTGCCAACTCCTTGCCGAATGTCAATTAGTGAAAGTATGCCGTCAATTTTGTCAAAAACAAGAAGATTGGAGCTTCATCTTAAAAGATATCTGGAAAAGTGCGGTCGAAATATAATGAAATTTTACTTTGGAATCTGCATAATATTCTTATTGCTAAAAACTGCAAATTTGCAATAGTTGCTGAAAATCGAGCTTTTAAAAGCACCCCATAATGTTACTCCATGTAATGTTCAATCCTTATCTAATGATTGTAGTTCTGCTGATGACTCGAAATCAGACGAGATAAATTCATTTTCATTTGAATCCCTACAGAAGAAAATTAAATAAAAAAAAATTTCGTTGAATATTTTCAAGGAAACACCATAATAATGGGTAAAACTAACCTTGATATTAAAAATAAATTAAATTTTAATAAACAGTTTTATTTTTAAGTTTTCTATACATTTTTATGGTTATCAATATTTAATAAAAAAAAACAAAAATTACTTTCCAAATTTCACATCATTAAAAATATACGTATACGCAGGTAAGGCGTAGTCCAATTAACTTAAAATGTTGTTTAAATATTTTGTGTGGTATTTTTATCATATATACCAACTTTCAATATACCAAATTTGTCAATATCTCCAATATTAGACTTTATGCCACTTTTTTTTTTAATTTAGCTCAATGTGCAATGTAAGGTAAAGGTATTATTGTCCCGTAGCCTAGTAATTACGGCCCCTTGGCTCATCTCGTAAAATTAATTTGGCATAAGTACTAGGCTCCTTGGCTCATCTCGTAAAATTAATTTGGCATAAGTACTAAGCAGACCATTTCAGCTTACAGCAACAGTAAGTCATTCAGATCAATCCACAAATAACTATCAGTTATATAAAATACTCTCATAAAATTACTTTGAAGAAAATATTTAGCCTAAAAACCTATCTTTCTATCGAATAAAAACAAGTGGTCTCCTATTAAATAAATGGTTAAATATACATTTTTCTTATTACTTAGACATACTTAAGACCTTTTCCTACTCCGTGTGAAGGGTACGTCGTCCCTCAAGGTACATTGAAGGTTGAACATATTGCATCAATTCATACAAGACAGAATGCTTAAGTCGAGTTACCCGACTATCAGATATCCGTTACTCAGCTACGTTTATACGGACATGCCACCTCATTTCTGGCATATTGATAGAAATAGGGAAAATAAAGATTTAATGAAAAAAAATTAAAATATGATTTAATAGTATGGTCTTGAAAGTTTTGGGCGTTTGGTGGGTGTTAAAGTGGGCTTAGCAACAGGTTTCCCAATATTTTTTTTTGTTTCCATGTTATTTTGGATACCTCTTTTGTTTTGATAAAATTGTTATTATTCATATTATTATTATTATAGCTATTTGTATTTCCTACAAAATAATTGTCGGGTCTGTTTCCCATTATGCTTCTTTTATTTCTTTAAGACCAATTTCCCTAATAGAAGGGTATACCACTATCGTTGAAAAGTATGTAACAGACAGAAGAAAGCGACAATACAAAGTATAAAGTTGAATAATTTCGAGTCGAAGGCCCCACCAGACAGAAACTTTTTACATTATATATTAAGTTTAGAATTTAGTACTAGATTTAATCTTAATAAAATAAAAAAAAATTAATGTTTAAAGTATAAAGTATTCCTGAACAGGATCGATGGCGTAGTCGATCTGGCCATGTGCGTCTGTTCACATTTCTTGTTCGCACTTCCACTATCTGAGTAACAGATACCTGCCGGGGAACTTGTTTTAAATTTGTTTCGTTACCTCGTAGACTTTCTTACAAACTAGGAGTATCTGTTATCTACCCTGAGTCAAAGTTGTCCCATAGGTCCTGAAATGGAGGGGGCGGATATGGTAAGAAGAAGACATAGAGTGGCTGATGCACGGAACTTCACTTTATTTCGTTACAGCTTGGATTAATATTAACTGATTGGGCCGCGGGACCGTGGAGTGGTGAACTTGGACCGGCTGGGAGGAGGGAGAGCGAGAAGACGAAGAGGCAGAGCGAAAGCTCGCGAGCAAGAGCTGGCCGCTCACACTGCCAGTCGGAACTTCGCGCCCTCCTGGCGTGAACATTCTCCCCCCATTGCGTAGGCAATGTAATCATTAGCTGGATGGGCAGAAGGATCGGTGTCCCAAGACGGTCCCATCGGTCCCATGTTCTGAGAGACGGGCAACCCAACCTTGATTTTAAGGAACCCCGGTCCGCGTGACAAATATTGTCAAATTTGGCCCTTGTTGCATCGCTCAGCTCTCAAAGGGGTTTCCGGAACCTTAGGCCGTGGTCGATCTTCAGTTGGAGGCGAACCTCCGTGTCCAGCACGACAATTGCTGTCGCCGGAATGTGGACAGGAACGTGGCCGCCCACGTTATCAACGACGGAAAGGCGACGGAAACCTCCGGTCGCGGCGATCGTTGGAGACTGGGGCTGGCGGCGGAGACCGGGAGGTGGACATCAAACGAGGTGCAGCGATGCCACTGTCGGAGCAGAGCGGAGTTCATCATACATGTGGAGCAGGGTGTGGTGGCTCAGCCTTGGAAAGAAACCCTCCTCCAATAAGAAAATGGCCTGATGTGAGGGTCAGAAAATCTGAGGGATCTTTGTACATCGGGGAAAGGGGTCTGGAATTGAGGCAATCCTCGATCTTAGCGAGATTACTTGCGGGCGGACGTAGATTTATAGAAAAGTGTTTTAAAACGTTTCACTCCCGCTTCTCAAAGCCCCTCCATATGTCCCTGGCTATATGCATCAGTAACAGGCTCTTTGTCTGTTTCTCCATAGTCCCCATATGCTGAGCGGGCTTTGCCAAGACTACTCGAGACATCATCATCCACTCCTCCACTGTTGGATATGATGGTGCCAAGGTATGGGAAGCTGTTGACGAACTCGATTGGGTTCCCATGTATGATGATGTTTCCTCGGTTGGAGTGGTTGAATCGCATAGCTTGTGTTTTTGCTACATTTATCTGGAGTCCGACGCTGCAGGCTATCCTGACGAGGTCATTACTTTTCCTCTGTGTATCGCCGAGTCTATGCGAGATAAGACAGATGTCGTCTGCATAGTCCAAGTCCTCAAGGTGTCTGGTGAGGCTCCACGTAATTCCGCGCTTGGACGAGCATACTTCGCTCATTAAGGGCATCCTTGCCGAATTCCGGTGTTCATCTGGAAAGGTTCACTTGTTTTTCCATCGATTTGATGATAGCGATGAGGTTCACAGGTACTCCTTTCCTTGCAAGTGATCGCCATATTGCTGCCCTTTCAACTGAGTCGAACGCCTTCTTGAAATCGATGAACAGGAGATAAAGCGGGGCTCTGCATTCCACAGCTTGCTCGGTAATTATGCGTAGTGAGTTTGCCTGATCTACGCAATTCCTGTGTGGTCTGAAGCCTGCCTGTTCGTCTAGGATTGTTGGCTCGATTTTTCCTGGAGGCGTTCGTTCAGCAGTGTAGCTAGTGTTGTGCAGTGTTATTCCTCTCCAGTTGTTGCAGTCGCTAAGGTCGCCTTTCTTGGGGAGCTTCACGATGATTCCGTTTAACCAGGAGTCAGGTACAGTCTCGCCTCCCCATATGCGTGCGGAATTTGGATGCAGCGTATCAGCCATCAGCTGAGAGTCAACTTGAAGCAGTTCGGCTGGTATGTTGACCTCGCAGGCTGCCCTGTTCCGCTTTACCTTCTTTATTGCATTCACAATCTCTCTTACATGCGGGGGTGTAGAGGGTATCCTGGTATTCCCACTTGGTTGCGCAATGCTTCTATAATCCGTAGCCACGTTTGGTGATGTGGTGTGGCTAATTCCCATGAAGTATTGGCGCCATCTCCGGATTTGTGCATCATCATTGGATAGTAGGTTGCCTTCTAGGTCTCTGACTGGCAGTTCCGTCGTTGGTGGGTTCCGGCAATCCGTGCAATCTGCTGGTATAACGAGAGCATGTTGTTCTCCCCGGCTGCTCGTTCTGCGTCTGTCGCAATTCTATCCAGTAGCGCTCGTTTGTCCTTTCTGGCCGCTCTTTTCACAGCTCTGCACAGTTCGCGATATTTATAACGATTCTGTGTGAGCTGGTCCGCCAGAGGCTTCAGATTGTTCCTCCTTCTAATCATGTCCCAGGTCCCTTCAGATATCCAGTCTGCTCTTCCACGTTGTTGCAGCCCAATTATTTGCTCAGCTGGGGTCCTTAGCTGTCTGCAGGTGCGCTCCCAAGGGCGCTCAGTTGTTGTCGCAATGTGGACGTTATTCTCGTATTCAGAGTGGAGTCACTAAGGAGGTGAAGGTTCAGGGGGGGGCACTCGTCGACAGTAGTGAGTGTCTCCATTTCCTGCTAATGCAAAGGTGGTCGATCTGGTTGCGCGTGTTACCACTAGGAGATATCCAGGAGTATTTGTGGACATCTTTGTTTGGGAATTTTGTGCCGCCGATGACCAGTTGGAATAGCTGGCAGAGTTCCATTAATCTCTCTCCGTTGTCATTGCGAGGTCCAGTTCCATGTTGGCCCATGACAGATCTTAGTCCGGTGTTGTTGGGGCCTACTTTCGCATTAAAGTCACCCATTAGGATGTTAATGTCACCTTGCCGCGTCTTGCTGAGGGTTGCTGTGAGGGCAGTGTAGAAGTCGTCCTTGGTGTCGACTTTGGCGTCTTCCGTCGGGGCATAGCATTGTATGATGTTTATATGTCTAGCTCTACATCTTAATCTGGCTGTCATGAGTCTATCGGAAATGGGTTCCCAGGAGTGCAGTGTCTTTTTTATGCGCTTGGACACGTAAGTTGTTCCTGATTGAATTTTACCTGCACCCAATCGCTAAAGTCGGGGTTACCGGCGATAACTTTTAGTGCAGTTCCGATTAAATTTATGCTCCTAGTATTTTTATGGTGAAGTTTTAAGGTTGTGATCAACTTGCGAATATGTGTTAGGTCCGTCATTATAACCGTTGTCCTGTGGTCGTCCGTAAATGTCCTCGTCATCGTTTCTGTCTGGTTAGCGTAGTCTTCATAAGTCTTCATGTTCATCGAGTGCTGTAGGTATCCGTAAGAATCCCAGATGACAATTTCGCCATCTTCTATTAGGATGTAGTCCGCGTTAGTGTAGACATTGAGCCTTATTGTCGCGTTCGTTCTAGAGGTCGTAAGTACGAGGACTAAAAAAGGACTCGTAGCCTAAGAAGAATATGGAAAAAATAATCTCGCTGGAGTGTTTAGCGTAGATTGTCCTTATGGACAACCCTCCCCTTAATAAGAACCGTGGTCCCCAGGTCTGCTTCGATGGTTTGTACAGATCTAAGCGGAGAAAACTTTATCGCCTACTTCATAATTTGTATCTGTCCTCTCTTTATTGGATGTTTTCAAGCTTTTATGCTGCGCTTGTTGAATTTTCTCGCTGATTTTTCTTTCAAATTCTACTGGTGTGGAGTGTATTATTTCTATTTGTTTTTTGTCCGTTACCGAATGTATGGTTCTAATAGAATTAGCTCTATAGTGTCGTCTATCCCTTTTTCTATTTTCAGGCACCGGGCTATTTCCGCGAGTGTGCCGTAAAACCGTTCTACATGTCCGTTGGAAGTACTATGTAAAGGAAGTGCGTTTGCGATAGAAATGTTAGAATTGTTGGGGAGGACTGAATTGATTGTTTTTGAATTTAGTGACCTTTCGTTGTCGCAATAGATGGTTTTTGTGTTTGGAAAAAAGTTGGGTATATTTAATATTGGTGACTTTACGTCCACGGTTGCCCTTGATGCGATTGCCTGTACAATGGCGAATTTTGAAAATTTGTCGACACACATAAGGAAGAGAATATATCGATGTGGAGTATTTCTCCAGCGTAAGAGGAAATTGGCATCTGTCCGATTTTATGTTTATTGGGGTGTCGACTATACTTGGCCAAAGAACAAATCTTACAGTTAGATGCCGTTACCGTTGTTAGGCGAAGCATTTTTGGGAAGAAGTAGTCTCGCAAGATCTGCTTCACATTTTCTTGGGCTGCGCGATGGGCCCTATTGCGTTCGGCTGTGGCGATTCCCCTTTGTTCCGTTTTGCCTGTAATATTTTGCACCACATGTTTTGAATATCTAAATGTGGTATTTGGGAATGCTTTAATTAGTGAGCGTTGAATAAATGCTAGGATTGGAAGTGTGCAATGTATTGCGTAGACGACTCCCGCATTAACCACATCTTTAATGGTGTTTATAAGGTTTTCCCGGTCGGAAAATCTTATTACGTGCCTTATTTTGTTTTTAAAGAGAATAAGGTTACTCACTGAAGAATTTGTATCTTCTTCTATAATGATCTAATTTCTGAAACAATTAATTGGCAAGATAATGCGTATGAGTCTTCTAATGCGTTTACGTTCTGACGAGATAACGCTTCCGCTACTAGGTTTTCTTTTCCTGGCGTGTAAATAAGTTTCGCCTCATAGTCTTCGAAATTCCCATTTCAGCGTTTTAGCTTCGCATTAGTATTTTTTTCCGAGATGGCGAAAGTGAGTGGTTGGTGGTCGGTGTAGATGCGTAATTCTTTTACACAGTATATGTAATTACGAAGGTTGTTAAACGCCCAAACTATGGCGAGAAGCTCTCGCTCTCTCGCTGGTTGCAAAATTTTTTTCGTTATCACGCAGCGTGCGCGATATCATTGTAATTGGGCGTTTGTCTTGGGATAATACGGCTCTAAGTCCGTACCCAGATGCATCCGTCGTTAAGTCGAACGGTTTTTTAAAGTCTGGGTTTGAAAAAAAAAAACATCTTCTGATGCCAGTATCTCTCTTAGCCTCTTAAATGTTGTTTTTTGTTCTTCAGTCATATTTATATTAATTTATTTTTACTGATACTTGCTTGTTTTCCCGTTTTCGCCTTAAAGGATTCCCGTTAGGGGGCGTGCGATTGACGCGAAGTTTTTGATAAAACACCTGTAGTAACTTGATAAACCCAGAAAAGATCTGAGATCAAAAAGAGTTTTTGGCACGGGGATCTCCTTTATAGCTTTCACCTTTTCAGGTGAGGTTCGGAGACCCCCTTGCGACACGATGAATCCCAAGTATTCGACACTTTTTTTTTAAAAACTTCGACTTTTCTAGAGATACCTCAAGCCTGCTTCAAGCAGTTTTTCAAGGACCCTCTTTATGTCCTTGACATGGTCCTCTTTTGTTTTTGAGCAAATAATAACATCGTCGACATACACGTAGCATATCTTCGAGATTCATTCTCTTAAAACGTCATCTATAGCTCTCTGAAAAATACTTGGGGCGTTCTTAAGCCCGAATGGTAATCTGCAAAACTCATATTTGCCATTGTTTATAGAGAAAGCTGCTTTTTCTCGGCTTTCTCTGCTAACACGATTTGGTGAAAGCCCGCTTTAAGGTCGATCGTTGAGCAATATTTTGACTCGCCCATATTTGACAATGATAGGTACATCCACGGTTATTTGGTTCAACTTTCTAAAGTCGATAACCAAGCTTTTCTTTTTTACCCCGTTATGGTCAAATCCCTATTTATCTACAACCCAAGTCGGGTTGTTGTACCACCTGGTTATAATCTTCCTCTCCTGACCCTTTTCTGGCATATAGTTAATTCTTTGCTGAGTCCGTGTGGATTGTCCCCTTTGCCAAGTTGCAGGCTGCCTCGACCGACATGAGTTATCAACCTCCATAGGTTCGGGTGGGGGCGACTGGCTCTGGGTGTTTCCCAAATACGGACGAGACTTCTGTCTAAGCGAGACGGTTTGATGATTTCCTCCCCTTTGGGTTTTTTTCTAATTGCCCCTAGGTTCTGATCCTGTTCAATATAGTTATATGAATTTTGCTGTGATGGATTTCTCCACCCTGCCTGCCGCTGATTATGCGATTTATAATTTTTTTCCTCATTAAGCCGGCAAAGTTTGCCGCTTCTTGAGCTAGTGCCAATACCGAATGCAAGTCCAGTGGTTGTGCCGGAAAAACGGCTATTTTCAGTGATTTTTTTAGGCCAGATACAAAGGCATGTAAGACGTCATTTCTGTGTTGTTCATTGAGGACGGCTGCTGTGGCCGCGTCATGTGTCATAACTGTTTTATTTGTTAGAAGCGTTAGCTTCCGTTCTACCTCATCGTAATATTTGAGTAAGGGTAATTCCCCCTGTCTTGATAAACTTACTTCTTGTTTAATTGCATGTGTCGGAGTGTTGTCCGCGTATTTAAAGTCTAAACGTGCTATTATCGCATAGAAATTAAACACATTGTTAAATGGGGCTAGCACGGCGGCCGCTGGGCCTCTAACTTTATTTTTCAGAATTCCGACAGCTTGGTAGCGTCGGCTGCTGCCTTCGTAAGGTTCAAATACTTTGTATGCCGCAGTTGCGACCTGTCTCCAAAAGACGTAATTTGTTTCCCGTCAAATTCCGGGACGGATTTTATCAAGTCGAGAGGTTCGTTCACTCGCTAATTTCAATTTCGCGATATATCTGGACTTTTGGAGTTTTGCCTTTAAGCAAATTTAACTCCCCCGCAATAGCGGATAATTTTTCTTCGAATATCTCTCCCTGCCTTTGGAGCGCACCGCCTATGGCGGCCTCCATATTTGCAATCTGTTCTGCTTGCATTCCTAACACTTGCTGCTTGAATTCCTATCGTCGAGAATGCTGTCCGGAATGTGTGCTGCCTTATTGGCTTGTTTTTGTACTTTTGTTTCTAAAAGTTTCTTATACTCTTCTAACACTTCCTCGTCTGACGAGGCGTTGTCATTCCCTCTATACATGAAAAAATTATCGTTGGGTATATTTTTTTTCAGTGGGTCTCAGTGAATAAAAATATTCACATCTATTTTTTATTTAAATTTGATTTTAAATATCGGCAGAATTTATTTTATAGGTATTTTCTATTGACGAATCACTTTAGACAAAAAGGCTACTCACATGTTAATATTTTATCGTCTAGATTTGCGTTTTGCAGTTCCCCTTCGTAGTCTTGCATGTTTTTATTTTGTCGTCACGGTTTGTTTGCCGACGGCTTTTGGTTTCTGGTACTGCTGCTGTTGCTGCTTGCCGTTGCTGCCGCTGGTAGGCTCTGTTGCTGCTGCTGTGGTTGCCGCTGGTATTGTTGTTGTTGTAGCTGCTACCGCTTCCGCTTTTTTCTGGTGTGAGAAGTCCTGTAGTTCGCCTTTATTGTCCGCTCTCCCGTTAGCGCGAGGGTTTAAATTGATTTATCGAGACTGTTAAACCCCGGAGTACAAAAATAGACTAAAGAGCTACCCGTTTCCCATTTTGAGGCCTCTGCCTCTCTGCAGCGCAGTCTCCAAAGCGCCAGGTCAGCATTCCGATATCCGGTGTCAGTCAATCGCTCCGCGAGTGCTCCGACCGGGCTCTGTGCAATTGCCCTTAAAATGCGCGATCAGCAGTTATTTCACTGCGCGTGCAAGCCACCGGATATGGTGGCCTGCAATTCGGCAGTTTCTCTCCGTGAGAACCGCCTGTTCTAAATTATATGTGCTCAAGTGTACATTTTTTAATCAATTAAATCAGGATAATTAAATCCCAACAACAATTCCTCGGGCCCATAGGATGGATTCGGGTAAGTGAATTTATTATTTTCTTTTTATTTACACTTGCTTATGTGAACATCCCTACATAAAGGAAATTAAAGAATTGACAGGAGAAAATTAAAAGTGAAATACAAGAAAATGAATGTTACATTAAACAAATGTTTAGTAAAATTAAATTAGTGAAATAGAATTAAGAGATAAAATTAAACAAAATTACCGAAGTTTAAGAAAGAAATAAGAAAATAAAAATCATGAATTAGGAAAGAAAACAAATTAAATAAATTATTAAATAAATTCAATTAAAGTTAGCCACCGAAACCGAAAATATAAATAAAATAAAGAATCAAAAAATGGAACCAATAACCTATAGTTACCGTAATTACTTAACAATAAAAAGAATAAAATGAAATTAGGTTGGCAAAAATTAAATTCTAATTTTTTTTTCATCAACTATCAAACATGGCCTTATATACTATATTTAAATGAATAAAATTGTTATAATGTTTGGATAAATAAATATAATTTTCCATATGTGAAAAGGCGAAAAGTATGATGAAAGAGTAAAACCTAAATTAGGGATTTACCATATAGTGCCAAAGGTAAATAATGGAGGGTGGGTACAGAGGCGGGTTATTAAACCATCAGTGTAACCTCATTTCCATTAGATATACTGGCTTACACCCATGAGTTCTCAGAGTATCGTTCTTTCAATTAATTTTTTTTTTGCATTAATTATAAATCTTACCCATCTACAAAGTAGGCACGGGACTATAAATTTAATTCAATAGGCTTTCTGATCGAGTGAGGGCTTTATTATTTGGCCAACGAACCCCCCAATGCCGACTGTAAGCTAGCTGCATCCAGGGTCCCAACGGCCAACAATTTAGCGAAGATCTCACCACTCAATCTACTATGAAAGTTCCCAATTACAGAATTTGGCGCCCAACGTGGGGCCACGCAAAAACTACTAGGTACATTTAACTAGAAGGTGAAATCCATCAAGCCTTTATTTATACCGAGTTTGTTAAATCGCAAGTTAACGTCGGATTTTTTTTTTTAATTCCTTCTATTCCTTCTATTCCTCTCGGGAATTTAGGGCTTCTACGAGAGCTATCCATCTAAACGTTCCATTTTCCAATTCGTGTCCGTTTTGAGATGGATATGGTCGTTATCGAATTTGGGGAGCCGTTTTATGTTTAAATTTCTCGTATTAGTTTCAGTAATCGTTGTAAGTTTTTCGATCGATCTGGTGATTGGCCAGATGCGGCTTATCCCAGTGGTGGGGCTGCCACCTGTCGCCATCGGGGATTGGCGTCTACGGTGTTGTGTTGTTATTCGTAAAACAGCGAACAGTCTGATAACGCGCTCGCCCTGCTGGGTGTTGTTGCTGTTCGCAGAAAAACACAGGGTGCGCTTGGTACCATGTGGGTAGCAAACTGATTTACTTTTATAAGCTCAAGAATAGGAAAAAACAATTTTTGGCATTGACCGGAAAAATTCGTCCACTCTTTAGTTCCGAGATGTTTAAATTAGTTGTTTGAAATTATATCCGTTTTATTTGCATTGAGTTCTGTCTGGAACTAAATTCCTAAGGACCGTGTCTCAGAGAATATCCGACGGACCTGCAATTGCACAGTGACCGGAAATAATTATTCATTTTAAAGTAAATTCTGGAAAATAATTTACTAGACCTTCCACAATGGGATTACAAAATAGAGCAGGAAGCATATTTCTTATACAATAAAAATGGCCTACTCTTTGACTAAATTTCCTATTAAGGAAGTAAACTTACCAACTTATAAGTTCAGCTCTGCTAAACATCACCCTATTATAAAGGTTTTGCTGAAAAGCTATAGCGTGAAAAGTTTATAAATTAAAGAGTCATCGCGAGTGTATGACCCAAGCGGACTGCAGTTATTTTAGTATAAGAAAATTAAAACTACCTGTTCATAAATAAACCCGCCAGTGTTACTGTTTAGTTTGATTTATTGGTTAATTTCAGACACTTAATATTAATTAGTTCGACATTGATGCGTACGTTTTCTTGCAGATCAAAAATGTGACTAACTTAAGCTTTGGCTGTACTCACGCCATACGATTAAACTAGCATAAGACGTAAACAAGTTACAGTTAGAAGGGAGTTAGAAGTTTGGAAAAGTACTGGGCAAGCTCGTCGATTCCTGCGTGCACTGCGGTGATGCGGCCAAGAATCCATTTAGAGGGCGGTAGATTGGGCTCCTTGAGTACTACCAGTGTGTCGATCTTCAGATTCTCGGTTTCCAGATGCCACTTTGTCCGCTCATGAAGAGATGTCAGGTATTCCAATGCCACCCTTTCCAAAAACCTTGAACCATGGCTTGCAGCTGATTCCACCTCTCCAATCGATTGACTTGCATATCCAGACGACAGGGTTCAGGCAATGCAGTATACGGAGATCCAGCCAAAAATGAGCAGGCGTCAGTGGATCCAAAGAATTATCCCCAGTTGGGCACAGCGGGTGTGAATTCAGGATAGCTTCAGTTTGGGTCAGGACAGTAGAGAGCTCCTCAAACTTTAAAGCCTTTGATCCAAGTATCCGTTTCATATGGAGTTTAATTGAGCAAACTCCAGCTTCCCACATCCCTCCAAAATGGGGAGCAGACGGGGGTATAAAGTGCCAAGAAATCCCTTCATTGGCAAAGAATCCTGCTAGTTCCTCATCTTTGGCTTGTTGAATGGCTAGACGTCTCATGTCATCCAAAGTTTGCTTGCCTCCATGAAATGTAGTTCCGTTGTCCGAATACAGGTCAGTAGGCTTCGCTCGGCGGGCAATGAATCGTTGAAAGGCTTCGATGAAAGCCTGTGTAGTTAGCTCACTAACAACCTCGATGTGAAGTGCCTTTGTAGTGAGGCACACGAAAATAGAAAACCATGCCTTTCCGATGCGTGGAGTTCTTCCTTTTGATTCCTTGATTGCGATCGGTCCAGCGTAGTCCAGCCCTGTGTGTTGAAAGCAGCGGCTAGCTTGAACTCGAGGAATTGGTAGCTCTCCCATGATCTGGTTGCTTGTGCCCTTTCGTTGAAGAAAACAGGATTTGCATTGGAAGACTGCCTTTCTGACGAGATTGCGGGCTCCCAGAATCCAGTACTGCTGACGAAGATTGGTGAACGTTGCATCAACTCCAGTGTGCAGATAGGAGATATGAAAATGTCGAACCAGCAGTCCAGCTAGTGGTGTATCTTTAGGTATCAGAATCGGGTGCTTGGCGTTGTAGTTGAGTGTAGATTGCTCGATTCTCCCACCGACTCGCATTACTCCATAATCATCCAGAAACGGAGAAAACCGGATAAAATGCGATTTAGCGTTAAGCTGGCGTCGATTCTCTAGCTGCGCATATTTTCTGGCAAAGGATTTTTGTTGCACATGTCGAATAAGTCGGCGCTGTGCGTCCAGCAACTCTTCAGACGTAAGGAATGGTGCCGAATTCCTATGATGAGATCGAAGAGTGTGAATAAAGCGATGACAGTAGCTAGATACCCTTATAAGACGCGTCCAGGTTGAGAATTTGTGGATGAGTAACTCGTGTATACTTTCATCAGGAAAGTTATGTAGAGTCGTGGACTTTATGGCTCGTTCTTCGGTGTTGACATCGAAACTTGAAGATACGCTGAACTTGCTTGTAGAAGGTGGCCACTCAGAGGTGGGTGTGGCCAGCCAGGACGGACCTTTCCACCACAGTCGATGCTCCAGAAGCTTTGACGGATGAAGTCCTCGGGAAGCACAATCAGCAGGATTGTCTTCCGTGCGAACATGGTTCCAGCAGCTACGGGAAAGTCGCTCAATATCTCAGAAGTTCGGTTGCAGACGTAGGTGTTCCACCGTCGAGGGAGAGCTGAAAGCCAGTGTAGCACAATTTCTGAATCTGTCCAGCAGCTCGTGCTGAAAAGAGGAATTTTTAGTGATGTTTTGACAATAGAAAGCAATCGAGATAGAAGTAACGCAGCGTTTAGCTCCAAACGTGGAATTGATACGGGCTTGATCGGGGCCACCCGTGTTTTGGCGGCAACCAGAGTTACTTGAAAGCTGCATCCAACTGCAACTCGAGGGTAAACTACCGCACCGTAGGCGTGCGAGGATGCGTCGGCGAATCCGTGTAGTTGAACATCTCGAAATGGTGACGCAATATACCGTGGTACTTGGCATTGCGTTCTTGGAAGATTAGCTTGAGTAGAACTGTGACCGGCGCTACCAGTCCAAGCGGATCATAAATTCTTGATAGCTGAGACAAGAGTTCTCTTTTCGTCGGAGAAATGGTCGCATCGCATCCCTTTAGGTTGAGATACAGAACGTCCTTCCCAGGGTTCCATTGGATACAAAGAACTTTGACAGGTGAATCCGCAGCTGATTTGTTGAGGAGCTGGATAGGTTCAAAACATCTATATTTCTCTGGTAATGATTTCAGAAGACGCTAACTAATAGAACTCCATTTGCGTAGCTTGAATTTTCCCTTATCCAAGAGGGCTATAAGCTCGTCCTTGAGAATCATAAGCTCCTCGAATATGTTGGCGCCTGTAGGGATATCGTCCACATAGGCATCGTGCAAAAGAGCGTGAGCTGCTGCAGGGTATTCATGGCCATGATCGTCGGCAAGTTGCTTTAGAACTCGAACAGCCAGAAATGGTGACGGTGCCAATCCGTAGGTAACCGTCAGCAGGCGAAAATGAAGCAGAGGTTCATTCTCAGTCTTGCGCCAAACAATGCGCTGAAAATTGGTGTGTGGCTTAAAAATTTTAATGCCTCGAAACATCTTTTCGACATCTGCGCATAAAACATATACGCCGGAAGCGTAGACAAACGCCAAGAAGATCGCGTCGAATCGGTGGACCAATATGTAGTCTATCATTGAGCGATACTCCAGAGCTGTCCTTTCCTGATCCATCAAAAACTACATTTGGTAGTCAGACTGTCCAGTTTGATGACAGCGTGGTGCGGCAAATAGAAGCAGGTGTCTGGGGACTCCTCAACCTGAGCCGAGGTCAGTTTTTCCATATGTCCACGTTGCAAGTAGTCGTCCAGGAAAGCTTCGTACTGCTGCTTCAATTCTGGATACCGACGAAATCTGCGTTCCAGCGAGAAGAAGCGATTGATGGCCTGTGGCAAGGTCGAATCAATAGGCGGTGCCTTCTCCTTGAAGGGATACTCGACGACGTACACCCCGTCCGTCGAGCGCTTGTGTGTGGCAGCAAAATGACGCTCTGTGGGATCGCTGGCGTCCAGGAGGGCCTGGTTAGGCTGAATGCTGTCCATCTCCATGAATGAACGAACCATCGTGTCTAGGTCCGCGTGATGAGTAACCGCAGAAGTAGGGTGATCATCGAATGCAGAGTAAGAGCCTGCAAGAATCCAACCAAATACTGTATTGAGAGCGATAGGAAAGTCGTTACCAAAGTGTTTCCGATCTCCTGTGTATAGAGACCAAATTTGATCCGATCCAACAATGACATCGATTGCTCCGGGTGTGCAGAACGTTGGGTCTGCCAAAGGAAGCTCGCAGATTTGCCTCCACGTAGAGGATGAGGTGTCAATAACTTGGGCAGGAAGTGATGACGTCAGCGAGTTGAGAATGAACGAGACCAATTCGACAGTTTGGCCCGAATGACGAGAGCGCAGCTTGATATGTGCGCGTCCTCGGGTAACGCCCGCCCTGTTGGCGGCGAGACCGAGAATAGAAATCCGTGCGTGCGTTCGACGCACGCCTATTCGCTGAACAAATGATTCCGATGCCAAGGTTATTGTAGATCTAGTGTCCAGGAGCAGCCTGCAGGTTGTAGTGTTTCCCCAGGCGTCGATGACGTCAGCAAGGATGGTTGGCAACAGAGTCTGAGCACCAGCCGCCGGAATATTCTCCAGAGTATGATGCGTAAAGTTGTTTTCCGCGGGAGTCTCGCTTCCCAAGCGATGACCTTCTCGAGCTAGCGGTTGATTGTGGCCAATTGTAGATCCCGCATGTGAGACTGCTGGTCGATCGCGGCTGTCAACGCTGTGTCAATGTTGTTGCCATTTTGAATTGGCTGCGACGAGCCATGAACCAAAGTATGATGCTTGCGGCGGCAGATCCGACAAGTATGCCTCGATGTACAGTTGCCCACCATATGAGCCGGGCTGAGGCAATTGAAACAGAGCTTTCTTGATTTGAGGAAGTCTCGGCGAGATGCAATGTCGAGTGCGATGAATTAAGGACACTTAAACAGTTGGTGATTCTGCTGGCACGATGTGCACTTCGGCTCTTCCCGTCTTGGATGCGTGTCTGCGTGGTGCGTTGTAGCTGCGCGTCGAGTTTGGGTTGATCGAGTTAAGTTAAAAGCCTCCAACGTATCGCAGCGTGATGTGAGAAATTTCAGGAATCGGTTGATGGTCACACCTTTTTCATCGGATTCTGCGCACTGAGCCCAGGCTTGGCGGGTATCGCTATCTAATTTTGAAAGTAAAATGAAAATTAGCCAGGGATCCCTCTCTTCGCAATTAAGAGCTCGTAGACCACGAATAACTTCGTCTGCACCATCGGCAATTTTCCGCACTGTGCCGATATTTGAATTTATAGCACTCGGAAGGCTCATGAAACTGTTTAAGAACGATCGAATAATTAGCGATTGTTTGTTATATCGCTGTTCCAGCCGATCCCATGCTTCCCGATAGTTGTCATTAGTAACTGGAATATGTTTAACTAATGCAAGCGCGTCTCCGGCAAGGTACGATTTTAAATAATGAAATCGTTGGCAATCCGTCAGGCTCGAATTGGAAGCAATCGATCCAATAAACATGTCCGAAAAATGTCTCCAGTCCTCATAATTTCCAGAAAAAGTCGGAAGTTTAATTCGCTCGAACTGAAAATCGACATGACTTCTCTGGGACGTGTCTGCGGCTTGAACTGTGGCATCAATACTGTTTGAGGTGACATCCCGTCTCAACTCCTCCAAAGTATTGCTGAGAATAGCGTGTGTAGCATAATGTTTGTCCTCATATGCGTCAAAATCCTCGTCAGGGTTCTCCCAATCGGCTTCCGATTTAAATGCATACAGCTCTTCCGAGAGCCGTACGAACCGCAAATAATTTTCCTGTAGTTGCGCCAGGCGGACAACTATTGTTTGCACTGAATGAATGTCATCAACAAATTTTAAGGCATTATTATGCGCACGAGTAATTTGGCTTTTGCAGAAGCCCCGTTGTTGAATCACACTCCGCATGGTGGTCGAAAGAAGGGAACGATTCTATACGATGTAGGAATCTATAGATCACCGTTTGCCAAAATGCCAATAATCAAAATCAAATGCCCGAAAGAAACGCAGTTCTGGTATTCCGGCTCTCGAAAGACCAATTTTTTGTATGTTTATAAATAAACCCGCCAGTGTTACTGTTTAGTTTGATTTATTGGCTAATTTCAGACACTTAATACTCGTATTAATTAGTTCGACACCGATGCGTACGTTTTCTTGCAGATCAAAAATGTGACTAACTTAAGCTTTGGCTGTACTCACGCCATACGATTAAACTAGCATAAGACGTAAACAAGTTACAGTTAGAAGGGAGTTAGAAGTTTGGAAAAGTACTGGGCAAGCTCGCGGACAATTACAGCGGTGCGATGCTTACATTGATTCCGCTGATAAGCTCCGCTGAAGCTGCAGACAAATGGGAGTAATGTAAACAAAGATAAAGGGTGACTTGTTCGCGCATACAGGGTGTCTCGTTTCCAAACACTACCCTTTCATCAAAGCCCCAAGTAGCACAAGGAAAACAAATAACTTATGAATTATTAAACGTAAATACAAAAAAAAAATTTTTATAATAAACTAACAAAAACAAAAAAAAATTAATAATACAATTTTTCGGAACATTTAAAGAACAAATATGCCTTATGCACGCAGTAGAGAGGACTTGCAGGTACATGCATCTGCATGAGAGCCTGAAGATACTTGCAATCTTTGTTTAGAACATCTGCTGGCAACAAAAGTTTTAATACTGCACGTGGACATAGATTTCACAATCAGTGTATCGTGGCACATCTAGAAAAATATCAAGAGTGTCCTGATTGCAAAGCACCTGGTGTAATACAGCACTTGCATTGCACAGCACAATTAGAGCCTGGGGCAAGCACTTGTAAAGGTTTTATTCCAAAAGTATATAACACACGAAGTAAAAGAAACCCCGATACTGGGGTAACCCTTAATAATCAAGTAGATGAGGAGAGGGGGGCAACTGACTTAAATGAGTCACAAACCAAATTTAGCCAACAATTAATTCACGATCCAACCAAGGTCGACAGCCTAGGGGTGGTGGAGGTCGAAATAGAAATATTCACTATCCGCCTGCATATCATTTTAGAGAAATCGATTATGACAGAATTTTTAGTAGGATCGAACATCTCATACAAGCCAAATTTTACAACTTAAGCCTATCACATTCTCCTAGTATTGCTCGGAAACTTCCATCTCCGCGTGTGTCTCACATTATTGCAGCTTCGGCAAGGCCGAGTGACACGCGTTCGAACACAATGTTGAGCCCAGAGAAAGTAACCCAGATCAGTCAGGGTTGGGCATTAAAATATGACTCGTTTTATAAGGACATTATGACAATCGTTTTTCGACTAACTATTCCTTTAGACGAGTACCGACTTGTTTAAGAAAGAAATTTAATTCCAGAGCTAAGACAAGTATTACTATACAAATCCATTCATTCGGTAGCTCATCTGCGACAACTGGTCCAGAAACGTGAAATGCTGCTAGAAGGTGCAGATCTTAAGCAATCCAGCAAGGTCAATATTCCACCGAGGGTCATTAAAAGAGCCGTTGCTGCTGTGGAGACTGAAGAGTCCTTACAGTCGGCGTCAGAGACGGGGTCTGTATCTGTAGAGGCTTTGCAACTTTCCAAACGACCTATGGTCTGCTGGAACTGTGATCAGCCAGGACACATGTGCCTCGCAAAACGAAGAATCTTTTGCTATGGTTGCGGAGCAAAAGATTTCTATAAACCGTAATGCCCAACATGCCTAAAGAGAGCGGAAAACTCCAAGAAGGGCTCATTCGTAGACGGCAGGCGAATGGCCCAAAACTAGAATCTGCAAATGAGCCAATATAAGTTTTTTGGGAGCAGACTTTACTGCCCAAGAGTGGTCATCCTGTCCAAGTTTTAAAAATTTCTCATCACGCGTAAAAACAGCTGATGGAAGCAGCCACCAAATAACTGGTTTTATTAGCACGGATAGCTTATAGTGGGCTAACAAAACGTCTCGATTTTTATATTATTCCATCAATAAACAAGCGTGTCATCTTAGGGATAGATTTTTGGAGAATTTTTCAGTTAGCACCAGCACCAGCATTGTCACTTCTAATCCAATGGTTGATAGTACTGAACTAATCGTAAAAAAATTTCCACTTTCTTCATCTCAAGAAAAGCGATTAGAGAGCGTAATTAATTTATTTCCTAACTATAAAGAACAGGGATTGGGAAAAACATCCATTTTAAGCCTCAGGGCATCGGTGACGCTTAGTCAATAAAACAGCGTTTTTATCCCGTTTCTCCCGCTGTAGAGAAACTTATCCACGTAGAGGTGGATAGAATGTTGTCAGAATGCGTCATTGAGCCTTCGAAGAGTTCTTAGAGCTCTCCAATGATGCTCGTTATTAAGCCAGGCAAGGTACGCCTTTGTTTAGATGCACGACGCATAAACGAGTGCATTAAGACGCGTACCCGCTGCCAAATATAGATGGCATTTTTTCTCGGCTTCCCAAAGTCAATATCATAATTAAATTGGATCTGAAGGATGCATTCTGGCAAATACCCCTCACAGATAAGGCTAAAGCCATTACAGCTTTTACAATGCCAGGGCGGCCACTTTATCAATTTACATGATGCCGTTTGGTCTCTGTAATGCTCCACAGACCATGTGCCGGTTAGTTGATGAATTGATCCGAGCAGACTTGAAACATGTGTGTTTTGGTTATCTTGATGATGTGTGTGTAGTGTCAGAAGACTTTGACACACACATGTCCATTCTTATCAGATTAGCAGAACAATTTCGTAGGGCTAATTTGACTTTGAATGTGGCTAAAAGTCGTTTTTGCGTTACATAAGTTGAATATCTGGGACACATTATATTAAATGGTGGTATCGCGACTGATCCTAACAAAGTCGGGGCTATAAAAACATGGTCATCCCCTAAGGCGATCAAACAAGGGAGAAGCTTTTTAGGCCTGGTCGGATGGTTTCGAAGATTCATCAGTAACTTCTCTGAACTAGTCTTCCCGATTACCGAAGACAGACGCAGCGGAGACTGCTTTCCAAAATTTGAAGAATGTAATAACATCGGCACCGGTCCTCGACTCTACATGTTTTAATGCGGAAAATTATGTACGAATGCGAAATGAATCAGAAACTTCGGAAGGAAATTATATTATATAGTGACATATCCATAAGTCCCTAAGACTTAAGCACATGCCTACACACTAATACACATACAACATGTACACCCAAACACACCCACACACCCAACACAACTCTGGATGTACCCAACAGTTACCAGATACCTGATAAGTCACCCACTGGTAGACTAAACATCCGTTGTCTAATTTAAACAATCTATGCTTAAGCCCTCGCATCATCGTTGCGTTCCCACGTTCAAAGCTCGGACTCGCAATCCCGAAAAACAGAAGTATTAGATTTCAATAAACAAAATTATAAGAATCTAAGAGCACTTGTATCCAAGAGCGAATGCACTTGAATCCAAGAGAAATGCGAAGACTATTAAAGTCAGCAACTCCAAAGCTTTCTCTCTTCATTTGATCAGAACCCTAAAGTCCATATTAGAAAAGCTCGAAACCGAGGCTTGAACGTCAATCAAATCAGAGTAATTATCAGAGTTCAGTTTGAGACCTAATTATAATCGGTCGGTGTTCTTCTCAACTAAAAATATTGTCATCATTCAGTAAAATAAAATTATATTTTTTTTACATATGAGTATTGCGATTATTTAATTGGCGCAGTCGGTAGGATCTGTTAAATAAAGAGTCCTTTTAGTACGGTACTGATCCATTGAAGGATACGCTATACAACTAGCTATCCAGGATCCGCGAATTAAAACAGTGATTCTAAAATTATTTTGAGATCCGCAAAAGAATCTACGTGAAAGTAGTATTCAAGAAAAAATCCCGTGTGGTCAGTAACATCTGCAAAACAATTTAAAATCCCGTGTGGTCAGTAACATCTGCAAGACAATTTAAAATCCCGTGCGGTCGGAAACAAAATTAATTACAATTTTTAATTCCGTAACTTAAAACAAAGAATTTAAATAAACAACGTGTATCCAAATACTTATACAAATACACCATGGCAGTTCCGCAACTTTCGGAAACCCACCTAAATCAATTATTAAATCAAATTGAAGAACTGAACTACTACGATGGCACACCTGGCAAGCTGTCTGTGTTTGTTAACCAGGTCGAGCAGCTACTCAACTTATACCCTACAAGCACACGTTATCTACGGAGCAGTGAAACGGTTACTAGTGGATGCAGCATTGGAGGTCGTGACCCAAGAAAGAGTAAACACATGGCTGGATACAAAGACGGTCCTGGCGATGGCATTCAAGGATCACAGGCCCTACATACAACTTATAAGACAACTGGAGGATACATCATACCCCGGAAGCATCTGTAAGTTCATCGAGAAGCTCGAATCACAATATTGGATTATGTTTGACAAGTTAGAATTAGAAAGCGACCCTGTAGATAAATCAAATTACACTGAAATGTTAAAAAGAACTGTTAAATCTGTAATAGATCGAAAACTGCCGGATAGAATTTATATGTCATTGGCACGCAAAGATATTGATACTATTTATAAATTAAAACAAGCTTCAATGGAGCTAGGCCTCTATGACGCCAGTCCAGAAAATCAGCGTTTTAATAGATCAGAAGGGAACAGACGCAGGAACAGGGGAAATCATAGTCAAAGCAATAATCAAAGATATTACAATAATAGAAATTACAATCACAGCAATTATTATCCTGGAACGAATCAGAATAACAATACGCAACATCAAAATTCTAATCAACCTACAATAAATCAAAATCAGTACTCCAATCGTCCCATACTGGTTAGTCAAAGGGGAAATTATTACACGTTTAGAAGGGAGTTAACACAAGGCCAACAAAACAATCCTCTTAACAATTCCCTTAATTTCCAACCTTCAACTTCAAATAATACTAACGGTCAGATGCCGGTAAAAAGACAACGCGAAAGTCAAAGTGGCCAAAGCAGAATGGATGTAAATTTTCATCAAACTGCCTCGGACACTCAAGTGACACAGGAGGACGTACCAGTCCCCATGTAAGAATAGGTTATCATAGCAAAATTTACAAGGGAATGATCGACACAGGTTCATCCATCAATATCATAAGGGAAAATTTTGAAAATTTAGAAGAAAAAGAAAAAGATCTAACAGTGTATACTATTAAAGGCGCAATAAAATTAAAGAAAAGCATAATCATGCTTCACTTCAGTATGTCCGTCTGTTCAGAAATTCTATATCCACAAATTTTCCGACAATTATGATTTCCTGTTAGGTCGAAAGTATCTAGAAGATACGAAAGCTAAGATAGATTATGATAACGAGACGGTAACTTTAGGTTCAAGAACCTTTAAGTTTGTGTATGGAGAAAAGAAGGGCGAGACCGCATCTAAATGCCTCGACCCACAACAAAAGGATGATTCCACTCCAGTGGAGGAAATCAATCCAAAGATGCAAAAGGTTAATACCGCACCTAAGTGCCTTAAACCAAAGCATCAACAACAGAAGAAGGAGACCGCATTACCAAAATGCCTCACTTCAAAAGTTGTTAGTGACACAGTGGACAGTGATGTAACACATCTCGATCCCATGTCCGTTGACAACGATATAGTCAACTTCGCGATCAACAATGAGTTACGCGAATGTAACGAGTACAGACTCGAACATCTAAATGTAGAGGAAATTGAATGTTTAAAGAAAGTTCTATACGAATATAGAGACATTCAGTACAAGGAAGGCGAAAATTTGACCTTCACCAGTACTATTAAACATGTCATCCAGACTCAGCATGAGGATCCAGTATACCGTAAACCCTATAAGTACCCCCAAAGTGTTGACCAAGAAGTCAACAAACAAATCAAAGAAATGATAGAGCAAGGGATCGTTCACAAATCAAAATCCCCTTATTGTTCTCCTATTTGGGTGGTCCCCAAGAAGGCAGACGCCTCTGGGAAACAAAAATTTAGGTTGGTAGTTGATTACAGGAATCTAAACGAGATAACTGTTAATGACAAATTCCCCATTCCTCGAATGGATGAGATATTGGATAAATTAGGTAGATGCCAATATTTTACCACCATTGATCTAGCTAAAGGTTTTCACCAAATCCAGATGGACGAAAATTCTATTGCAAAAACAGCTTTTTCAACTAAGCATGGGCATTACGAATATACACGTATGCCTTTTGACCTAAAGAATGCTCCAGCTACATTTCAGAGATGTATGAATAATCTTTTGGAAGATTTGATTTACAAAGATTGTTTAGTCTATTTGGACGATATTATTGTTTACTCCACTTCATTGGAGGAACATATTTTATCTCTAAAGAAAGTCTTTGAGAAACTGAGAGACGCCAACCTGAAGTTGCAGCTAGACAAATGTGAATTCATAAAAAAAGAAACTGAATTCCTGGGACATATTGTTACAACAAATGGCATTAAACCAAACCCAAACAAAACCATTGCAATCACAAATTTTCCGTTACCTAAGACACCTAAACAGATAAAATCATTTTTGGGATTATGTGGGTTCTATCGCAAGTTCATTCCTAACTTTGCCAAGATAGTTAAACCCATGACCCTCAAACTTAAGAAAGGTGCTGTAATAGATATTAAGTGTAAAGACTACATCGAATCATTTGAAAAACTAAAGGTTTTGATAACTTCAGATCCGATATTAATCTACCCCGATTTTTCGAAGCCTTTTTCTCTAACAACTGACGCGAGTAATGTAGCTATTGGTGCAGTGCTCTCACAGAATCATAAGCCCGTTTGTTATGCAAGCAGAACGCTGAACGAACACGAAATCAACTATGCTACCATTGAAAAAGAATTGTTAGCTATAGTTTGGGCGACAAAATATTTCAGGTGATACTTATTCGGCAGGCCATTTGAAATAATGAGTGATCACAAGCCATTGGTATGGCTGAATAATATCAAAGAGCCGAACATGAAATTACAAAGGTGGAAAATCAAACTTAATGAATTCGATTATAAAATAAAATATCTTCCAGGCAAAGAAAACTATGTCGCGGATGCTCTTTCCCGCACAAAGATAGAAGAAGTCATGGTTGGCGAAGTCGCAAACAGCGCAGACTCAACTATACATAGTGCTAATGAAGATAATCCATAACGGAGAGACCAATCAATTTCTTTTCTAGACAAATAGAGATAGAAAAAGGCGACAATGACACAACAAGTGTAATCCACTACTTTCAAAAACTAAAGATTAAAATAATCTATAAAGAAATGACACTTGAACTCGCCAAAACCCTCATTAAGGAATATGTGTGCACCAAGAAAAGCGCAATTTACTTCCCTAATGATGAGGATTTTCTGATCTTCCAGAGGGCATTTACCGAAATCATAAGCCCTAACAATTTCACAAAACTATTGAGATGTACCACGAAGCTAATTGATATACTAACTTATGCGGAATTTAAGGATTTAATCTTAAAGAGACATAAGGAAGTTTTACACCCAGGTATAGAAAAAACCATTAATTGGTTTAAAGAAAAATACTATTACCCAGATAGTCAAAAGCTAATTCAAAACATTATTAATGAATGTGAAATCTGTAATCTAGCAAAAACAGAACATCGAGACACTAAATTGACATTTGAAACAACGCCAGAAATATTTAACACAAGGGAAAAATACGTGATAGATTTTTATCTCACGGGTAACCAGATCTTCTTATCTTGTATTGATATTTATTCAAAATTTGCCTCCCTAGTTGAAGTAAAAAGTAGAGATTGGTTAGAAGCGAAAAGAGCCATTACTAAAATATTCAATGATATGGGAAAGCCACAAGAAATTAAAGCAGACAAAGATTCAGCTTTTATGTGCATAGCTTTGCAAAATTGGTTAAGATCCGAAGGCGTACAAATTTCTGTAACAACCAGCAAAAATGGTGTATCCGATATAGAAAGATTTCACAAAACCGTAAACGAAAAGCTAAGAATCAGTGGTAGTGAACAAAATATCGAAGATAGGTTTACAAGGTTCGAAACAATCTTATACGTCTATAATCATAAAACTAAACATTATAGTACAAAACGATCTCCGGCAGACATTTTTCTATATGCAGGCAGCCCAGACTTTAACGTACAACAAAACAAAATTGATAAGATCGAATATCTTAATAAGAATAGGCATGATTTTGAAGTTGATATAAAATATAGACAGGCTCCACTCGTGAAGAGTAAAATCACCAATCCATTTAAAAAGACAGGAAGAATTGAACAAGTAGACAGTAAACATTTTGAGGAAACAAACCGCGGCAGGAAAATCGTTCATTATAAATCAAAATTCAAGAAACAAAAAAAGATTAATAAGAGTAAATACGATAATTCCAGACCAGCCAGAGAAGCGCAAAGTACGCAATATATTTCTAATAATGCTTAGTTGCATGTTATCACTTATCACTATGGTCAAATGCAGCAACATCGAAGTAAACCCAATAAGTGCGAAAAATGGATACCTTATATTCCAAACCGGAACGATGGAAATTCCAACCAGCTACGAATACCACTATTTGAGTATAAACATAACAAAGACAATGCTTATGTTCGAAAATCTAGTAACTGAAGCAAATGACTATCCCAATGTACCTCAGATACAATATTTAGTCGATAAACTAAAACGGGAAATAAATGGATTAAGAACTATTAACAGAAGCAAAAGAGGTCTCTTGAACGTAGTAGGGAAGGCATATAAATACTTATTTGGTACATTAGATGAAGACGACAGGGAGGAGTTAGAGGAAAAAATTAAAAACATGTCAGAAGACTCCGTTAAAACCCATGATCTAAACATGGTTATCGACATAATCAACAGCGGTATAGACATAATTAATAAGCTCAAGGTGGAAAAAGAAAAGAACCAACAAATTGCGATACTCATATTCAACCTACAGCAGTTTACAGAATACATAGAAGACATCGAGCTAGGTATGCAATTAACCAGATTAGGGATCTTTAACCCAAAATTACTAAAACATGATTATTTGAAACACATAAATTCGGAGAAAATGCTAAAGATAAAAACATCAACTTGGCTCAAGACAGACACGAACGAAATTTTGATTATATCCCACGTTCCTAGCGAGGTCACTAAAGTTCCGATATTTCAAATAGTTCCGTACCCAGATGAACAAAACTATATTCTAACCGAGCAAATATTCGATAAGTTTTATGTATTCAATAATCAAGTATTTAATAAAGATACAGATAAATTAATATTCGACAAATGTATTGTTGGACTTATTAAACAAGAGCAAACTCAATGCACTTTTAACATGGAATATTCCTGAAACAGTTGTCAACCAAGATTGTATCAACAACAAAATATTAATATCAGGAAACAACATCATTAAAATTAAAAATTGTACCATGCAAATAGATGAATTCTTAATTTCTAATAATGTAGCAGATTTTACACAAACGATTTATATCACCAACAATGCTACACGCTTAGAACCAATAAATCACTTAGAAACAAAAGAAATGATAAAATTGCATGTAAAACACTACAACTTTTTCCAAATTATATGCATTACAACTTTTGTCATCATGATAATTAGTTTGACTCTGTATTTAGCATATAAGTTTAAAAATATACCTAAGAAAATTATTGTCAAATATTATAAACAAAAAGAAGAACATCCGCACCTTGAAACTAATGTCAAGGAAAATATTCAACCAGAAAACAATGTTATGATATATCCAAATTTAACGACCTGAGGACAGGCCAAATTCAATGATTGGGGGAGTGACATATCCATAAGTCCCTAAGACTTAAGCACATGCCTACACACTAATACACATACAACATGTACACCCAAACACACCCACACACCCAACACAACTCTGGATGTACCCAACAGATACCAGATACCTGATAAGTCACCCACTGGTAGACTAAACATCCGTTGTCTAATTTAAACAATCTATGCTTAAGCCCTCGCATCATCGTTGCGTTACCACGTTCAAAGCTCGGACTCGCAATCCCGAAAAACAGAAGTATTAGATTTCAATAAACAAAATTATAAGAATCTAAGAGCACTTGTATCCATGAGCGAATGCACTTGAATCCAAGAGAAATGCGAAGACTATTAAAGT
Organism: Drosophila yakuba; assembly: GCF_016746365.2. Taxonomy (NCBI): domain Eukaryota; kingdom Metazoa; phylum Arthropoda; class Insecta; order Diptera; family Drosophilidae; genus Drosophila; species Drosophila yakuba. The sequence goes on along the minus strand of NC_052527.2, from coordinate 23,983,575 downwards.
CAGCAACTCCAAAGCTTTCTCTCTTCATTTGATCAGAACCCTAAAGTCTAAAGTCCATATTAGAAAAGCTCGAAACCGAGGCTTGAACGTCAATCAAATCAGAGTAATTATCAGAGTTCAGTTTGAGACCTAATTATAATCGGTCGGTGTTCTTCTCAACTAAAAATATTGTAATCATTCAGTAAAATAAAATTATATTTTTTTTACATATGAGTATTGCGATTATTTAATTATATATATATTCGAACTAAACATGAAGATGGCACAGATTTAGGTATGCAGCAGGCATGGAAGTTATGGATACCCAAAGCATTAACAGAAAGTGTCATTCGTCGGGCTCACGAGCCAGTAGTGACCGCCCATGGAATGGCTAAGACTTTGGAGCTTATACGGCGTAACTTTTATTAGCCAGGCATGGAGTCACAGGTGCGCTCGTATGTTCGCGCTTGTGATGTGTGTAAATTCACTAAGGCCCCAAATCAATCCTTAAAGCCTCCTATGGGTAAGCCAGCCATATCTGACAGGACATTTGAACGTTTATATGTAGATATTTTAGGTCCCCATCTGAGGAGCAAACGAGGGTATATTGGTTTTCTCGTAGTGGTTGATCACCTTTCATTGGCTGTGCCCATTTAAAAAATTTAATACGGCCCCAATAAAAGAATTTCTGCAAGATCATATACTTGTGACATATGGAGTACCACGCTGCATTATAAGTGACAATGGAGTTCAATTTAAATCGTCTGAATTTAATGCTTGGTTGTCTTTATTGGGAGTAAAGCATATATATTCGGCTCTATAATCTCCCCAATCAAATGCCTCAGAAAGGGCTAATAGATCCTTAATTGCAGGCATTAGAACCTTTCTTTCGGATCACACATAATGGGATCAGCACATTCACGCAACAAGTTGTGCATTGCGAAACGCTCACCATCAGACCATTGGTTGTTCTCCGTATTTTTCCTTATACGGATTCGATATGGCTACTCATGGTAAGCATTACGAACTTTTAAAGAATTTTCAGCTGTTAGGCGAATCTGAAAATATATTGGCCAGAGCAGATCAGTTAAATTTGATTCGAAAAGAATATAAGGCAATACAATCTCAGAACAAGAAAAATCTCATTCAAGGTCGGTCAGGAAGTATTTCGTCGTAATTTCTCTCACAGTAATTTTTCTTAACAAATGAATGCCAAGTTAAATCCACAATGGTTAAAGTCACGCGTAAAAGCGAAACTTGTGAGTTTTTATTATGTTTTAGAAGACCTACAGGGACGAGAGCTTGGTACTTATCATGCCAAAGATATCAAACAATGATAACCTGTTACATTTTTTTTAGCAATTTCCCAGCCTGAACGACTTACAAATAGCTTGTAGTGTAATGTACAGCCCTTCCAATTGTATTACGAAAAAAAAAAACGGTTTTGTTAATGACGTTTAACTCCAAAATAAACGATGTATTTGAATTTTCGAGAAAAGATAACACATTTTGAAAACGGCTATCTCGGTAATTCGGAGTCAATATCAGCTGATCTAATGCAACTCCAATCACGGCAAAGCTACCATTAGAGCTTTAAGGGCATGGTAGCTTTGCACTGCACTTACTCCCTCATGAAGTTCTTTTCTCTTTTGGCCGTCGCAATGATCAGTAGTGGAGTCTGCGAAAAAAATTATCTTCTATTATCTTCAAGAAAAACGTGAGTTTGTAAAAAAGAAAAAAAAAAGATGGGTATAATTTTTTTAAAAAATAGGAGGCAAATCTAGCGTCCACATTGCCACGGACAGCGGACGGCTGTTACAGTGCACGTGTCTGCGGATAGGGCTCCACTGCAGAAAAAGAACTGCACACTCGGCAGATCTGTTTTCCTGTGGAAAACTAAAAAAACCTTGGCGAGCTGCAAATGCAGCTCCGGCTCCCGACTGTTAGTATTATTTGATGTTGAAGGTTGGAAATTAAGGGAATTGTTAAGAGGATTGTTTAATTGGCCTTGTGTTAACTCCCTTCTAAACGTGTAATAATTTGTCCTTTGACTAACCAGTATGGGACGAGTGGAATAGTGACTTTGATTTGTTGTAGGTTGATTTGAATTTTGAGGTTGCGTATTATTATTCTGATTCGTTCCAGGATAATAATTTCTGTAATTGTAATTTCTATTATTGTAATATCTTTGATTATTGCTTTGACTATGATTTGCCCTGTTCCTGCGTCTGTTTTCTTCTGATCTATTAGAACGCTGATTTTCTGGACTGGCGTCATAGAGGCCTAGCTCCATTGAAGCTTGTTTTAATTTATAAATAGTATCAATATTTTTGCGTGCCAATGAAATATAAATTCTATCCGGCAATTTTTGATCTATTACAGATTTAACAGTTCTTATGAACATTTCAACGTTATTTGATTTATCGACAGGGTCGCTTTCTATTTCTAACTTGTCAAACATAATCCAATACTGTGATTCAAATTGATCAAAAATTTTAATTAATTTTGTTTCCGACCGCACGGGATTTATTTTAAATTGTTTTGCAAATGTAACTGACCACACGGGATTTTTCTTGAATACTACTTTCACGTAGATTGTTTTGCGGATCTCAAAATAAAAAACCGTAAATTTAAAGTTATCATTAAAAAAGAATTTGAAAGTAAATAAAATTCTTATGGGGTATGTTGATTCTGATTGGGCCGGAGATGAGAGTGACAGAAGAAGTACTACAGGGTATATATCTAAAATGTTTGACAATTCTTCAATTTGCTGGAGTTTTTTTTTTTTTTTAAGTACCTGCTATTCCCCTCGGGGCTTCTACGAGAGCCTTCCATTAAACTCTGTTTTGTGCTGCCTGTTAATCATTTTCCCATGTGATGTTTATTTGGACAAGTTTTTGTTGAGCGGTTCTTTTCCATGTTGCTCTTGGCCTTCCTACCCTCCTGCTTCCTTGGGGGTTCCAGTCCATTGCCATACTTACTATGCTACTAGGGTTTCTCCTGAGAGCGTGCCCTATCCACATCCATTTCTTCTTCCTTATTTCTTCTGCATAGTCCAAGTCCTCAAGTTGTCTGGTGCGGTTCCACGTAATTCCGCGCTTGGACGAGCATACTTCGCTCATTAATTCGTCGACCACGATGTTGAAGAGTAGAGGTGATAGCGGGCATCCATGCCGAATTTCGGCGTTTGTCTGGAATGGTTCAATTGTTTTTCCGTTGTGATGATAACGATAAGGTTAGCAGGTACTCCTTTCCATGCAAGTGATCGCCATATTGCTGCCCTTTCAACTGAGTCGAACGCCTTCTTGAAGTCGATTAAAGGGGGCTCTCCCCCTTTCTCACCCTTTCTACGCAACCCCTGTGTGGTCGGATTGTTGGCTAAATTTTTTCCTGGAGGCGATTTTTCAGCATTGTAGCTAGGATTTTATAGCTAGTGTTGAGCAGTGTTATCCCTCTCCAGTTGTTGCAGTCGTTGAGGTCGCCTTTCTTGGGGAGCTTTGCGATGATTCCGATTTTCCAGGAGTCAGGCACAGTCTCGCCTTCCCATATGCGTGCGAAATGTGGATGCGTATCAGCCATCAGCTGAGTGTCAACTTGAAGCAGTTCGGATGGTATGTTATCCTCGCCGGCTGCCCTGTTCCGCTTTAGCTTCTTTATTGCGTTCACAATCTCTCTTACATGCGGGGGTGTAGAGGGTATCCTGGTATTCCCACTTGGGTGCTTCTATAGTACGTAGCCACGTTTGGTGATGTGGTGTGGCTAATTCCCATGAAGTGTTGGTGCCACCTCCGGATCTGCGCATCATCACTGGATAAGAGGTTGCCTTCTAGGGGTCTGACTGGCTGGTTTCGTCTGTGGTGGGTTTCAGCAATCCGTGCTATCTGCTGGTATAACGAGCGCATGTTGTTCTCTCCGTCTGCTCGTTCTGCGTCTGTCGTTAGTCTATCAGGTAGCGCTCGATTGTCCTTTCTGCCCGCTCTTTTCACAGCTCTGCACAGTTTGCGATATTCATCACGTGTTCTGTGTGATCTGGTCCGCCAGAGGCTGCAGATTGTTCTTCCTTCTAATTTGGTCCCAGGTCCCTTCAGATATCCAGTCTGCTCTTCCGCGTTGTTGCAGCCCAATTATTTGCTCAGCTGCGGTCCTTAGCTGTCTGCAGGTGTGTTCCCATGCGCTGGAGTACTATGAAACAAAAATAGGTTGCTGCTTCATCTACCGAAGCTGAATATATAGCCTTATTCAAAGGAGTAAAGGGAGCATTATGGCTAAAATCATAAACAAATGAAATGAAATTAGAATTAAGTAGTCCAATAGGTATTTTCGAGGATAACCAAGGTGTCTAACCATAGCTAATAATCCTACTTGCCGCAAGAGAACTAAGCACATTGATATCAAATACCATTTTATCAGAGAACAAATTGAAACCAAACTTATTTTTGTTAAGTATTTTTCCACAGATTACCAATTGGCTGATATTCTGACAAAGCCACTACCAAGTGCCAGATTCACTGCACTGCGAGACCAACTGGGGTTAACTGAATGATGAAAATAAGCTGAATGAGCAAATTAAATTTTTTAATGGAGTTTGAATATTTTTTTTATTTATAACCATAATCAAATTAAAACAATTACTAGTCTAATCATTACTTTGCTTATCTAACTGAATCTTGAATGATGAAAATGATTTGAATGAGCAAAATTAATTTGTTTAATGACGTTTAAATCTTTTATATATATGTCGGCGCTTTATATTATATGTCGCTGCTTTATATTATATTTGTCATGCTAAAGCATTATACCATGTTAATTTTATTTTAAATAAATTATTAAATGTAAAGCAATTCGCAGAATCTCTATATTCTCTAGAATTCGTCTTGTGTCCGTTCGATGCCTGGGCTAACGGTTGTTTCTGTTTTGCGTAGCCTAGGAGCGACATGGCTGGAATTTCAGTGAACTTCGATGCGACAAAAATGCAAGAACGCAGTCGTCTAGTTTTAGGGTGCCAGGGTCCATTAAGCTGATCGGCCACAAGCCTATAAATACTGAGTGTGGTGTCGAAATGGCACAGTCTTCATTTGAGCGTTCAGCATGTCTTTGCCTTGAAAGTGGCATTGACCGTATCGATGTGGTGAACGAAAATAATAATCATGCTCCGACATCAGAAGTGTTATAGCCTCCACACCAAGCAATCACCGAAGACCTTTTGTGTTCACTTTTGGAACTACAGCATCGCAATCTAATTGAGATCTTAACATCAGTAAGAGGTGCCCAGTCAACACAGAATCCACCTAAAACTCTTGCCCTTCCCAAATTTAATCCTGACTCCGCTGGATCTTGTGCATCGACCTGGTGCGCTACTGTCGATCTCATCGTAGCTGAAAATCCTCTGGACGGCAGTGCTTTGCTAATAGCACTAAGCAGATCTTTGGAGGGCATTGCTTCTAATTGGCTTTCGCAAATATGCTTTTCTGGAATGACATGGAGTGAGTTCAAAGAACTATTTCTGCAGCAATTTAAAGGCAACGAGACACCAGCATCAACATTGTTCAATGTCTTGAACGGTTGACCTAGTGACGGCGAATGCCTCTCTGGGTATGGAAACCGACTTATAACAACACTTATGGCCAAATGGAAGTCCATGACAAAAGAAGAAATTTCGGTATCAACTGTCTTGGCGCATGCGAGAATTGTTGACACTAGAATTCAACGCACGGCGTTGACAACTACTACCAAGACACGCAATGAGCTACAAAATGAGTTGCGGGTGTTTTCATTTTCCAGAAGAAGGGACCAATCTGTACCGGAAAATTCTGCAAGCAAGGAAGCGAGTTAACATGCCCCTCTGCCCGGCCATAGGGAAACAACACCGACTCGGCAACAAATCCAGAGCCGAGGAGTTTTAACGAAGATCGCCAACACGAACTCGGCCGAAGAGACATTTTGCCTAAGCATACAACTTTTTGTAATAAAGAGAATCATTCTCGTTTCATACCCCGATCTACACAGTTGTTTTTTTGAAAGCTTTTCCTCCCCCGGTCACAGGAATATAACTGACGCGGCCAGACTACGGACAAGGGATTAACAATGCCCACTACGCTTATCGTTCCAATTCTAAAGAGGTGATGAACATGTGACGGCAGTGGTTGTGGGGATTTTAGTAGTGAGTGGTGAAATAATAAATTAAGTAAAAAGTTATTGAAACATAATGACGTCCAAGTGCAAATAAAACAAAAGAAACAAACAAAACCAAGTTCAAATTGCTTCACAGGCGACCATATATGTGTACATCAATCTCTGATAAGGAAAAATTTGACATATCAAACTGCTGTGCGTGGTGACCGTTTGTATGTGGTTGGTATTCTTTTTTTGGTTATTTCACCAGAATAGTCATTTCATCACTATAGTAATATTGCATCAGCCCATCTTTGCATTGCGAATGGTTGTTGTAGTTCTGTAGTTCTGAGAACAACTGTTTTGCGCGGCGATAGGCTGGCGCCGCTGTCGCTGACTGCGAGTTGTTATACAAAAAAAGAAGTGGTAAAGAGCTAGATCAGTCGAATATTAGACTTCATTGTGACCAGAACTCGCTGCGCACGAAGTGGTAAAGAACTAAATAATTAATTTAAGAAATATATTATACATTTATAAAAAGGAAAAAAAAAACAAAAACAAGAAAAATAATAGAAAACAACAAAACAATCCACAAACAGCTTAACGTCTTTTGTTGTCACATGTTCACTAACCTCTAAATTACACTCTATTGAATACTTATTTAATTTATGCATTACAGTTAAAGTCGAAAACATAAAAAAAACAAAACTACAAAGGTGGAAGTAAGCACAGCAGCACTACACGAATGACATACAATCAACACTAAACACCAGTAAAGAAAAAACTGCGTAACAGACACACACATACAGGTTCTCTTTTATTTTCGAAAGAATACACACATATTATAATACACATTTAAACATAGATACATATACATAGTATCACAAATTATAATACAATATATTACTACATTAATATACAAACAAAAACAAACACCCAAAATCTCCCTATACAAAAAAAAGAGAACAAAAAACACATATATATTATTAATATACCTATTTACACCTCACATATTATTACTATTTTATATACACATGCACAATACTTGCAAACAAAAATACAATGCAAGAAAAAAAGCCAACACCGGTTAAGGAGCGGATCAGGTCTATCTGGGATAAGGGAAGCGACAGGAACAAAAGAGAAAGACCAGTCGGTTCCATCCCAAAACAATAATCCCACCAACGCTATGGATTCCGGTAACGCATCAGGGCCACTAAGTCCCACCGTTAGCAATTCTTCAATAAACACAAACCTTAATCTACAACAACTACTAACCCTTGTACATCAACTACCAACCTACGAAGGCCCACCTGACAATCTTGATAGATTTATAGACAAAGTAGATCAGCTCCTTTTGTTAGCCTCATCAGTGGACCAAGAAACATGCGGACAGTACTTACTTGGAACTATCCGTGACAAAATTAAAGCAGGGCAGACAAAGCGCTGAATGTCTGCGATGTACTCCTTAGTTGGGATGACATCAAAGCAAACCTCAAGCGACTATACTCTAGCAAGAAAACAGAAGAAATGCTTGTTAGAGAGCTACACAATTTTCCGGACGGACTCACTATGGGGAAATTATATTACTCAACCGCAAAAATAAGAAGCGAACTAATGTCACTCGCCAGAGAAGTAGACCCTAGTGGACAGTCTCTCGCGGTCAAACGTGACCAATACAACAGATTCTGCCTAAATGCATTTAAAGGACCCACTTAGGTCAGCCATTAGGTATCAAAGTCCAGAGACAATCGAGAAAGCATACGAGTACGGACAGATTGAATTAAACTTCTCTAGAAGCCTGAACAAACATCAAGAAAACCGACGACGTGATCACAGAAAAAAGACTGGCTAAATTAAACGAGGACAGAGAGACACCAATACAAGTCGAGCCTAATGATAAAATATTTAGAAAAGAAAACCGTAGAAACAAGATAGCACCGAGATTTTCACTACACAAAGTAGATAGAGACAATGGCATCACTTTCCTAACAACTAAAGGTCAAAAGTTAAACAAACAAAAATTTAGGAAAACAGTTAAGAAAACAGTGGAAGAAACATAAGATAGACAAGCACTATTCAATAAATATATTATTAACAAGAAACAATCTAAAAAAAAAAATCTGAAAAGGCACAAACATTTTTCTTTAACGAACTTAGGGAAGTCAGAAATAACACATATTCATTATAAAATAGGATAAACTACAATATAGACACTGTCTGATAATGTAAACAAAGTAGTAGTTATTAGCCAGTAAACTAAACATTATCCCTAAACTGTTATTTCATAAGGAACAAATAATAATATAAGATAGATAATAAGTAAAGAAAGTGTAACTTTAGCATAAGATATAACGCTTATAAAAACAACACTCATGTTTAACATTAAGTTACCCATTTAAAAAAAAAAATTTCAAAATGTCGTCGGAGTTCGTGGCATACACCAACAACACGTCACCTAATCACCTTTCTCCGATCCGGCCATTCCCCTTATGGCCTTCTCTTCGGACTGGGGGGGGGAGGAGTTAACATGCCCCTCTCCCCGGCCATAGGGAAACAACACCGACCCGGCAACAAATCCAGAGCCGATGAGTTTTAACGAAGATCGCCAACACGAACTCGGCCGAAGACACATTTTGCCTAAGCATACAACTTTTTGTAATAAAGAGAATCATTCTCGTTTCATACCCCGATCTACACAGTTGTTTTTTTGAAAGCTTTTCCTCCCCCGGTCACAGGAATATAACTGACGCGGCCAGACTACGGACAAGGGATTAACAATGCCCACTACGCTTATCGTTCCAATTCTAAAGAGGTGATGAACATGTGACGGCAGTGGTTGTGGGGATTTTAGTAGTGAGTGGTGAAATAATAAATTAAGTAAAAAGTTATTGAAACATAATGACGTCCAAGTGCAAATAAAACAAAAGAAACAAACAAAACCAAGTTCAAATTGCTTCACAGGCGACCATATATGTGTACATCAATCTCTGATAAGGAAAAATTTGACATATCAAACTGCTGTGCGTGGTGACCGTTTGTATGTGGTTGGTATTCTTTTTTTGGTTATTTCACCAGAATAGTCATTTCATCACTATAGTAATATTGCATCAGCCCATCTTTGCATTGCGAATGGTTGTTGTAGTTCTGTAGTTCTGAGAACAACTGTTTTGCGCGGCGATAGGCTGGCGCCGCTGTCGCTGACTGCGAGTTGTTATACAAAAAAAGAAGTGGTAAAGAGCTAGATCAGTCGAATATTAGACTTCATTGTGACCAGAACTCGCTGCGCACGAAGTGGTAAAGAACTAAATAATTAATTTAAGAAATATATTATACATTTATAAAAAGGAAAAAAAAACAAAAACAAGAAAAATAATAGAAAACAACAAAACAATCCACAAACAGCTTAACGTCTTTTGTTGTCACATGTTCACTAACCTCTAAATTACACTCTATTGAATACTTATTTAATTTATGCATTACAGTTAAAGTCGAAAACATAAAAAAAACAAAACTACAAAGGTGGAAGTAAGCACAGCAGCACTACACGAATGACATACAATCAACACTAAACACCAGTAAAGAAAAAACTGCGTAACAGACACACACATACAGGTTCTCTTTTATTTTCGAAAGAATACACACATATTATAATACACATTTAAACATAGATACATATACATAGTATCACAAATTATAATACAATATATTACTACATTAATATACAAACAAAAACAAACACCCAAAATCTCCCTATACAAAAAAAAAGAGAACAAAAAACACATATATATTATTAATATACCTATTTACACCTCACATATTATTACTATTTTATATACACATGCACAATACTTGCAAACAAAAATACAATGCAAGAAAAAAAGCCAACACCGGTTAAGGAGCGGATCAGGTCTATCTGGGATAAGGGAAGCGACAGGAACAAAAGAGAAAGACCAGTCGGTTCCATCCCAAAACAATAATCCCACCAACGCTATGGATTCCGGTAACGCATCAGGGCCACTAAGTCCCACCGTTAGCAATTCTTCAATAAACACAAACCTTAATCTACAACAACTACTAACCCTTGTACATCAACTACCAACCTACGAAGGCCCACCTGACAATCTTGATAGATTTATAGACAAAGTAGATCAGCTCCTTTTGTTAGCCTCATCAGTGGACCAAGAAACATGCGGACAGTACTTACTTGGAACTATCCGTGACAAAATTAAAGCAGGGCAGACAAAGCGCTGAATGTCTGCGATGTACTCCTTAGTTGGGATGACATCAAAGCAAACCTCAAGCGACTATACTCTAGCAAGAAAACAGAAGAAATGCTTGTTAGAGAGCTACACAATTTTCCGGACGGACTCACTATGGGGAAATTATATTACTCAACCGCAAAAATAAGAAGCGAACTAATGTCACTCGCCAGAGAAGTAGACCCTAGTGGACAGTCTCTCGCGGTCAAACGTGACCAATACAACAGATTCTGCCTAAATGCATTTAAAGGACCCACTTAGGTCAGCCATTAGGTATCAAAGTCCAGAGACAATCGAGAAAGCATACGAGTACGGACAGATTGAATTAAACTTCTCTAGAAGCCTGAACAAACATCAAGAAAACCGACGACGTGATCACAGAAAAAAGACTGGCTAAATTAAACGAGGACAGAGAGACACCAATACAAGTCGAGCCTAATGATAAAATATTTAGAAAAGAAAACCGTAGAAACAAGATAGCACCGAGATTTTCACTACACAAAGTAGATAGAGACAATGGCATCACTTTCCTAACAACTAAAGGTCAAAAGTTAAACAAACAAAAATTTAGGAAAACAGTTAAGAAAACAGTGGAAGAAACATAAGATAGACAAGCACTATTCAATAAATATATTATTAACAAGAAACAATCTAAAAAAAAAAATCTGAAAAGGCACAAACATTTTTCTTTAACGAACTTAGGGAAGTCAGAAATAACACATATTCATTATAAAATAGGATAAACTACAATATAGACACTGTCTGATAATGTAAACAAAGTAGTAGTTATTAGCCAGTAAACTAAACATTATCCCTAAACTGTTATTTCATAAGGAACAAATAATAATATAAGATAGATAATAAGTAAAGAAAGTGTAACTTTAGCATAAGATATAACGCTTATAAAAACAACACTCATGTTTAACATTAAGTTACCCATTTAAAAAAAAAAATTTCAAAATGTCGTCGGAGTTCGTGGCATACACCAACAACACGTCACCTAATCACCTTTCTCCGATCCGGCCATTCCCCTTATGGCCTTCTCTTCGGACTGGGGGGGGGAGGAGTTAACATGCCCCTCTCCCCGGCCATAGGGAAACAACACCGACCCGGCAACAAATCCAGAGCCGATGAGTTTTAACGAAGATCGCCAACACGAACTCGGCCGAAGACACATTTTGCCTAAGCATACAACTTTTTGTAGTAAAGAGAATCATTCTCGTTTCATACCCCGATCTACACAATTTTTTCTTTTTGAAAGCTTTTCTCCCCCGGCAGACGCCAGGCTAAAATACGCCGAATGTCGTTCATTGAAAAACAACTTTAAACCCCAAAATACATCTCATCCAAATGCTGGACGTCCGTCTGCTGGACAGAATGGAGTAATTTTGTGTTACAAGAGTTGAAAATCTAGGCATAGTATTTTACCAAATTGCCCTGCACGACAACTATCAACAACTCACAACAGGATGGAAGAGAAGCGTGTTAGCTTTTGTTAAGTAGCAGAGCTAATTGGTACCCTAATCTCATCCGGTGAGTCGTATCCATTTTATTTCGATTCTGGAGCTGAGTGCTCCCTTTTAAAGGAATCTGCACCTTCCCAACTGGCGGGCACACGCCTCAACAACATTGTATTGTTAAGAGGCATTGGAAATAATGCCGTAACAAGCACACTACAAATTCTATCAAATGTCATTATTAGCGGATACCCGAACGAAGTCCTTTTTCATGTAGTCCTGATTAGTTACATTAATTATAATATAATAATTGGGCGTACAATTTTAAATCAGAATTTTGGAGCTACTGTTACGTTGGTTTATTCATGCCTGTGTCCTGGGTAAGGACTCAGGTGCATCCGATGTTCAGGCACCATCATGCCGGCGTAAGCTCGTCGATTTTGGGTCGTGGTATCTTGGAAGGCCCTTCACCTCTCCAACATAACGCTTGATCGTAAAACGATTGGGCAATGTTTCGGCCACGTTCCCTCCCCTTCATGCGTCCGCATGCCTGATAGATCCCCATTTGTCAAGGTTGTCCATCAAACGTTATGTCATCGTTTTTGACCTACTCCACTTTTCGCGTCAGCACCCCTTCTGGAAATGTTTACCTACTGATTTTGTTGTAGTTACAATAATGGCATTGTAGATTGTTGGATAGTACCATGTAATACTAAAAAGAATTAAAAAGCTAGCAAACAAAAATTATGATAAGTTGGCTATAATTGTTTTTAGCGAGGAGTATCGAATTCATTACCAAGCAAAGGTGCTGGCGCTTGAAACGTTAGACTACGATCTAACTCGGGGTGCAGTTGGTGACTGGTCTCTGCTGCTACACATTGTTCCGGTATCTGCTGCGAAGTGGCCGTTCGTCTGGGTTCCCTTAACCGATGCATTTGGCTGTTTAAATATTCTTGCGACACTTGTTCTGGTGTCGGGGTATCTTGATATCTTAGAAAGCTATCCGTGTGGTTTTTGGGTAGTCCAGGTGGTGTGGCCATTCTTGGTTGTTCAGTAAAGGTTTGGGTGGCTTGTAACTCAGCCACTTTCTTCTTGAAAGCGTTTATTTGCGCGATCATTTTGAATTCCGCATCTCTATATTGTGTCACTAAATCCATTAGTTCCCTTTCCGCCTCTCGCCAGTCTCCGAACGGTCTTCTGAACTTGCCTGGTATCGTGGAAGCATGCTGCAGCGCCCCCTAAAAGGTCCTAGTGGTAAATCCAATCCTCCGGCTGCTTCATCCATTGTGCTTTCAATCTGTTCGGAAACGGGTCCTACCTCTTCCGGCTGGTTTTCGAAGTTTTGAAGACTCTCTTGATTAAATGCCTCATATAGTCGGGGGGTGTCTCCCGCACTTGCACTTCGCGGTGCACGACCCTCTTCTTGTGTTCGCGATCGGGTTACTCCCCCGGTGGCGGGTTGAAACAACACTTTCTTGTTTGCCCCCTTCATTAACGTATTTGGATTGCTCTATTTAAGACCTGTTTTTTTTTGTTCTGCTTGGTATGCAGCTAAATATATGACACGATCTACCGCGAACGTTGCTGACTACAACTGTTAAAAAAGATAGGTAAGCTGGGGTGCTGTTACGCCATCAATAAGTCGCTCCTCAGTCAAAAACAAATAACTACCCGGTCGTTGCCCTGACATGGTTACACCCGGCCAACTTGCCTCCGTCTTCCACTGCTTAGTGAACTTTTACTAGGTTTTGTACGTGAAATGGCCCGAATTTTCCTGGGGAGCATTAACTTTGGTTCTGTACGTGAACTGGCACTCTTTTTTCCTGGTGAGCTTTTACGATGGTTCCATATTTCCATATGTAAACTGGCCCACCTTTTCCTGCGGAGATTTTATTTTTTTTTTTTTTTTTTTTTTTTTTTTAAATTTAAAATCTGTCCATGTGGACAATAATTAAATGTTTGGGTGGGGGGGGGCATTAACTTAAGGGATTACAAAGTTGTAGATAGGTCGGGGGTTCATTGTAGTGGGTTATAAGTGGGGGAGATCAAGCGGGTGTTTCCTCTGGAGGCGCCTGGTGGTTTCACTATTGTCCAGGAGGTTGATAGCCAGATGGTTTGGGTGGTTGTCTAGACGCTTGGCGTATCTCGCACTGAATCGGGAGATTTCCTCTGCTACCCACGGTATTCCTAGCTCCTTATGGATTGTCGAGTTCTCGTGGTATGGGTGAGCGTCAGAGATTAGCCTTAGGCACTTGTTTTGAAAGCGCTGTATGCGGATTCGGTTAGAGACGCTTGCAGTGCCCCACAATTGAATCCCATAAGTCCAAATTGGCTTCAGGATGGCCTTGTACAGGAGGAGTTTTAGGTTCTCCCTAAGTTTGGACCTTTTCCCGATGAGCCAATGGAGTTGCTTGAGGCGCAGGTCGGCCTGGTGTCGTTTGGCGATTAGGTGGGGGCGCCAAGTGAGCCTCCGGTCTAGCGTCAATCCGAGGTATTTCGGGGTGCTTGAAGATGGAATAGTTTCCCCGTTGAGCGTGACTGGGGGGCAGTCTCCTCTGCGCAGGGAGAAAGTAGTTTGGGTGGATTTGTTTGCGTTCACGGCAATGTTCCATCGCTTCAACCATGGGTCGAGGGCATCCAGCTGGCTTTGAATGATGGCTGATGCTTCTTGGGGGTCTGAGGCGGAGGCTAGGAAGGCGGTGTCATCGGCGTATGTGGCCACTGTTAGGCTTCGGGAGGGTGTGATAGGAAGGTCTGCTGTGTAGAGTGTGTACAGTATTGGTCCAAGAACGCTGCCTTGGGGTACTCCGGCTCTTATCGACCTAGGCGTGCTGGTCGCTGTTCCGCAGCGAACTTGGAACTCTCTACCCTCGGTGAAGGATTTGAGGAAGGCGAAGTGGGATCCGGGAAGGTGCGACTTGATCTTGTAGTGGAGACCAGGGTGCCAGACTTTGTCGAAGGCCTGTTTGACATCCAGCATGACGGCGCAGCAGTATTGCTTCCTTTCGAAGGCCTCCAATATTTGCTCTACAAGCCGGTGGCATTGCTCTGGTGTTCCGTGGGAGCGCCTGAAGCCAAACTGGTGATCGGGGATCAGACCAGCCTCGTCCAGTGCTGGCAACACTCTGCGCAGAAATACTCTTTCGAGTATTTTGGAGAGGATTGCCAGCAAACTAATCGGACGATAGGAGGCGAGATTGGCTTCAGGTTTACCGGGCTTGAGGATGGTGATCACATCGGCGCGTTTCCATAGTTTCGGGAAGTACCCTAGTCGGAAGCAGCTGTTAAATATGTTGGCGAGCAGCTGTGAGCAAAATGTGGGTAACATTTTTAGTGCAGTAGCGTCGATGCGATCGGGGCCTGGGGACTTGCCGTTTTTCAGTGAGGCAATTTCCTGCGCGATCTCCTCTGGTGCAACGGGCTGGATTGCTGGTCCTGGAGCACATGGGCTTTCAACAGCTCTGATGGTGTCAGCTTGCTCTGCAGCTGTGCATCGGTCAAACGGTGTGAAGGCAGTATGGAGGTGGTCAGCAAAAGCTTCGGCTCTTTCTGCCTCAGACCGACACCAGGTGCCGTCCGCTTTACGCACTGGAACCGTTTTCTTGGCAGGTCTTTTGATATGCCGCGTGACGTTCCACAGGTTGTGCTGCGGGTCTCCAGGTTCCAGGTCTTCAAGGAAACGTTGAAACGAGTCTTGGCGTAGGGTCGTCAGTTTTTCCTTCAGTTCCTTGGAGGCACGATTGAGCGCTGTCTTATCCCTGGGGTTACGCGAGAGGAACCATACCCTTCTGAGGCGTCTTTTCTCGGCCACGAGGGCGGCTATTTCTGGGGACCACAGATGCAGGTCCCTTGCTGGAGTTCTCGGGGTCGTAGGGGGAGGAGGGTTCGCAAACTCGGCGGCATTATGTATCTCCTTGTTTAATTCATCGATGGCCGCGTCTATGTTGCTTGGTGTGGAGAGGTCTGGGTCTGGGTTTAGTGAGGAGAGCATCCAGAACGTGAACTTTGGGGCATTGGTACGATTCCCCGTGAGTCTACGGAGCGGCGTCTTCCTGAGGACGGGGATGTTGAGGAGCAGGTTGACGGCGCTGTGGTCCGATACGAGCCTGTCGTATGTGGTGCAGACGAGTTTGGCACGACCTATGCCTTTGCAGATCGCGATGTCCAGCAGATCCGGCGTCTTAGAAGGGTCCGAGGGCCAGTGTGTGGGCTCTCCAGTAGAGTGGCAGTCCAGGTTTTTGCGTATCAGGTACTTGTGGAGCGTTTTACCTTTGGGGTTATTTGTGCGGGACCCCCACCAGGAGTGCTTTGCATTGAAGTCTCCGGCTGCAATGAAGCGAGGTCCAAGGGACTCGAAGAACTCATGCAGGTGAGTTTCTGTAATCGCGTGCCTGGGGGGGAAGTAAACCGCTCCAACCGTAATATCTCCCTGTAGGCTGTTGACTCTGGCCACTGCACACTGTGCCCAATCCTCCTGTATCGCAGGCAGTTCAGTGAACTGGATGCCGCTTTTGATGAGCATGGCCGCTCCTCCTCGTGCTCTGCCTGATGGGTGGTTGGCTATGATGAGTTCGTATCCGGGGATGGTGAAGTGGGATCTGGGGCAAAAGTGGGATTCGGAGACCATTAGGACGTCGATGTTATCGGTTTTGATGGTGTGCTCGACTTCGGCTTTGCTTCTCTGCAAGCCGTTCGCATTCCAGAAGACAATGTTGAGACTTATTTGCATGACTTGCTGTTGAGGATGGAAGCAACAAGCTGCGTCATCTGAGCAAACATCTTCTCCATCATTTTTTCGACCAGGCTCTCAAATCGATTGAACATGGCCTCCATGTGGTTAGGTTGAGGGGCTTCAGGTGGGGTTGGGGGTGTCGGTGGGGGAATGCTTCCTTGGGGCTTGTTTGTGCCACAAAGCGCGTCTCTATAGCTCATTCCTTTTGTGATATTTGGGAGCTCGAAAGAGGGCTTGTTGTTGCTTTCCGTGTTCCTTGGTTTGGGCTTAGGCGCTTGTTGAGCCTTAGCCTTCTTGTATGCGGGGCAACCTTTGAACGACGCTGGGTGGTCGGCTTGGCAATGTAGGCAGCATGCTTTCTCGTCGTCCTTTTTTACACACGCCCTGGAGTCGTGGAGGCCACCACACTTGACGCAGCGAAACTCAAGAAAGCAGTAGCGCTGGGTGTGTCCGAACCCTTGACATCTGAAGCACTGCGGTACGTCGTTGAATTTCAGAGGCGGCTCAACGGTGACGACCGACCTGCAGATCCTCTTCAGCTTGTATATTTCGGTGTTGTTGCTCGCCGGTTCCAGGTTTATAAAGAAGATCCCCAGGGGTTCCTTAGATTTCCTGCCGATTGGGTTGTGCAGGTCCCTGACAGTATGGCCGTGTTTCGAGAGTTCCTCTCTAATCTCGGTTTGGTCGGTTGAGTGATGCAGTCCCTTGATGACAACTCTATACGCTCTCTCATCCTTGGGTTGGAATGTGCGGTGCCTTTTGTTCTGTGCCACGAGCTGCTGACGAAGGGCTGTGTAGGATTCCGTGTCAGGCATCATTACTCGTACATTGTTGTTCTTCTCAGTCTTGTACGAGAATTCTTTTTGGGCACCGACGAGAGTCGTAATCATTTTAACCAGCGCTGTGATGTTGGTCACGTCAGGGATGTAGATCGGGGGTGGCTTGATGGTCTTCGGGGTCGGGTTGGGTTTGTCCGGGGTTTTGTTGGCGGCGGGTACGGGTACTTCGTCTGAGGTGGCTTGGTCGTCGTCGTCATTATCTTTCTCTTCGCTCGAGAGGATGGCAAACTGATTGTTTGCAAGCCTACGACGCGAAGCTGCACTGGTGCTGGGGGTAACGTCAAGTTCCTCTAATTGGCGCTTGCGCGCAGGCTTGCGCTTGACTTCACCGGGTTCCGAATGCGAGGTGCTGGAGTCACTACTGGTGCTGGGCTCCCTTGATCTAAGGGCCTTCTTGCAGGGCGTTGATTTGCCTAGCTTGATGGCACGCGGGGGGGCCTGCCAGTCCATGGTGACGAGTGATGGGTAGAGGGGGGGGGAGCTGGGTACAGTTGGTACCACCGCTGCACGTTTTTATACGATGAATTTATTAGCACAATTTACAAATGTATGTATGAATAAATTGACGTATAGATCCGTGCGCTCCAGTTAATGGATTTATGGTTCCATTTGTGAATTGGCCCATCTTTTCAAGGGGATTCTTTTACTTGGTTTCATATGTGAGCTGGCCCACATTATCCTGGAGAGCTTTTACGATGGCTCCATATGTGAACTGGTCCACCTAAGACAGTGTATGTCCGAAAACCCCCTCCCTCCAGTCGGAAAATCAGACTGCTTGACTGATATTTGCGGACTCCACTACTTGCTGCTATTTGACCGTTACGTTCGGACTCCACAACAGTTTTCCTACTTTCCCCCACCGTCTGTACTGGATCGTCAAATAAACGATATACCCGCACCGCACCGCTAAATGCGTTACCATTATATCTGCGCTCCTATCTTCTTTGGAGTTTGATATTATAACAAGGAAATCTCCCACATTTTTGATTTAAGGAATTTTTTTTCAAACCGATTATTTAATTTTTAAGGGATGATAAACAAAAGTCATCTCAAAGTCATACCTCTATTCTGAACACGTGATTTCGGTTGCAGAAGTTGGGGACTTTAATTTATGCTAGGTTAGGTTAGGTTTTACAGGCCGTCGGATATCCGACGCACTTAGACCATTAGAGGTCCGTTGTGATACCGTGTATGTTTTCCCCTTTTGCCTGTTGAGGTTCGTGTGAAGTTAGCAGTTTCCCCAGCCAGAGGCACTGGTGAATTTTTGTATCCGATGTGGATCGGTGTCGGACAGGTCGGACGTGTCTATCAGGAATCTGCTTCCTAATTGAGCAAGTCTTTTCGCTTGCTGGACAGTGGCATAGTAGATGCTCTACCGTTTCTTCCATTTCTTCGTCCCTACAGCTACGGCAGAAATCATTATACGGGGCATTTAGTCTTCTGGCATTGGTGCCTATTAACCAATGCCCTTTGATGACTCTCATAGCAGTGATGAGGTTTGCTCTGGTCAATCTTAAAAGTTTTGACGTTCTCTTTGAGCTTATTGTTGGACATATTTGGCGTGTTAGGATACAGTGTGTGGTGTTTTCCCATACTGCCTGTTTGTTACGGTTTAGGTTTTCCCTAAGTAGTAGTTTACAAGTGGCTAAAGGCATACTTGTGCCCTCCATCTCTTGTATGCCTTCTCGTTCATCTGCGTTGCAGTTGCCTTTTATGTCATTGTGTCCGGGTACCCATATAAGGCTGATTACGAGTTGTTGTGTCATCTCGTTTAAAGATGATCGGCAATTCGATACTGTTTTCGAGTGATTAGAGATTAAGCCAATCGATTTGATAGCTGCTTGGCTGTCACTGAAAATGTTTACATGTGAGTCTTCCGGCTTTAGTGATTTTAAGTGTTTTAGAGCCTCCCTTATTGCTGAAACTTCAGCCAGGATGACGCTGGAATGATCGGGGAGTCTGAACGAGGTGCGTAGGCCTAGCTGTTCGGAGTAAACTCCTCCTCCTACTCTGTTATGTAGTTTTGACCCATCCGTATAGAAGCATATAGCATTCTGGGGGCCAGGTATTTGTGAGTTCCAATCATCCCTCTCTGGGATGATTGTGTTGAAGGGTGTTTGTATGTACTCCGTTGGAGTGCAGTAGTGTGTCCTGGAGGGGACTATTTGAATGTTTTTTAGGATATATGAGTGACCCGCTTCTTGTGAGTTCCACTGTTTGGTATCTCTTAGCCTGATTGCCGCTACTGTAGCCTTTTCCATACGAGCTAGTTCTGGGCTTGCGAGGTTGAGTATGGCATTTAGGGCTTCGTTTGGGGTGGTGCGTGAAGCATTGCTGATGCAGCAGCTCTTTGCATTTTTGCTAGCATTTTTATGCTGCATTTTTTTTTTAGAGCCGGCCACCATACCACGACTCCGTACAGTAGTATTGGTCTGACGATGGCCGTATATATCTAGTTTACTATATAGGGTGTCATGCCCCATTTGAGCCCTATTGTTTCTTGCACGTGAAGAGTGCTATTGAAGCTTTTTTGTATCTGTCTATGAGGTTTAAGTTCCAGTTTAGTTACTGAAGGAAAGTCTTTGATTGTTGAGGGCAGGTGGGACTAAGTCTGGTATGTTATACTAACTAGTGAAGAGAACCAGCTCGGTCTTTGAGGGGTTAATTCCTAATCCGTTATTTTTGGTTCAGCTGGACAAAACTCTGAGTTTTTCGCACATGAGATCGCATAGCATTTTGGGGTATTTGCCTTTGAAGATGATAGCAATGTCATCCGCATAGGCTATTATCCGGCAGCCCCCCCTTGCATGACGCGTAGTATCGAGTTGCCTGTTATGTTCCATAGAAGTGGGGAGAGAACGCCTCCTTGCGGAGTACCTCTGCTGACGTGCGTAGTGAGGGTTGACGCGCCTAGTGAAGACATAACCTTCCTGCAGGTGAGCAGTTGGTTTATGAGTCCCACCAATTGGCGTTCCACCCCAAGGTCTGTCAGGGCTCCGGTAATCGCCGTTGGGATGACGTTCCTAAAAGCTCCTTCTATGTCCAGGAAAGCTACCAGTGCATATTCCTTTTGGGACATTGATTTTTCTATCTTGGAGACGAGAGAGTCTAGTGCTATCTCTGTCGATTTCCCTTTTTTGTAGGCGTGTTGCGTGTCTTTGATGAGACTAGGGTTGAGAGTTGATCTCAGATGCAGGCCGAAGTAGGAAGGATGACAGACTGATTGGTCTGAAATCATTGGGGGTCCTGTGTGATGGTTTCCCAGCTTTGAGGATGAAAACAATACGGGACTCTAGCCACGATTGTGGTAGGTGTCCAAGAAGTAGGGACCTTTTAAAAATGCCAAGAAGCCAGTTTATGGCTATATTTCCCGCATGCTGGATTTGTGCGGGTATGATTTTGTCTGTACCTGCAGATTGGTATGGTTTAAAGCTGTGTATGGCCCAATGGAGGACCTTTGGGTCTATGCACAGTTTTATACTTGCCAGTGTGTCGTTTGTTTGTTGGGGGGTGAGAGCGTTTTGGCTGCTTCCTGGGAAGTGAGTGTCTAGAAGTATCTCCAGAGATTCCTCACTCGTGCTGGTCCAGGAGCCATCTGCTCTTTTAAGGTAGCCTAGGGTTGTGGCCGATTGGGAGAGGATTTTTCTAATTATGGCTGCTTCAGTTGTATTTTCAATTTCTGAGCAGAAGGAATGCCACGAGGATCGCTTTACTTTCCTGATGGCTTTTTTATAGTTTGCAAGGGCTCTTTTGTAGGCGGTCCACACTGCCTCCTCATTTCCTGCCTTGGCCCTGTTAAAAAAGGGTTCTGCAATCTATTCGGAGGGGGGACAGTTCTGCTGACCACCAGGGAGGTTTTCTTTTTCTTTTGGGTTTGCTGTTGGGGCAGACCTTTTTTAGTGCATAGTTGCAGGTTTCTGTGAAGATTGAAAGTAGTTCGTTGAGACTAGAGATTGTTTGGGGGTATGGAGGAGATCCGTTGCATTTTTTCGCTTAAAATGTTTTCGTAGTTTTGCCAGTCTGTTTTCCTTGGGTTTGTGAAAACTGCTGGTTTTGAGGGGTTGATTGTGAGGGTCGTTTCTATATACCTGTGGTCCGAAAAAGAGTGCTTATCTAGCACCCTCCAGTGAGTTACTGTCTCTAACAGTGGTTTAGAGTCGAGAGTTAGGTCTATTACCTCTTTTCGGTTCTTAATGATAAAGGTGGGATCATTACCTTTATTAGATATGAAGAGATTTGAACTAAAAATAAAGTTAAAAAAAAACTCACCGCGGTCGATTGTGCCTGTACTTTCCCATTGTGTATGGTGGGCGTTAGCATCACAGCCTATTAGTAGGCCTATGTTTTGCTTTTCGCTGTCTTCTACCAGCCTCCTCACCAGTTCATCCGACGGTTCTTGCCTTTCGTAGGCCATGTACGATGACAGCACTCGGAACGGAGATGGCTGACTCTCCATGGTGGCTGCGCGTTGTCTGGATCGCTGTAATTATGAAGCAGAAAAATGCTAAGGTGCTTTTTGGCTAAAATGCAGGCCCTTATTTTACCTTCGCTGGGAGCTGTGAGAAGCTTATATTCCTTAGTCCCTAATCCTGAAACCTTTCCTCCCACTATCCAAGGTTCCTGGATCAGGACTATGTCAACTCCATCTTCAGCCAGATGGAGTTGAAGAGCAGCGGAAGCTGCCTTACTATGGTGGAGGTTTATCTGCAGAAGCCTCACGGACATCTGCTGTGGGCCTCTCCACCACGGTTGTGTCGGTTCCCTCCTCGTCCGATGTGTCCAGGTCTGTAATTTGACCCATGTTCGCAAGGCTAAGGAGGATTGAGGCATCGGTCGAGTAGCCGTCCTCGGTTTCCGATGCCTCGATCTCGGAGGCAATCTCCTCGATCACTTCTCCACTGCCTTCCTGATCCTCCTTGGCGGAGTCCGATTTGTAGACCTTTATGGTCACTGAGCTAAACCCGAAGTTTAGCTCCCCGTGAGCGGCCTCAATGGGAGCTAGGGACTCCTTGTTTAGGATGAGGATAGCCTGGTTTGTTGGTCCCTCCATATCGTCGACCTTCACCACTCGCCAGTCCGAGGTGGGAAGGTGCGGGTTGCATCGCTGCAGCATGGTAAGAATCTGGACCGGCGCCTTGATGGATACCGGGATCCAGATCCTTGCACGGGGACGGCAAGGTATGTCGGACCAGCTCAGCGCAACAAGTCCGGCGCCCTCATACACCTCCCCCAGCTCTTTTACTGCGGCTTTGTATAGCTCTGCAGGGCGTTCATTGTCTCAGGCGATCACCTTGACGCCGCCTTGGAACCATCCCACGTCTTTGCAGACAGGAGGGGGCCAGGTTCCTTGGCATTTTATGGCTAGGGCTGCCTCCACCCACTTCCACTTTTTACGTGGAATCCTGCCACTCGGGTCGTTTCTGTCGACCACGCCCAGGAGAATGCGGTTTTTCGCGATCTACGCAAAGGATCGCCCTGGGTGCACGCGTTGCCGCTTTGAGGGGTCGGAAGGGACGTCCTGGGAGCGCTGCCTCTTAGGTGGAGGTCGCTTTTTGGCCTCTGTGGGCTTGGGTGGTTTGGGGGCTATCTTGCCGAAGTTTGGCAAAACGGATCTAGCCCATTCCACCTTCTTCATCCAGTCAGCCGAAGGAGTCGTTTTTGATCTCTCCTGGCTGCGTAAGATTTGACCTGCAGATTGTTTCTCTGCTTAGGTATGTTTGCCTTTACCGGTCGCCACTGGGTGCTTGCCGTCGTTGGCTGCGCCTAAAGGGGGCATCATGGCACTGGGGCCTGGAGATGTTCCCATGGCTTTGGGCGGCTTGCACTCAGTCGCCTCAGATTTGAGGCGGGGTTCACCCGAACCCTATCCTGCGGTGTTGGCCAGGCAGGTGGGCTCACTCGCCAACTTCGCTGCCTTGAAGTTTGTACAGCCAGACTCAGTCGTCACTGCCGTTTGGGTAGGTTTTTTGGGAGATCCTGACTCCTTTTTATTTATTTTAATTGACTCCATGTGATTCTCACGAGTTGCGGAGAAAAGGAGGGTCCACCCGGGCGGAGATCCGCGACGCCCGGGTAAGGCTTCTTAGAACAGGGGGTCGCCAGGTACGCTGAGCTCTCCGTTTGAGACTGAGCTATTTATGACCCGGGCACTCAGTCAGGATGACTCTCGGCACGGGTCGAACGACACCTTAGTCCGGCCCGGGACGCCCGACTACCATTTGCCAGCATCCTCTGGCAGAGACATAACCTTGCCAAAGGATCTGTTTCCAGCCGCCCTCGAGTGGAGAGTATAGTCGCACTTCCGGGTGTATGGACAGTTACGGCGCGTTCTTCTAGCAAGCTTGAAACTACACGTTATTCCCCTTGTCCATCACCCGACTGAAGGCCGACTGCTAAACAGTAATAGGGTTAGTAAGCGTGCCCTGATTCTACTTAAGTCCAATATTCTGTACTTAGTCAAATAAATTAGGACATTAAAATATGGAACTTATGCCTATTTTTCGTTGAAACCAATGACATAATTCCTTAACAAATATGACAAATCCTTGCGCGTGCCTGTGTCCTGGGTAAGGACTCAGGCCGAGGGAGGGGCATCCGATGTTTAGGCACCATGATGCCGGCGTAAGCTCGTCGATTTTCGGTCGTGGGATCTTGGTAAGCCCCTCACCTCTCCATCATAACGAGAATAAATATTAGTAGTGCCTGAAAAAGTTTGTACCGTTCGTCAGTCAGCAGTCCTCATTGCCCCACAATACGATCCCCTTTTGTCAAAGTTGTCCGTCAAACTTTATGTCATCGTTTTTGACCTACTCCATTTCTCGCTTCAGCACCCCTTTTGGAAATGTTTACCTACTTATTTTGTTGTAGTTACCATTTTATTGGGTAATAGATTGTTGGCTAGTGCCATGTAATACCAAAAAAAGAATTCAAAAGCAAGCATACAAAAATTTATGATAAGTTGGCTATAATGGTTTTTAGCGAGGAGTATCGAATTCAACACCAAGCAAAGGTGCGTACTTCAACAAAAATTGTTGGCTATTCACGACAACAAACGTCGCTCTGAGGGCTCTTGTTTTTGCATAACAAAAAGAAGGCGGATACTCGCCGCTGAAAAGTAATTTTTATTTAAAACAATATCGAACACAAAATATTTAACTTCTATTAATGAAATAAATTGCCGGGAAGAGGGTAACAATGAGATATTTTTCTTTAAACCTAACACAAATATACTTATATTTACTAATGGTGTAAAAATAAAAATGAGCACGAGAATATATGTATATAGTGACATATCCATAAGTCCCTAAGATTTAAGCACATGCCTACACACTAATACACATACAACATGTACACCCAAACACACCTACACACCCAACACAACTCTGGATGTACCCAACAGATACCAGATACCTGATAAGTCACCCACTGGTAGACTAAACATCCGTTGTCTAATTTAAACAATCTATGCTTAAGCCCTCGCATCATCGTTGCGTTCCCACGTTCAAAGCTCGGACTCGCAATCCCGAAAAACAGAAGTATTAGATTTCAATAAACAAAATTATAAGAATCTAAGAGCACTTGTATCCAAGAGCGAATGCACTTGAATCCAAGAGAAATGCGAAGACTATTAAAGTCAGCAACTCCAAAGCTTTCTCTCTTCATTTAATCAGAACCCTAAAGTCTAAAGTCCATATTAGAAAAGCTCGAAACCGAGGCTTGAACGTCAATCAAATCAGAGTAATTATCAGAGTTCAGTTTGAGACCTAATTATAATCGGTCGGTGTTCTTCTCAACTAAAAATATTGTAATCATTCAGTAAAATAAAATTATATTTTTTTTTACATATGAGTATTGCGATTATTTAATTGGCGCAGTCGGTAGGATCTGTTAAATAAAGAGTCCTTTTAGTACGGTACTGATCCATTAAAGGATACGCTATACAACTAGCTATCCAGGATCGGCGAATTAAAACAGTGATTCTAAAATTATTTTGAGATCCTCAAAAGAATCTACGTGAAAGTAGTATTCAAGAAAAAATCCCGTGTGGTCAGTAACATCTGCAAAACAATTTAAAATCCCGTGTGGTCAGTAACATCTGCAAGACAATTTAAAATCCCGTGCGGTCGGAAACAAAATTAATTACAATTTTTAATTCCGTAACTTAAAACAAAGAATTTAAATAAACAACGTGTATCCAAATACTTATACAAATACACCATGGCAGTTCCGCAACTTTCGGAAACCCACCTAAATCAATTATTAAATCAAATTAAAGAACTGAACTACTACGATGGCACACCTGGCAAGCTGTCTGTGTTTGTTAACCAGGTCGAGCAGCTACTCAACTTATACCCTACCCAAGATGCCAGACAAGCACACGTTATCTACGGAGCAGTGAAACGGTTACTAGTGGATGCAGCATTGGAGGTCGTAACCCAAGAAAGAGTAAACACATGGCTGGATACAAAGACGGTCCTGGCGATGGCATTCAAGGATCACAGGCCTTACATACAACTTATAAGACAACTGGAGGATACATCATACCCCGGAAGCATCTGTAAGTCCATCGAGAAGCTCGAATCACAATATTGGATTATGTTTGACAAGTTAGAATTAGAAAGCGACCCTGTAGATAAATCAAATTACACTGAAATGTTAAAAAGAACTGTTAAATCTGTATTAGATCGAAAACTGCCGGATAGAATTTATATGTCATTGGCACGCAAAGATATTGATACTATTTATAAATTAAAACAAGCTTCAATGGAGCTAGGCCTCTATGACGCCAGTCCAGAAAATCAGCGTTTTAATAGATCAGAAGGGAACAGACGCAGGAACAGGGGAAATCATAGTCAAAGCAATAATCAAAGATATTACAATAATAGAAATTACAATCACAGCAATTATTATCCTGGAACGAATCAGAATAACAATACGCAACATCAAAATTCAAATCAACCTACAATAAATCAAAATCTGTACTCCACTCGTCCCATACCGGTTAATCAAAGGGGAAATTATTACACGTTTAGAAGGGAGTTAACACAAGCCCAACAAAACAATCCTCTTAACAATTCCCTTAATTTCCAACCTTCAACTTCAAATAATAATAACGGTCAGATGCCGGTAAAAAGACAACGCGAGAGTCAAAGTGGCCAAAGCAGAATGGATGTAAATTTTCATCAAACTGCCTCGGACACTCAAGTGACACAGGAGGACGTACCAGTCCCCATGTAAGAATAAGTTATCATAACAAAATATACAAGGGAATGATCGACACAGGTTCATCCATCAATATCATAAGGGAAAATTTTGAAAATTTAGAAGAAAAAGAAGAAGATCTAACAGTGTATACCATTAAAGGGGCAATAAAATTAAAGAAAAGCATAATAATGAAACCCACTTCAGTATGTCCGTCTGTTCAGAAATTCTATATCCACAAATTTTCCGACAATTATGATTTCCTGTTAGGTCGAAAGTATCTAGAAGATACGAAAGCTAAGATAGATTATGATAACGAGACGGTAACTTTAGGTTCAAGAACCTTTAAGTTTGTGTATGGAGAAAAGAAGGGCGAGACCGTATCTAAATGCCTCGACCCACAACAAAAGGATGATTCCACTCCAGTGGAGGAAATCAATCCAAAGATGCAAAAGGTTAAGACCGCACCTAAGTGCCTTAAACCAAAGCATCAACAACAGAAGAAGGAGACCGCATTACCAAAATGCCTCACTTCAAAAGTTGTTAGTGACACAGTGGACAGTGATGTAACACATCTCGATCCCATGTCCGTTGACAACGATATAGTCAACTTCGCGATCAACAATGAGTTACGCGAATGTAACGAGTACAGACTCGAACATCTAAATGTAGAGGAAATTGAATGTTTAAAGAAAGTTCTATACGAATATAGAGACATTCAGTACAAGGAAGGCGAAAATTTGACCTTCACCAGTACTATTAAACATGTCATCCAGACTCAGCATGAGGATCCAGTATACCGTAAACCCTATAAGTACCCCCAAAGTGTTGACCAAGAAGTCAACAAACAAATCAAAGAAATGATAGAGCAAGGGATCGTTCGCAAATCAAAATCCCCTTATTGTTCTCCTATTTGGGTGGTCCCCAAGAAGGCAGACGCCTCTGGGAAACAAAAATTTAGGTTGGTAGTTGATTACAGGAATCTAAACGAGATAACTGTTAATGACAAATTCCCCATTCCTCGAATGGATGAGATATTGGATAAATTAGGTAGATGCCAATATTTTACCACCATTGATCTAGCTAAAGGTTTTCACCAAATCCAGATGGACGAAAATTCTATTGCAAAAACAGCTTTTTCAACTAAGCATGGGCATTACGAATATACACGTATGCCTTTTGGCCTAAAGAATGCTCCAGCTACATTTCAGAGATGTATGAATAATCTTTTGGAAGATTTGATTTACAAAGATTGTTTAGTCTATTTGGACGATATTATTGTTTACTCCACTTCATTGGAGGAACATATTTTATCTCTAAAGAAAGTCTTTGAGAAACTGAGAGACGCCAACCTGAAGTTGCAGCTAGACAAATGTGAATTCATAAAAAAAGAAACTGAATTCCTGGGACATATTGTTACAACAAATGGCATTAAACCAAACCCAAACAAAACCATTGCAATCACAAATTTTCCGTTACCTAAGACACCTAAACAGATAAAATCATTTTTGGGATTATGTGGGTTCTATCGCAAGTTCATTCCTAACTTTGCCAAGATAGTTAAACCCATGACCCTCAAACTTAAGAAAGGTGCTGTAATAGATATTAAGTGTAAAGACTACATCGAATCATTTGAAAAACTAAAGGTTTTGATAACTTCAGATCCGATATTAATCTACCCCGATTTTTCGAAGCCTTTTTCTCTAACAACTGACGCGAGTAATGTAGCTATTGGTGCAGTGCTCTCACAGAATCATAAGCCCGTTTGTTATGCCAGCAGAACGCTGAACGAACACGAAATCAACTATGCTACCATTGAAAAAGAATTGTTAGCTATAGTTTGGGCGACAAAATCTTTCAGGTGATACTTATTCGGCAGGCCATTTGAAATAATGAGTGATCACAAGCCATTGGTATGGCTGAATAATATCAAAGAGCCGAACATGAAATTACAAAGGTGGAAAATCAAACTTAATGAATTCGATTATAAAATAAAATATCTTTCAGGCAAAGAAAACTATGTCGCGGATGCTCTTTCCCGCACAAAGATAGAAGAAGTCATGGTTGGCGAAGTCGCAAACAGCGCAGACTCAACTATACATAGTGCTAATGAAGATAATCCATAACGGAGAGACCAATCAATTTCTTTTCTAGACAAATAGAGATAGAAAAAGGCGACAATGACACAACAAGTGTAATCCACTACTTTCAAAAACTAAAGATTAAAATAATCTATAAAGAAATGAGACTTGAACTCGCCAAAACCCTCATTAAGGAATATGTGTGCACCAAGAAAAGCGCAATTTACTTCCCTAATGATGAGGATTTTCTGATCTTATAGAGGGCATTTACCGAAATCATAAGCCCTAACAATTTCACAAAACTATTGAGATGTACCACGAAGCTAATTGAAGTTAGTAAACTTATGCGGAATTTAAGGATTTAATCTTAAAGAGACATAAGGAAGTTTTACACCCAGGTATAGAAAAAACCATTAATTGGTTTAAAGAAAAATACTATTACCCAGATAGTCAAAAGCTAATTCAAAACATTATTAATGAATGTGAAATCTGTAATCTAGCAAAAACAGAACATCGAGACACTAAATTGACATTTGAAACAACGCCAGAAATATTTAACACAAGGGAAAAATACGTGATAGATTTTTATCTCACGGGTAACCAGATCTTCTTATCTTGTATTGATATTTATTCAAAATTTGCCTCCCTAGTTGAAGTAAAAAGTAGAGATTGGCTAGAAGCGAAAAGAGCCATTACTAAAATATTCAATGATATGGGAAAGCCACAAGAAATTAAAGCAGACAAAGATTCAGCTTTTATGTGCATAGCTTTGCAAAATTGGTTAAGATCCGAAGGCGTACAAATTTCTGTAACAACCAGCAAAAATGGTGTATCCGATATAGAAAGATTTCACAAAACCGTAAACGAAAAGCTAAGAATCAGTGGTAGTGAACAAAATATCGAAGATAGGTTTACAAGGTTCGAAACAATCTTATACGTCTATAATCATAAAACTAAACATTATAGTACAAAACGATCTCCGGCAGACATTTTTCTATATGCAGGCAGCCCAGACTTTAACGTACAACAAAACAAAATTGATAAGATCGAATATCTTAATAAGAATAGGCATGATTTTGAAGTTGATATAAAATATAGACAGGCTCCACTCGTGAAGAGTAAAATCACCAATCCATTTAAAAAGACAGGAAGAATTGAACAAGTAGACAGTAAACATTTTGAGGAAACAAACCGCGGCAGGAAAATCGTTCATTATAAATCAAAATTCAAGAAACAAAAAAAGATTAATAAGAGTAAATACGATAATTCCAGACCAGCCAGAGAAGCGCAAAGTACGCAATATATTTCTAATAATGCTTAGTTGCATGTTATCACTTATCACTATGGTCAAATGAAGCAACATCGAAGTAAACCCAATAAGTGCGAAAAATGGATACCTTATATTCCAAACCGGAACGATGGAAATTCCAACCAGCTACGAATACCACTATTTGAGTATAAACATAACAAAGACAATGCTTATGTTCGAAAATCTAGTAACTGAAGCAAATGACTATCCCAATGTACCTCAGATACAATATTTAGTCGATAAACTAAAACGGGAAATAAATGGATTAAGAACTATTAACAGAAGCAAAAGAGGTCTCTTGAACGGATTAGGGAAGGCATATAAATACTTATTTGGTACATTAGATGAAGACGACAGGGAGGAGTTAGAGGAAAAAATGAATAACATGTCAGAAGACTCCGTTAAAACCCATGATCTAAACATGGTTATAGACATAATCAACAGCGGTATAGACATAATTAATAAGCTCAAGGTGGAAAAAGAAAAGAACCAACAAATTGCGATACTGATATTCAACCTACAGCAGTTTACAGAATACATAGAAGACATCGAGTTAGGTATGCAATTAACCAGATTAGGGATCTTTAACCCAAAATTACTAAAACATGATTATTTGAAACACATAAATTCGGAGAAAATGCTAAAGATAAAAACATCAACTTGGCTCAAGACAGACACGAACGAAATTTTGATTATATCCCACGTTCCTAGCGAGGTCACTAAAGTTCCGATATTTCAAATAGTTCCGTACCCAGATGAACAAAACTATATTCTAACCGAGCAAATATTCGATAAGTTTTATGTATTCAATAATCAAGTATTTAATAAAGATACAGATAAATTAATATTCGACAAATGTATTGTTGGACTTATTAAACAAGAGCAAACTCAATGCAAATACATTAAAACCCAAAGAAATTTCCAAATAAATTATATAGAACCAAATATACTTTTAACATGGAATATTCCTGAAACAGTTGTCAACCAAGATTGTATCAACAACAAAATATTAATATCAGGAAACAACATCATTAAAATTAAAAATTGTACCATGCTAATAGATGAATTCTTAATTTCTAATAATGTAGCAGATTTTACACAAACGATTTATATCACCAACAATGCTACACGCTTAGAACCAATAAATCACTTAGAAACAAAAGAAATGATAAAATTGCATGTAAAACACTACAACTTTTTCCAAATTATATGCATTACAACTTTTGTCATCATGATAATTAGTTTGACTCTGTATTTAGCATATAAGTTTAAAAATATACCTAAGAAAATTATTGTCAAATATTGTAAACAAAAAGAAGAACATCCGCACCTTGAAACTAATGTCAAGGAAAATATTCAACCAGAAAACAATGTTATGATATATCCAAATTTAACGACCTGAGGACAGGCCAAATTCAATGATTGGGGGAGTGACATATCCATAAGTCCCTAAGACTTAAGCACATGCCTACACACTAATACACATACAACATGTACACCCAAACACACCTACACACCCAACACAACTCTGGATGTACCCAACAGATACCAGATACCTGATAAGTCACCCACTGGTAGACTAAACATCCGTTGTCTAATTTAAACAATCTATGCTTAAGCCCTCGCATCCTCGTTGCGTTCCCACGTTCAAAGCTCGGACTCGCAATCCCGAAAAACAGAAGTATTAGATTTCAATAAACAAAATTAAAAGAATCTAAGAGCACTTGTATCCAAGAGCGAATGCACTTGAATCCAAGAGAAATGCGAAGACTATTAAAGTCAGCAACTCCAAAGCTTTCTCTCTTCATTTGATCAGAACCCTAAAGTCTAAAGTCCATATTAGAAAAGCTCGAAACCGAGGCTTGAACGTCAATCAAATCAGAGTAATTATCAGAGTTCAGTTTGAGACCTAATTATAATCGGTCGGTGTTCTTCTCAACTAAAAATATTGTAATCATTCAGTAAAATAAAATTATATTTTTTTTTACATATGAGTATTGCGATTATTTAATTGGCGCAGTCGGTAGGATCTGTTAAATAAAGAGTCCTTTTAGTACGGTACTGATCCATTAAAGGATACGCTATACAACTAGCTATCCAGGATCGGCGAATTAAAACAGTGATTCTAAAATTATTTTGAGATCCTCAAAAGAATCTACGTGAAAGTAGTATTCAAGAAAAAATCCCGTGTGGTCAGTAACATCTGCAAAACAATTTAAAATCCCGTGTGGTCAGTAACATCTGCAAGACAATTTAAAATCCCGTGCGGTCGGAAACAAAATTAATTACAATTTTTAATTCCGTAACTTAAAACAAAGAATTTAAATAAACAACGTGTATCCAAATACTTATACAAATACACCATGGCAGTTCCGCAACTTTCGGAAACCCACCTAAATCAATTATTAAATCAAATTAAAGAACTGAACTACTACGATGGCACACCTGGCAAGCTGTCTGTGTTTGTTACTACTCAACTTATACCCTACCCAAGATGCCAGACAAGCACACGTTATCTACGGAGCAGTGAAACGGTTACTAGTGGATGCAGCATTGGAGGTCGTAACCCAAGAAAGAGTAAACACATGGCTGGATACAAAGACGGTCCTGGCGATGGCATTCAAGGATCACAGGCCTTACATACAACTTATAAGACAACTGGAGGATACATCATACCCCGGAAGCATCTGTAAGTTCATCGAGAAGCTCGAATCACAATATTGGATTATGTTTGACAAGTTAGAATTAGAAAGCGACCCTGTAGATAAATCAAATTACACTGAAATGTTAAAAAGAACTGTTAAATCTGTATTAGATCGAAAACTGCCGGATAGAATTTATATGTCATTGGCACGCAAAGATATTGATACTATTTATAAATTAAAACAAGCTTCAATGGAGCTAGGCCTCTATGACGCCAGTCCAGAAAATCAGCGTTTTAATAGATCAGAAGGGAACAGACGCAGGAACAGGGGAAATCATAGTCAAAGCAATAATCAAAGATATTACAATAATAGAAATTACAATCACAGCAATTATTATCCTGGAACGAATCAGAATAACAATACGCAACATCAAAATTCAAATCAACCTACAATAAATCAAAATCAGTACTCCACTCGTCCCATACCGGTTAATCAAAGGGGAAATTATTACACGTTTAGAAGGGAGTTAACACAAGGCCAACAAAACAATCCTCTTAACAATTCCCTTAATTTCCAACCTTCAACTTCAAATAATAATAACGGTCAGATGCCGGTAAAAAGACAACGCGAGAGTCAAAGTGGCCAAAGCAGAATGGATGTAAATTTTCATCAAACTGCCTCGGACACTCAAGTGACACAGGAGGACGTACCAGTCCCCATGTAAGAATAAGTTATCATAACAAAATATACAAGGGAATGATCGACACAGGTTCATCCATCAATATCATAAGGGAAAATTTTGAAAATTTAGAAGAAAAAGAAGAAGATCTAACAGTGTATACCATTAAAGGGCAATAAAATTAAAGAAAAGCATAATAATGAAACCCACTTCAGTATGTCCGTCTGTTCAGAAATTCTATATCCACAAATTTTCCGACAATTATGATTTCCTGTTAGGTCGAAAGTATCTAGACGATACGAAAGCTAAGATAGATTATGATAACGAGACGGTAACTTTAGGTTCAAGAACCTTTAAGTTTGTGTATGGAGAAAAGAAGGGCGAAACCGTATCTAAATGCCTCGACCCACAACAAAAGGATGATTCCACTCCAGTGGAGGAAATCAATCCAAAGATGCAAAAGGTTAAGACCGCACCTAAGTGCCTTAAACCAAAGCATCAACAACAGAAGAAGGAGACCGCATTACCAAAATGCCTCACTTCAAAAGTTGTTAGTGACACAGTGGACAGTGATGTAACACATCTCGATCCCATGTCCGTTGACAACGATATAGTCAACTTCGCGATCAACAATGAGTTACGCGAATGTAACGAGTACAGACTCGAACATCTAAATGTAGAGGAAATTGAATGTTTAAAGAAAGTTCTATACGAATATAGAGACATTCAGTACAAGGAAGGCGAAAATTTGACCTTCACCAGTACTATTAAACATGTCATCCAGACTCAGCATGAGGATCCAGTATACCGTAAACCCTATAAGTACCCCCAAAGTGTTGACCAAGAAGTCAACAAACAAATCAAAGAAATGATAGAGCAAGGGATCGTTCGCAAATCAAAATCCCCTTATTGTTCTCCTATTTGGGTGGTCCCCAAGAAGGCAGACGCCTCTGGGAAACAAAAATTTAGGTTGGTAGTTGATTACAGGAATCTAAACGAGATAACTGTTAATGACAAATTCCCCATTCCTCGAATGGATGAGATATTGGATAAATTAGGTAGATGCCAATATTTTACCACCATTGATCTAGCTAAAGGTTTTCACCAAATCCAGATGGACGAAAATTCTATTGCAAAAACAGCTTTTTCAACTAAGCATGGGCATTACGAATATACACGTATGCCTTTTGGCCTAAAGAATGCTCCAGCTACATTTCAGAGATGTATGAATAATCTTTTGGAAGATTTGATTTACAAAGATTGTTTAGTTTATTTGGACGATATTATTGTTTACTCCACTTCATTGGAGGAACATATTTTATCTCTAAAGAAAGTCTTTGAGAAACTGAGAGACGCCAACTTAAAGTTGCAGCTAGACAAATGTGAATTCATGAAAAAAGAAACTAAATTCCTGGGACATATTGTCACAACAAATGGCATTAAACCAAACCCAAGCAAAACCAATGCAATCACTAATTTTCCGTTACCTAAGACACCTAAACAGATAAAATCATTTTTGGGATTATGTGGGTTCTATCGCAAGTTCATTCCTAACTTTGCCAAGATAGTTAAACCCATGACCCTCAAACTTAAGAAAGGTGCTGTAATAGATATTAAGTGTAAAGACTACATCGAATCATTTGAAAAACTAAAGGTTTTGATAACTTCAGATCCGATATTAATCTACCCCGATTTTTCGAAGCCTTTTTCTCTAACAACTGACGCGAGTAATGAAGCTATTGGTGCAGTGCTCTCACAGAATCATAAGCCCGTTTGTTATGCCAGCAGAACGCTGAACGAACACGAAATCAACTATGCTACCATTGAAAAAGAATTGTTAGCTATAATTTGGGCGACAAAATATTTCAGGTGATACTTATTCGGCAGGCCATTTGAAATAATGAGTGATCACAAGCCATTGGTATGGCTGAATAATATCAAAGAGCCGAACATGAAATTACAAAGGTGGAAAATCAAACTTAATGAATTCGATTATAAAATAAAATATCTTCCAGGCAAAGAAAACTATGTCGCGGATGCTCTTTCCCGCACAAAGA
Source organism: Drosophila yakuba (assembly GCF_016746365.2). Classification (NCBI taxonomy): domain Eukaryota; kingdom Metazoa; phylum Arthropoda; class Insecta; order Diptera; family Drosophilidae; genus Drosophila; species Drosophila yakuba. The sequence continues at coordinate 23,948,226 of NC_052527.2, read as the reverse complement.
TAGAAGAAGTCATGGTTGGCGAAGTCGCAAACAGCGCAGACTCAACTATACATAGTGCTAATGAAGATAATCCATAACGGAGAGACCAATCAATTTCTTTTCTAGACAAATAGAGATAGAAAAAGGCGACAATGACACAACAAGTGTAATCCACTACTTTCAAAAACTAAAGATTAAAATAATCTATAAAGAAATGAGACTTGAACTCGCCAAAACCCTCATTAAGGAATATGTGTGCACCAAGAAAAGCGCAATTTACTTCCCTAATGATGAGGATTTTCTGATCTTCCAGAGGGCATTTACCGAAATCATAAGCCCTAACAATTTCACAAAACTATTGAGATGTACCACGAAGCTAATTGAAGTTAGTAAACTTATGCGGAATTTAAGGATTTAATCTTAAAGAGACATAAGGAAGTTTTACACCCAGGTATAGAAAAAACCATTAATTGGTTTAAAGAAAAATACTATTACCCAGATAGTCAAAAGCTAATTCAAAACATTATTAATGAATGTGAAATCTGTAATCTAGCAAAAACAGAACATCGAGACACTAAATTGACATTTGAAACAACGCCAGAAATATTTAACACAAGGGAAAAATACGTGATAGATTTTTATCTCACGGGTAACCAGATCTTCTTATCTTGTATTGATATTTATTCAAAATTTGCCTCCCTAGTTGAAGTAAAAAGTAGAGATTGGTTAGAAGCGAAAAGAGCCATTACTAAAATATTCAATGATATGGGAAAGCCACAAGAAATTAAAGCAGACAAAGATTCAGCTTTTATGTGCATAGCTTTGCAAAATTGGTTAAGATCCGAAGGCGTACAAATTTCTGTAACAACCAGCAAAAATGGTGTATCCGATATAGAAAGATTTCACAAAACCGTAAACGAAAAGCTAAGAATCAGTGGTAGTGAACAAAATATCGAAGATAGGTTTACAAGGTTCGAAACAATCTTATACGTCTATAATCATAAAACTAAACATTATAGTACAAAACGATCTCCGGCAGACATTTTTCTATATGCAGGCAGCCCAGACTTTAACGTACAACAAAACAAAATTGATAAGATCGAATATCTTAATAAGAATAGGCATGATTTTGAAGTTGATATAAAATATAGACAGGCTCCACTCGTGAAGAGTAAAATCACCAATCCATTTAAAAAGACAGGAAGAATTGAACAAGTAGACAGTAAACATTTTGAGGAAACAAACCGCGGCAGGAAAATCGTTCATTATAAATCAAAATTCAAGAAACAAAAAAAGATTAATAAGAGTAAATACGATAATTCCAGACCAGCCAGAGAAGCGCAAAGTACGCAATATATTTCTAATAATGCTTAGTTGCATGTTATCACTTATCACTATGGTCAAATGCAGCAACATCGAAGTAAACCCAATAAGTGCGAAAAATGGATACCTTATATTCCAAACCGGAACGATGGAAATTCCAACCAGCTACGAATACCACTATTTGAGTATAAACATAACAAAGACAATGCTTATGTTCGAAAATCTAGTAACTGAAGCAAATGACTATCCCAATGTACCTCAGATACAATATTTAGTCGATAAACTAAAACGGGAAATAAATGGATTAAGAACTATTAACAGAAGCAAAAGAGGTCTCTTGAACGTAGTAGGGAAGGCATATAAATACTTATTTGGTACATTAGATGAAGACGACAGGGAGGAGTTAGAGGAAAAAATGAATAACATGTCAGAAGACTCCGTTAAAACCCATGATCTAAACATGGTTATAGACATAATCAACAGCGGTATAGACATAATTAATAAGCTCAAGGTGGAAAAAGAAAAGAACCAACAAATTGCGATACTGATATTCAACCTACAGCAGTTTACAGAATACATAGAAGACATCGAGTTAGGTATGCAATTAACCAGATTAGGGATCTTTAACCCAAAATTACTAAAACATGATTATTTGAAACACATAAATTCGGAGAAAATGCTAAAGATAAAAACATCAACTTGGCTCAAGACAGACACGAACGAAATTTTGATTATATCCCACGTTCCTAGCGAGGTCACTAAAGTTCCGATATTTCAAATAGTTCCGTACCCAGATGAACATAACTATATTCTAACCGAGCAAATATTCGATAAGTTTTATGTATTCAATAATCAAGTATTTAATAAAGATACAGATAAATTAATATTCGACAAATGTATTGTTGGACTTATTAAACAAGAGCAAACTCAATGCAAATACATTAAAACCCAAAGAAATTTCCAAATAAATTATATAGAACCAAATATACTTTTAACATGGAATATTCCTGAAACAGTTGTCAACCAAGATTGTATCAACAACAAAATATTAATATCAGGAAACAACATCATTAAAATTAAAAATTGTACCATGCAAATAGATGAATTCTTAATTTCTAATAATGTAGCAGATTTTAAACAAACGATTTATATCACCAACAATGCTACACGCTTAGAACCAATAAATCACTTAGAAACAAAAGAAATGATAAAATTGCATGTAAAACACTACAACTTTTTCCAAATTATATGCATTACAACTTTTGTCATCATGATAATTAGTTTGACTCTGTATTTAGCATATAAGTTTAAAAATATACCTAAGAAAATTATTGTCAAATATTGTAAACAAAAAGAAGAACATCCGCACCTTGAAACTAATGTCAAGGAAAATATTCAACCAGAAAACAATGTTATGATATATCCAAATTTAACGACCTGAGGACAGGCCAAATTCAATGATTGGGGGAGTGACATATCCATAAGTCCCTAAGACTTAAGCACATGCCTACACACTAATACACATACAACATGTACACCCAAACACACCCACACACCCAACACAACTCTGGATGAACCCAACAGATACCAGATACCTGATAAGTCACCCACTGGTAGACTAAACATCCGTTGTCTAATTTAAACAATCTATGCTTAAGCCCTCGCATCATCGTTGCGTTCCCACGTTCAAAGCTCGGACTCGCAATCCCGAAAAACAGAAGTATTAGATTTCAATAAACAAAATTATAAGAATCTAAGAGCACTTGTATCCAAGAGCGAATGCACTTGAATCCAAGAGAAATGCGAAGACTATTAAAGTCAGCAACTCCAAAGCTTTCTCTCTTCATTTGATCAGAACCCTAAAGTCTAAAGTCCATATTAGAAAAGCTCGAAACCGAGGCTTGAGCGTCAATCAAATCAGAGTAATTATCAGAGTTCAGTTTGAGACCTAATTATAATCGGTCGGTGTTCTTCTCAACTAAAAATATTGTAATCATTCAGTAAAATAAAATTATATTTTTTTTTTACATATGAGTATTGCGATTATTTAATTATATATATGAATATAAAGAAAACTGGGGAACAGGGTTCCGTCAAACTCACCCCAATTTAATCCGGAGCAATGAGATCTCGACGCGTTGGATCCTGGGAGTTGCTATATTTATATATATAGTGTTGGAGTTATACATACATATACCTTCATGCACCAATTAATTGTAACCGAACAATAATAAGATATACACAAACACAAAATAAAACAAGAGAGAACGCTATAGTCGAGTTCCCCGACTATCTGATACCCGTTACTCAGCTAGTGTAAGTGCGAAGGACAGTTTTTGGCGGTTTGTGGGCGTTAGAGTGGGCGTGGCAAAAAGTTTTTTGGCGAATAGATAGAAATTTTCAAGACCAATACCAAAATGAAAAAATATTAAAACATTTTTCAATTTATTTCGGCCGCTGACCGGGTCATCGGAGACTCGTTTATTGTCGACTTGCATTTTCTTTGTCCCAATCTAAGTGAGTCAACGCGGTGATGGTACCCCTTCCGATGCTTTTAGATTCCGGTTTTGAATCTTCAAAGTCTTACGATCTCACGAAAAGGGTGTACGCAACACTACAATAACTATTGTAAAGATTAAGAACGGTTTAAAGATTTCTATCCAAAGTTGGTTTTACATTAAATATATCCCAAAATGCTCGTTTCTGAAAAAAATCGTCGAATTCTTGGTTTTTGCGTAAAATACAATTAAATTACCTCCTCCACAGTCAGTTTCCCAAGTAAGACAGTTTATTGTATAATTGTTTAAGGTAATGTGCCAAAGTTTTTAGAGTTTATGAAACCGTTGTAAATACTGACAGATGAGCCAGTCCTTATTATATTTGACCTACAATACCCTATCGAGTTGCACACTAATGCTAACCTATTCTGCTTCATAAAATTGACCACAAGCCTCATGTTATCGAATATTATAGCAAGCAAACATCTTCTACCGAATCTCGATATCATTCATACGAGCTTGAAACTTTAGCCGTACACAATTCCATGAAACGGCTTTCGGCTTTAATTACATGGACGGCATTTTACTGTATTTACATTGTATTTCACTAAAAGCGACACGCAGTAAAATTGATCTCACGCCACGAGTTCACCGTTGGTGGGAGTATATAAAATCTTTTGAATTTGATATCCAGTATAGACCAGGTATTTTACAGCCTTTTACAAAGGCAGAAGTTATGCATGTCTTGTTAGATAACAAATAACAGACAACTGGCTTCTTGCTGAGCAACAAAAAGATCCAGAAACTTTAGCTATCGTTTTGAAAATTCAAAACAACGAACTCGGAGAAAGCTTAGCAAAAAATTATGAATAACGTCCGAAAATGCTTTATCCAGAGAAATGGAAAAACTCGGTGCCTCCCTGTAGTCCCCAGTCCATTCAGATGGTCAATAGTAAACCATATCCATGAAGCGGCTGTGCACCTTGGGTGGGAGAAAACTTTGTTTAAGTTTTATTGGTTCGAAAAAATGGCTAAGTGTGTCCAAAAGTTTGTGGAAAATTGTATAATTTGCAAATTGACTAAACCTCCATCCAGGAAAGTTGCCGATTGAACTTCATCCCATACCCAAAGTAGATATTCCATGGCATACGATGCATATTGTTATTACGGGCAAGTTGAGCGGAAGAAAGGAACAAAATGAGTATATTATTGTCCAGATAGATGCTTTTACTAAGTTTGTGTATTTGTACCACACAGTAAATATTAACAGCGAAAGTTCTATAGACGCTTTAAAATCGGCAATATCTATATTTGGTGTACCATAGCGAATCATTGCAGGTCAGGGTAGATCTTTTACTGGAACATGTTTTAATGAATTCTGTTCAAGGAAAAAAATAAATGTACACTTAATTGCAACAAGCGCCAGTCGCTCAAATGGCCAGGTAAAACGCGATATGAGCGTTATAAAACGTATGTTAACTGCATTCGGAAGTAGTCAGCGTTCTTGGCATAGGTGAAATTCAACTAGCTATATATTGTACTGTAAATCGAATAACGAAATCTAGTACTCTTGAATTGTTAATTGGGAAAGGGGCAAGACCTTTAAACATGCTACCTATTCGTAAAGAAAATAGTAAAGAATATATAAATTTTGTAAGAAAAATGGCCAAAGAAAATATGCAAAGCAACGCATTGTATGATAAAGATAGGTATGATAAAAATAAAGCTAAAATCAATCATTTTAAAGTTGGCGTTTATGTTTTGCTCGGAAACGAGGAGAGACATCGAACCAAATTAGACAATAAATTTAAAGGACCATTCCTTGTGGCAGAGGTGCTGGATGAAGACCGTTATGTCTTGAAATCTTTAGTTTATAAGCGGACATATAAGTATTCGCATGAAGCCTTAAGAAGTATGCCGACAGAAGAGATTCCCGGAGAGTTAAATATGTGTAATGAGAACTCATCGGTGGATTCCAAAGAGAGTGAAAACGTTAAAAGAGACGTTACAGACATGTTTTGTGGATTCGAACTAGAGAAGATATTGAAAGAGACGCCAAATCGTTGAAAGCGACGATAAATCGTTGAAAGAGATGATAAAACGTTGAAAGAGACGTTAGGGAAAGTGTTAAATGAGACGCTATTGAAGATTGTGGTTCAGACACTATATCTTTGGTAGTGCACATTATGAAGTTGGCAGTGCTAACAGGCACACGAGTTAATGTGTTGGCTTGATAGATGTCTGCCGACTGACGTGTGGCAAAAGGCCGTTTTGGTTGGTGTCCTGAATGTCAGAGTATATTGCAACACTGCAATTTTTGGGAGCTCTCTGTTTAAAATTGTATTACAAATTCAAGTATAAAAAAAAAAAAGAACATGATCCACAGCACTTCTGTCATTGAGTTGGTCAAATGAACCTAAATAATAATAATGGCAAACAACTTTAATAATACCTATAAATTGCTTTAAATGGTCTTTTCAGGGAGTACTACATAATCTGCTGACTAAGAAATGAAATAATAAAGGCAAAAAGAAGAACTTTTGTAACACATGAGAGCGTGTGCTGGTCAGGATTGCCGTGTCGGCGCTTTATAATCATGCTAAATCATTATACCATGAATGTTAATTTAAATTAATGATGAAATGTAAAGCAATTTGCAGAATTCCCTATATTCGTCTTGTGTCCGTTCGATGCCTGGGCTAACGGTTGTTTCTGTTTTGGGTAGCCTAGGAGCGACACACAGAAGTGTGGCGAGCTTTGAGTAGTTTCGGGCCTGAATTTCAGTTGGTTTATGAGTTGGTTTATGAGTCCCACCAATTGGCGGTCCACCCCAAGGTCTGTCAGGGCTCCGGTAATCGCCGTTGGGATGACGTTCCTAAAAGCTCCTTCTATGTCCAGGAAAGCTACCAGTGCATATTCCTTTTGGGACATTGATTTTTCTATCTTGGAGACGAGAGAGTCTAGTGCTATCTCTGTCGATTTCCCTTTTTTGTAGGCGTGTTGCGTGTCTTTGATGAGACTAGGGCCGAAGTAGGAAGGATGACAGACTGATTGGTCTGAAATCCTTGGGGGTCCTGTGTGATGGTTTCCCAGCTTTGAGGATGAAAACAATACGGGACTCTAGCCACGATTGTGGTAGGTGTCCAAGAAGTAGGGACCTTTTAAAAATGCCAAGAAGCCAGTTTATGGCTATATTTCCCGCATGCTGGATTTGTGCGGGTATGATTTTGTCTGTACCTGCAGATTGGTATGGTTTAAAGCTGTGTATGGCCCAATGGAGGACCTTTGGGTCTATGCACAGTTTTATACTTGCCAGTGTGTCGTTTGTTTGTTGGGGGGTGAGAGCGTTTTGGCTGCTTCCTGGGAAGTGAGTGTCTAGAAGTATCTCCAGAGATTCCTCACTCGTGCTGGTCCAGGAGCCATCTGCTCTTTTAAGGTAGCCTAGGGTTGTGGCCGATTGGGAGAGGATTTTTCTAATTATGGCTGCTTCAGTTGTATTTTCAATTTCTGAGCAGAAGGAATGCCACGAGGATCGCTTTACTTTCCTGATGGCTTTTTTATAGTTTGCAAGGGCTCTTTTGTAGGCGGTCCACACTGCCTCCTCATTTCCTGCCTTGGCCCTGTTAAAAAAGGGTTCTGCAATCTATTCGGAGGGGGGACAGTTCTGCTGACCACCAGGGAGGTTTTCTTTTTCTTTTGGGTTTGCTGTTGGGGCAGACCTTTTTTAGTGCATAGTTGCAGGTTTCTGTGAAGATTGAAAGTAGTTCGTTGAGACTAGAGATTGTTTGGGGGTATGGAGGAGATCCGTTGCATTTTTTCGCTTAAAATGTTTTCGTAGTTTTGCCAGTCTGTTTTCCTTGGGTTTGTGAAAACTGCTGGTTTTGAGGGGTTGATTGTGAGGGTCGTTTCTATATACCTGTGGTCCGAAAAAGAGTGCTTATCTAGCACCCTCCAGTGAGTTACTGTCTCTAACAGTGGTTTAGAGTCGAGAGTTAGGTCTATTACCTCTTTTCGGTTCTTAATGATAAAGGTGGGATCATTACCTTTATTAGATATGAAGAGATTTGAACTAAAAATAAAGTTAAAAAAAAACTCACCGCGGTCGATTGTGCCTGTACTTTCCCATTGTGTATGGTGGGCGTTAGCATCACAGCCTATTAGTAGGCCTATGTTTTGCTTTTCGCTGTCTTCTACCAGCCTCCTCACCAGTTCATCCGACGGTTCTTGCCTTTCGTAGGCCATGTACGATGACAGCACTCGGAACGGAGATGGCTGACTCTCCATGGTGGCTGCGCGTTGTCTGGATCGCTGTAATTATGAAGCAGAAAAATGCTAAGGTGCTTTTTGGCTAAAATGCAGGCCCTTATTTTACCTTCGCTGGGAGCTGTGAGAAGCTTATATTCCTTAGTCCCTAATCCTGAAACCTTTCCTCCCACTATCCAAGGTTCCTGGATCAGGACTATGTCAACTCCATCTTCAGCCAGATGGAGTTGAAGAGCAGCGGAAGCTGCCTTACTATGGTGGAGGTTTATCTGCAGAAGCCTCACGGACATCTGCTGTGGGCCTCTCCACCACGGTTGTGTCGGTTCCCTCCTCGTCCGATGTGTCCAGGTCTGTAATTTGACCCATGTTCGCAAGGCTAAGGAGGATTGAGGCATCGGTCGAGTAGCCGTCCTCGGTTTCCGATGCCTCGATCTCGGAGGCAATCTCCTCGATCACTTCTCCACTGCCTTCCTGATCCTCCTTGGCGGAGTCCGATTTGTAGACCTTTATGGTCACTGAGCTAAACCCGAAGTTTAGCTCCCCGTGAGCGGCCTCAATGGGAGCTAGGGACTCCTTGTTTAGGATGAGGATAGCCTGGTTTGTTGGTCCCTCCATATCGTCGACCTTCACCACTCGCCAGTCCGAGGTGGGAAGGTGCGGGTTGCATCGCTGCAGCATGGTAAGAATCTGGACCGGCGCCTTGATGGATACCGGGATCCAGATCCTTGCACGGGGACGGCAAGGTATGTCGGACCAGCTCAGCGCAACAAGTCCGGCGCCCTCATACACCTCCCCCAGCTCTTTTACTGCGGCTTTGTATAGCTCTGCAGGGCGTTCATTGTCTCAGGCGATCACCTTGACGCCGCCTTGGAACCATCCCACGTCTTTGCAGACAGGAGGGGGCCAGGTTCCTTGGCATTTTATGGCTAGGGCTGCCTCCACCCACTTCCACTTTTTACGTGGAATCCTGCCACTCGGGTCGTTTCTGTCGACCACGCCCAGGAGAATGCGGTTTTTCGCGATCTACGCAAAGGATCGCCCTGGGTGCACGCGTTGCCGCTTTGAGGGGTCGGAAGGGACGTCCTGGGAGCGCTGCCTCTTAGGTGGAGGTCGCTTTTTGGCCTCTGTGGGCTTGGGTGGTTTGGGGGCTATCTTGCCGAAGTTTGGCAAAACGGATCTAGCCCATTCCACCTTCTTCATCCAGTCAGCCGAAGGAGTCGTTTTTGATCTCTCCTGGCTGCGTAAGATTTGACCTGCAGATTGTTTCTCTGCTTA